>NC_090745.1:35764047-35854047 GCF_036898095.1 Palaemon carinicauda
CGAAAGCATTCAACATTTCACACTGAATATTGCTCGTTTATTGTCAAATCCACACTATCGAAGCACTTACAGAACAATGAAGTGTTCACTTTGCTCTCCAAAGCCTTAATATCTTTCAATCTTTCGATTTTTAGTGGGAGATTATTGATTATTCTTTGCAACGTATATTTAAGTCTCTAAATCCTACAGTAGATATATATCCAGGTTCAAGTAGTTTGAAACTATCTGTAATTATTCTCGTGTCAACACGATTTGTTGGCTACACAATGTGTAGCAATTCTCTTAGATATTTTGGATGTCCGGTTTTGTTAACTTGGTGGGTTATTGTACATGTTTTAAACTTAATTCTAGCTTTAATAGGCAACCAGTGTACAGTAATTAGTATAGCAGTAGCCCTTTCTCGGGATGGGACACCTTTTATCAGTCTTGCTCCTCTGTTTATTATGTTTTTTATTTCTTAAATTGTACTTTTGGTAGATTGTAGTAGATGGAGTTACAGTAGTCAATCATGGTAATAATGCAGTTTATCACAAGTTCCTTTACAGAATGTTCATACAGGTACAATGTTTCTATGGTAATACTAGCAGTTTTTACATTATTTATTGGGGGTATTGAAAGACAAATTACAATCAAGAGATACGCTTAGGTCACGAACTTTACTAGATATCGACACTGAGTCATTATTCATGTTCATTTGAATATCACCCAAGCTTCTCACAGTGTTTCTCTTTCCCACCACCATGTTTTCTTTTAATTTTAGTCGTTTGATTGTCATCCATTCCCTAACACTATCAAGGATTCGGTTTAGAGTTTCAGTAGTGTCATCTATATCATTTATGGAGAAGTAAAATTGTGTATCATTAGCAAATAGTTTGAACTTCACTCCATCCTTTTGAAGTATTTTCGACAGACTAATAGTATAGATACAGAATAAGATTGGGCTCAGAACACTCCCCTGAGTTACCCTCTGTTTAAAGGTTCATATGATGAATAAGGGTTTCCAATTTGCACACAATAATTTCTGCCAATCAAGTAATCTTTTAGGTATTCAAAAGCTTGATCTTCAATACCAATGGACCATAGACCATTTATTAGAAGTTCATGTACAACTCTATCAAAAACAGCACTAAGATCGAGTAATATTAAAATAACACATTTTTTTTTTCATCCATCATTTTCAGCATATCCTTGACAACAGAACAGATAACTGTCTCTGTAGAGTAAAATTTTCTATAAGCAGAATGGTTATCTGGTAAAGCTTCTATTTCTTCTAAACGACTAATTAGTTGTTCAAGAATTACGTATTCTAACACTTTTGAAACGAAGGATAGATTCGAATTAGGTCTATATGAGCTTAATTCCTGATAATCCAAAGCACTTTTCAGAACCGGTGTGACTATAGCCATTTTCTCAGATTTGGGAAACTTAAACTCATCAGTGCTTGTATTTGTTATTCTCATAATTATATCAGCTAGACTAGGAAAGTTTTTCTCCATTGACTTCATATATTAACATTGGATCGATCGCACAGTTAGCTTTCTTTGCTTTATTGATAATCTTGGTGATGTCATCTTGTGTTATATTATTGATTCTCGTTAATTTTATCTGTGTATCTGTTGTAGCATTAATCCGATGTTGAATATTTCCAAATGATCTAATTATATTTTCTATTTTGTTCTTAAAGAATTCTAGAATATTCCCAGTCTTATCGCATGTTTATATTTAAGCTAGTTATTAATATGACACATGAAATATCATCATTAGTTTAACGGAATGTATTTATTTACATTTATAGATCAATTTTATCAGTTTAGTTATCCGTACAGGTAGGACCAATAGACTTTTTTTTTCATTATTTACACAAATATCAACCGAGTCAACTTACGTTTGTTCTGGCGACGTTGAAGAGCCGATCTACTCGGGATTTCGGAAGAGTATTTTTTGTTAAATATATTGATTTTATTAAATGTTTCCATTCCAAAATAAGTATATCAACAGCAGAAATTCACTTAATTTGTCATAGTTACAAATCTTTCATCATGCACGTATTTTCTTGGCCAAATAACAATAACATAACCAATGGGGGTAACACAGAATAGTAAGCCCAGACACTCTTTGTAATACATTGCAGTTTTTACTCATCAGAAAAAACGTTTAATTATACAAGCGTATATCTATCTATCTATCTATCTATATATATATGTCAATATTGTATATATATATATATATATATATATATATATATATATATATATATATATATATATATATATATATATATATACAATATATATATATATATATATATATATATATATATATATATATATATATATACATATATATATATATATATATATATATATATATATATATATATATATATATATATATATATATATATATATATATATATGGAGAATTTTTTGATGGTTATGTTCTGAGTGGGAACTTAGTCCGGGAAAGTCTCCTTATAACAGTTACATAAAGTTCAACAGGGGAGGATATGAGCACTTACTCCCAGGGCACAAACACCCTGCTAATACTTTACTGTCACAATTCACTAACCATCACTCTCAAATACAAAAGGGAAATTTACTGTCCAGAGGCCGGAGTACTCCACACGTAGAAATATCAATAATTTATGGCCTACTCTAGCTTTGTCAGGTCTATAGTCATCTCATTCTCAGGCTCTGTTCCGGCTCCGTCCCAGCTACCCCAATGAAATGCTGGACAGGTATTTTACGTTAATGTAATCAGACAAAATCCAAAATGGGAGCAGTGATGTAAAGTAGTTTAAAAGTTTAAAGATAAGGATCTTTACCTTCGAAGCAAATATATTAATGCAAAGTTTCTCGCTGTTACCACCTATAGACTTACTTAGGTTTTCTCTTTAAATATTGGGTACTTTGTCCCGTGATCAATTATTCATTTCACACATTAAAATAAATGAGGGAGCAAAAATACTAAGGAGGTTTAATTAACCTAATATTGATTTATTCACTAATTTACATTAAAACAAAACGGACATCTTAACAACACAAAAAATGGTATCAAAAGAGATGCAATTCAAATAATGAAAATGATGGGTTAGACACGTGGTCTGCAACAATCAAAAATCAAAATGGGGTCTGGCACGTGGCCCACGTGACCCAGAGACTATGGTAGTCTCAACCCAGAAATGATAACGGAAAAATATTTACACACAATCCCACCGCACACAGTCCGAATATTGTAATTAGCCAGGTTCCCTATAAAGTTAAAATTAGTCTAAGCTAAGAATCGGGGGAAAACTAAATGGCCATTGATGTAGTACCTGCACTCCTTTGAAGATCAGTCCTATGCCTGTGATAGCTGTTGACCTGGTTGTCGCAATAATCAGCACGTTGCCCTCTTGCCTGGCTCACCCCAAAAATTCTCACGTTGGCTACAACTATGGTATACCAGGTTCCTCTTCTTCTCAATCTCTCCGACCGGCAGCAACAGGACTCCTCGGTGAGTCACGTTTTGGAAGAGGGGGATGGGGGTGAGCCAGAGGTGCACGGAATCACTGACCCAGCAGATCAGTAGGCCAGGGCAGCTTCTTGATGAATGGGCCTCGACGCTAAGGTCGAAGAGATCACCTGGCTTCACCTTTCCAGACAGGTGAGGAGCTTGATGCGCACGGTAATCCATTGGGGGTGCCATATCGGGACTTATGACAGGGCAATATATTGTTGCAAGGAGTGCAGAGGAGGCAGGATTTTGTACTAAATACTTTAGAGAAATCTTGCTGCTCTAAGGGAGTTTATATATACAATAATCCTACCTATTCTGGCTTGCTAAAAATTAATATTTAAAATGATTAGTTAGCAATGGACTGGTGCGATGGGCATACATCTTAAAATTAACAAACCTTAATTGGTATTGAGAAATATAAGATGCATTAATTTAGCATTATTGGAATTTATATAAAAATTCAGTTTAGGAATTTAATCTCGACCCACGTAGTTTAAGGAAAGAACCAACATACGCCGGAGTTACACTAAGGCCCTCTGTGGCGTATCTACGCTATGACGTCACGAGCATGGCGTGCGCCACTGTCAACAAGTTTAGATTAGTCTTCCCTATGTTTCGTTAAAGAAAATTGAATGTAGAAGAGAATGTTTAAGGGGTAGCTATAGTATTAGTAGAAGAGAGCTAAAAATACGATTGAAAGAAGAAGAGTGAAGAAAATTCTTCACACCCTGGGGATAAAGGGGAGAAAAAAGGGAGAGGGGTTAGTTCCGGCAAATGTGATTCAACTACTTGTTAGTATGAGTGAGATAAGGTTACTGGCTGAATGATGAGTGAAGTTGTTCTTCACATCAACGTCCGTTTAAAGTTAACAAAACGCTGTTAACGTTAATTGAAATCAATCGAGTCAAAAGTTATGCTTTCACGTGAATTTGGGGAATATTGAACCACGCAGGCAATGCTTCACGGAAGCGTTAAGTTAAGCATATGATCAGTTTTAACTTTAAACGTACGATGCAATAATAACAGAACGATTAAAAGTACTCAATTCTTCCCACCCTAGGGGTCCGGATAGAGCAAAGAAAACGTAAGCCAATGTCAGTCAAGTTCAGCAACTAGTCAGGCCAATGACTAATTCAAAATTAGCGGGGTGAATCCCAATCCAAGTCTGACACCCAACGTTTTACATAAAATATTTCTACAAATAAAATTATTGGCGTACTGAAAACTTTGTATTCATCGCCTGACAAAAGGAGAAAAGTTACTTCCTTCTCGGCGTTTAAAGGTGAACATTTGCTTGACACTAGCCTGAATGATAAATCGAGACGAACTAGGTCTATGGGGACATCGTATTTCTGACAGCTTGGGTCTTGGATGTTGTCTTTAACAGGAACGTTTAAGATGGGAACATTAAAAACAAAACTTATTTTCAGCATGAGCTGAAGGATGTCAGGGGGATTATAGCAATAACGTGACAAAGCATCAAGGCAAAAATGAAATTTACGCTTGGAGGTTAAAGCATGGGATTGACCGAAAAAATGCTGCTGAATGACTTGGCAAAAATAATAAAGGCTTAGAGTTGTGCCATACAAAAGTGAATGCAAATAATGAATGATGTTCATGGTACCGTTATTCTCAAGCAAGGTGAATCGTAAACAGGCTCTAAGCTCCGGTGCTAGGTCTACATGTGTGACCTTCGCTATATCCGCCGTCAGTGCAAAAGGTTCCTTTATGACTGCTGAAGTCTTTAGGTTACGATCACGCAGCTCTTTCTGAGGGCGGGTTTCAAGTCCTGACGGGGATGGTTTAGCGACAACACGGGTTAGAGCGGAAGTTACGGCCTTAAGAACTGGACAGTCAGGCAACGTGAGCACTGGTCCATGGGATGGTAGGACTTTAATGATTGAATCTACAACCGGTACAAGCTTCTGCTGGCATTCAAGCACACGGTTAGGTTGAGTGGTATTTGCGCTACCAGTTGGGGGGTCCATATTAAGACTGTGACTGGTATTTCCTCCGGGACGGACTGTCACCGGCGGCAAAGACAAAGGGGGTTGAGGGCGATCAAACGCTGGTGGCTTAAGGTTCGGAGATGAGGACGGAGCACGTGGGACTGACACAAAATTACTAATCGTATGCCGTTTTGGCAACATAGTACTGGAATGGTACGATTGAATAGGTTGGGGAGTTGTTGCAAAATTAATTACATTGTGCTTGACTGCTGAGGCATTAAAAGGACCAACTAGGGGATCGTTAATGACATTTACAACGGGACGTGTCACTGAAGGTGTCGTCCTCGTTGAAGAATTAGATTGATTGGGTTTGATAGTTAAATTAGGATGAGCCATTAGGCTATTAAAAGCAATTTCAACTTTACTTGAACAAGCAGCAAGCACGGGATAATTTAATTTGACAATAGGATGGTCGTAATGACGTCTCCAAAAATTCTTGCAATGGTTAAGTTCATCTTTCACTTTACTAATTTCACTTTTGAAATGACCCACGGCTTCAGGACCCATGTTGGGAAAATCTACTGAAGCAAGAGCATGAAGTGCTAGGTCTGCGCCCTCACAAATAAAGGTGAATGTTAATTCCTGTTCCTTAAGCCTAGCATTAATCTCCTCGGGGCTAAGCGTTTCCGCCTTAGGCGGTGGAGGGTTGTTTACGTTAAACATGAAGTCCGCAATCTTAGAATGACCACGATTGATGAACGGATTCGTAAAACAAAACAAGGGATAACTGAATTTTCAAATGGAATGTAAAAATGAAACTTTACACATTTACTAGCGTGACAATTGAATATTTAAATTTACTCATGATGAGAAAAAATGGTTAAATGACAACACAAAGGTAAATAACAAAACTACTTTAAAATTCAAATTGACTGGGGCCTAACAAAGCAGACGATGCCCAGGTCACGTGACTTTAAACACTTTACTAAAATGAATTATATACGCACGTGGCGATACTGACTAATTAATTTACTTTAAAGTAGAACATATTAGAAAGCACATGGCTTATGAATGCAAAGATTAAAGTTAAAAGTTAAAATAACAGGTCGAGGCTGACACTGTTGTGACGATTTCACAATTACGGGAGCACTAAGACGACCACTGAACTATTCAAAATGTAAATAGGCGCACAAGGCAACGACTTAGCTTTTAAAGTGCACTCTCGTGGAGGCTAAACAAAAATGAGATTTCCCTCACGCGGAGGTAAAACAAAAATATCCTCACTAAAGGACAAAAATAATATCTCCTCGCTAAAGGAAATTAAATGGTACTACACGCGGTAATTTACTTACGGTAGCAAACAATTACGCACCCTTAGTTTGGGCTGTAGACAAGATCCGCCATCTCGGAACAAACACGTGGAATGAAACGGACTTGGTGTTAAGTTTCTACGTTACTCGTAAGAAGACTTAAAATTATGTTGCGCCAATTCGCTCTTTAGGACAAGGACACGTGCTAGGTACACAGTGATGTTAATTAGAAAAGTTAAGGTTGGTTAGGGAAGGTAAACGACACAAAGGAAGGTAAACCAAGGTACAAAATGTTACAAATTAGATGCTTAGCTAGCAAAATTAGTTGACAGAATGAGTACACCGGTGCTCTAGCTGAGCAGTAAACACGGGTGTCTGAACAACAAAAAAACCTTAGTTCAAGTAGCTTAGAACTTTCTGGTATAAGTGGATTCTGCCACAACACGTGGGTGAACGGATCCGAGACAAAGTGAAGTTCCTACGACAAATTCTAGTCTTTCTGTAGAGAACATTCAAGCAACAAATTAACCTGGTTACGTAGTTCTTTCCTTAAACACGTGGTCGATACAAAAACATCATAATGATTACAAATTTCTCTTCTCAATTAAAGTCTGGGCATTACACATTCGACAAACTGGCTGTGTGCGTGTGGGTAAGTGATATAGCGAGTTACTATATGCTTAATCAAGCTGATTAATTACGTTAATGCTTCACAAGTCAAAGGTAAAAGATCCGGTTCGAAGGACCACTCGTGTGGAGAATTTTTTGATGGTTATGTTCTGAGTGGGAACTTAGTCCGGGAAAGTCTCCTTATAACAGTTACATAAAGTTCAACAGGGGAGGATATGAGCACTTACTCTCAGGGCACAAACACCCTGCTAATACTTTACTGTCACAATTCACTAACCATCACTCTCAAATACAAAAGGGAAATTTACTGTCCAGAGGCCGGAGTACTCCACACTTAGAAATATCAATAATTTATGGCCTACTCTAGCTTTGTCAGGTCTATAGTCATCTCATTCTCAGGCTCTGTTCCGGCTCCGTCCCAGCTACCCCAATGAAATGCTGGACAGGTATTTTATGTTAATGTAATCAGACAAAATCCAAAATGGGAGCAGTGATGTAAAGTAGTTTAAAAGTTTAAAGATAAGGATCTTTACCTTCGAAGCAAATATATTAATGCAAAGTTTCTCGCTGTTACCACCTATAGACTTACTTAGGTTTTCTCTTTAAATATTGGGTACTTTGTCCCGTGATCAACTATTCATTTCACACATTAAAATAAATGAGGGAGCAAAAATACTAAGGAGGTTTAATTAACCTAATATTGATTTATTCACAAATTTACATTAAAACAAAACGGAGATCTTAACAACACAAAAAATGGTATCAAAAGAGATGCAATTCAAATAATGAAAATGATGGGTTAGACACGTGGTCTGCAACAATCAAAAATCAAAATGGGGTCTGGCACGTGGCCCACGTGACCCAGAGACTATGCTAGTCTCAACCCAGAAATGATAACGGAAAAATATTTACACACAATCCCACCGCACACAGTCCGAATATTGTAATTAGCCAGGTTCCCTATAAAGTTAAAATTAGTCTAAGCTAAGAATCGGGGGAAAACTAAATGGCCATTGATGTAGTACCTGCACTCCTTTGAAGATCAGTCCTATGCCCGTGATAGCTGTTGACCTGGTTGTCGCACTAATCGGCACGTTGCCCTCTTGCCTGGCTCACCCCAAAAATTCTCACGTTGGCTACAACTATGGTATACCAGGTTCCTCTTCTTCTCAATCTCTCCGACCGGCAGCAACAGGACTCCTTGGTGAGTCACGTTTTGGAAGAGGGGGATGGGGGTGAGCCAGAGGTGCACGGAATCACTGACCCAGCAGATCAGTAGGCCAGGGCAGCTTCTTGATGAATGGGCCTCGACGCTAAGGTCGAAGAGATCACCTGGCTTCACCTTTCCAGACAGGTGAGGAGCTTGATGCGCACGGTAATCCGTTGGGGGTGCCATATCGGGACTTAGGACAGGGCAATATATTGTTGCAAGGAGTGCAGAGGAGGCAGGATTTTGTACTAAATACTTTAGAGAAATCTTGATGCTCTAAGGGAGTTTATATATACAATAATCCTACCTATTCTGGCTTGCTAAAAATTAATATTTAAAATGATTAGTTAGCAATGGACTGGTGCGATGGGCATACATCTTAAAATTAACAAACCTTAATTGGTATTGAGAAATATAAGATGCATTAATTTAGCATTATTGGAATTTATATAAAAATTCAGTTTAGGAATTTAATCTCGACCCACGTAGTTTAAGGAAAGAACCAACATACGCCGGAGTTACACTAAGGCCCTCTGTGGCGTATCTACGCTATGACGTCACGAGCATGGCGTGCGCCACTGTCAACAAGTTTAGATTAGTCTTCCCTATGTTTCGTTAAAGAAAATTGAATGTAGAAGGGAATGTTTAAGGGGTAGCTATAGTATTAGTAGAAGAGAGCTAAAAATACGATTGAAAGAAGAAGAGTGAAGAAAATTCTTCACAATATACAATATATATATATATATATATATATATATATATATATATATATATATATATATATATATATATATATATATATATATATATATATATATATATATATATATATAAAAAATGTTTGTTCATATATGTTCACAGTATGTATATATGTGTTTGTAATAGAACACTGCAAACTAAATAAAAAGCAGAAGCTATTGTCAGAATGTGGAAAAAGAGGTGGAGGAGGATCAAGACCTTTTACAGGTTCAGGCAGAGAGAATAATATACAGGATCTAAATGTTTAAAAGCCACTCATGAATGGCAGAGGCAAAGGATAGTGACATTGTCCTATCAAGCAAGACAATGCCTTAGAGACTGACATATGATCAGCGCCCAAGCCCCCTCTCCACCCAAGCTAGGACCAAGGAGGGCCAGGCAATAGCTGCTGAGGACTCATCAGATAGACCTATAGGCTCCTCCATACTCTCCATCCTTAGCTCACAAGAATGGTGAGGTTGCAGCGACCAAAGAAACTGGAGTCTTAGCGGAACTCGAACTCCAGTCTGGCGTTCACCAGTCAGGAACGTGACCACATCGGCCGCCACAACCCTTTGGTTTTGCTTCCATAAATCTGCACTTTTCTCCAGCTTCCCATCTCGAGGTTCTCTTCTGGGTAGGGTTATCCATTTTACAAATTAGGGTTGCGGTGGCTCAATTGAAACATTCATGCCTGGTGCTTGCCGGACTGGGGTTCAATTCCTGCTCAAGCTCGTTAGTTTCTTGTAATGTCTGCATCCTCACCATCCTTGTGAGCTAAGGATGGGAGGGTTGTGGGAGCCTATAGGTCTTCAATAGCCATTACCTGACTCTCCCTGGTCAAACATTATTTTAATGTTTGAAGAGTAATACCTACTGTTTATTTTAACTGTTTTTAAGCTTTTTAGCCAAGATGGTATACTTAGTGATGAAGTACAGTAAAAGTATAAGGTACTGTCTTTAATTATATATTTTTCTTATATGTAATAGGTCATTATCAAGATCATCAGTGTATTGTATGGTCTGGCTTATAAAGAATGTTATAGTATCAGTTGTTACACACTTTCTACTCTGTTACTCTCGGTACATAGTCCTTAATAGTATTGCCACTCAGTCACTGCATTTTGAAGATCCTTATTTAACAAGCCAGTATGAGCATGAGAAACTCAAGGGAGTTCTGTTGACCTAAACTTTTGTCCATATCGATAATTAGCCTCTTATGGACAGCAAAATCATAGGGTTCTAGAAGCTATAACCACCAAAAGGACTTTTACACCAGTCTTTGTCATTGTTGTGGCTGGACAACTAAATGAAAATGTCATTTGAATCATTTATATAAGCTTGGCGGGTGACTTCATATCTTGATAGTAGAATATTAAAGTTTGGCCACATTTCCTGTACAATTATCAATAGTGTATGGTTGAGTAACAGGATTATTGTCTTTTATATCTTGGATATAGTTGTAGCACTAATCATGTTGCTCTTCATTTACTGTTTTAATGGGGGATTTACATTTGAAGGATGGCAAAAAAAAAAAAAAAAAAAAAAAAAATCTTTTCAAGTGTGAAATTTAAGCTCAAGATTCTGCTTAATACCATGGAGCTTCTTTTTAATTTGGGATTTATTTCTGAAAGAATCACTTTTTTTTTTTTTTAAATCTATTGCCTTTCTAACTTCTGCACTTTATCTTTTTGATGATATTTATCTGCATATTACAGTAAGTTTAAATAATCTTCTTTTGGGCCTACACAAACATACAACTTCTTATCCTTTCATTGGCTCGAACTGGAATTGCTCGTAAAAAAATGGATAATAAACAGTTATCAGACTGTTTATTAACAATGCTAGATTTGATTTTCACAATATTGTCTCTCAAAGAGGTAACTGATAACCCGGATAATCTTTACTCTTCCTTGTTAGAGTGGTCATATTGTACCTAAAAAGGATAGCCTATCTTATACCCAAGATCCCAATCTTATTTGGGAGGACAGGCCGTTCCAAGAAAGGGGTATCCAGAAACTCAATTTACCTATGGCTAATAGAAAAATTATGAGAGCATGTGAATCTTCATGGAAAGCATTGCCACAGATTCCCCCCCCCCCCCTCAAGAGCACATATGTCTGTGTCTTGCTGAAGCCCTGGCATTCCACAAGAACCACTCAGTAGCCCAAGTTTCCAAGCTGGTGGCTGAAAAAGACCGAACACTTTCACAGATCACTACCTGAAAGATTTTTCTCACAGATCTTAAAATATTTTTCTTAAAGCTCTATTGTTGCAGCTCAACAATTAGTCTAGCTTAAGCTCTTACGGGACACCTTATTGTTTATCTAAGCAACAGATATTCTCTCCTTTAGGAGGGTATGAAATGTGGATCTAATCCGATTGTACTCAGACAGATCTGGAGTACTGGCTTGGATCACACCCTAAAGCAGATAAGAATAATATATTCGTATATATAAATGATTATATTTAATACACTGGATTTGTTTTCTCATATGGCTTTATCTAAGGTATTGGACACTACAACCCAGCCGCTTTACCAGCTGGTTGGACTGTCTTTACGTATCCACTTTTGGCTTTAACTCAAACATACATGTACTTGTAATCGTCCTAGAGTGAATACAGTACCTCTTAACAGAGGACCCCCTCACCTATGGAAGACTACTCATTTAAATGACTCGGACGTTTGTATTCGTATAGGATTAACTACAAATTTTAAAAACTTAAGCAGTGGTCCCACCTCAACCACCCCATATTCAAATAGAGTGAAGAGCATCGTTAGCCGCGCATGGGGCCCAGTAGTGGGATTTCTATGGTAACCAACCATGGTGCAACAGAGCCCAGTTTCCTTTTATTATTGTCTAGTCATAGAAAACAAAACTAGAAGTATAACCCTATTTAAATGACTTAGGTTTGTATAGCTAGGAAAAATACAAATTGTTTATGAAATATGTAGTTTTGTATTCATAAATCTAACAGCCATTAAAAATTTGTGGGATTCTGGTAACATTGCATGGTTACCAACTATCCAACCCACGCTGGAGAGGAGCGGCTGAGTTAGTGACACAGCTTCACGTATTTCCTGGTTGTCTGTGTAGGAGATGTGGGCTTTGGCCCTTGTCCACCCAGATCATGAAACAGTGCCGGTATTCTTAGTTTCAGATTTTGACAATCCTAAAAGATCCCCATCGCCTCCAATGAGCATGCTCAGTCAGGGAGGCCAGGTTTTTCTTTCTGATATTGCCAATCGAGGGGAATTTTAAGATCTACAAGTACTATCTCTGATAAGAATATTCAAAATCTCACCAAAGACGCCACCTCGAACACTTATTCGAGTGGCAGTAGATAAACCTCTATCTTCAGTAACGGAATCAGCATTGCTGAAGCGATTCTATTATTCGCCATTATGAGCTCGATTAATTGATTATGGAAAAGCCTCAAACTAAAATCTACTTAGAGAGAAACTAATTAGTTCTTCTAAGAAAACATCTTCCATTTTATTTATCAGATAAATTATGGACATTCTATGTGCCGCCCTCTCCTCATTTCAAATTACAGGTTAGTTCCCTCCGTCCAGAGGTGAGTGCACAATTTGGTCAGTAGATACATAAAGGAAGAATAATAAATATCACTACACTCATGCCTTCCTAGTGCATGCTAACTAAACACACCACCATTCACATGCATAAACAGTGTAAAACGCCAAGAGAATGCATTGCCATGACCACGTGAGAGACGAGTAGACAACATGCCACCATTTCACTTTTAAGTTGTGCAGATTGGGAGGCCAGATAAACACTTATGTCTGCTAAACAGAGTAAATTAGCAATGACATCTATGTCCTGTTTTACCACAGAAAACATGATTTTCCTTGTTTTAGGAGCTGTGGCCTTGAGGACTTTATGGTGAAAAAGGTGGCAGATGCATATCCACTCTTTCTTGTATAGATATTGCTACACTATAAAGATCAGCCTTCTCAGAGGAGGAGGTCAGGCTCTCCTTATTATTCACCCCCAGGGTGTAAGCATTCCTGATGGGATATACCTAACAGATCTTATCCCCAGAGGTTTTGAGGTCGGTGGAGAAAAAAACCTTCCCTGCCTCCTCCAACTTATTTTGACCGATGGTTCTTCAAGGTTCACCACAATCCTTTTCAGGTTTTTTCTCCTCAATTTTCAGATACAGTGTTACCTCTTGATAGGAAAATTTCATGAGGCGAAACGAAATGCGAAGTTTGTTCCGACTCATATTGCCAAACAAATTTCATGATACAAAACGAGGTACAGTACGAGTTTCGCCTGAGACTAATTTTGAAATTCACACTCCGCCAAACTATAAGCTTGCCACCATTCTCCTATTGTCCCATTGGTTATCTCTTTACTTTGATGCTAGTTACTGCCCTATGATCTGGCCCTCCTATTATTATTATTATTAAATGCTAAGCTACAACCCTAGTTGGAAAAGCAGGATGCTATAAGCCTAGTGGCCCCAACAGGGAAAACAGCCCAGTGAAGAAAGGAAATAAGGAAAAATAAAATTTTTTTAGGAATAGTATCATCAAAATAAATATTTCCTATAAAAACTTTAACAAAACCAGAGTAAGAGAAACTGGATAGTTTAGTATGTCCGAGTGTACCCTCAAGTAAAAGAACTCTAACCCAAGACAGTGGAAGACCATGGTTCAGAGGCTATGGCACTACCCAAGACTAGAGAACACTGGTTTGATTTTGGAGTGTCCTCCTCCTAGAAGAACTGCTTACCTATTGGTCAGCACCTATCCCATCATGCATGTATACATCGTCGTTCCTCGACCATTTCGTTTCGGTTGCGCTATCATTCACATTGAATTCATGTTGGCGATTTCGCTTTTGTGCTTATAGTTACTGTACTGTAATGTGTAGCATTGAAGAAACATTTATGTAGGTAAGGGACCTTTCTCATATGTCATTTAATTCTTAAAATAAGTTTGCAACGTATTGCAATTGATATAATTGTTACTCTGGTCATGTAATCCTTTACTTGGGACTGACTTCTAGGCCTTGGCTATCTTACAAGTCGGTTTTAAGATGTACTTTTCTTTATCTGGGTTAAGGGTTAAATAGACAAATGCCTGTTACATGGGACTTTCTCTCACCTAAGGAAGGCTCCCCATATAAATAGTGAGGGTTTCTATTTGCATAGGAACAAACAACAAATCTTCAAGATTTTTCTTACCTATGCAAACCCAAGTCATTAATTTGACATCCCGCCTCATCCCCCCTGCAAATCTTATTTCTCTTCCTCTTGTTATTTGAAAATTTTATCTTTTTTATGTGAAGGATCTTGAAATATTTTATTTTGGTGGTTTAATATTCTCTTGTAGATTGTTTATTTCCTGGTTTTCTTTCCTCACGTGGCCATTTTTCCTCGTTGGAGCCCTAGGGCTTATAGCATCCTGCTTTTCCAACTAAGGTTATAGCCTAGCTTGTAATTATAATAGTAGTAATAAGTGAAGCTATGTTGTTCACTCAGTCGCTCCTCTCCAGCGTTGATGGGATAGTTGGTAACCCTACAGTGTTACCAGAATCCTTCAACGTTTTAATTCAGGTCGTAACTAAATAAATCGGGAGTAAACCCATATAAATGATTCAGGTTTGTATAGTTAGGAGATATACATTACCAGTTAATTATTTGTAATTTACTTATGGCTGAAAGTTATAAGGCAACTAATTTGGTTTCATTTTTTCAGATTGAATGGAGAAAGAGGGAGACAGATAGAGAATGCAGCGAGTGTTTGTTAAAGAAGCTGACATAAAGTCTCTCTTTATTTATATATATATATTAATGTTGATATAGATCATAAGATATTTTATCCTTAATTAGCTATTTTCCCTGTTGGAACCATTTGGCTTATAGCATCCTGATTTTCCAACTAGGTTTGTAGCTTAGTTAGTAATAATAATAATAATAATATAATGATAATGATGATGATAATAATAATATCATCATCCATATATATATATATATATATATATATATATATATATATATATATATATATATATATATATATATATATATATATATATATGTGTGTGTGTGTGTGTGTGTGTGTATGATGATGATGATGATAATGATAATAATAATGATAACAATAATTATGGTAATAATAATAATAATGATAATACCCTCCATAAATATTTGATCTCTCTCTCTCTCTCATTTATTTATTTTGTATTTAATGGCCAAATCTAGCTTACCTAAACGTATAAAAATGCTCATTTATTTACTTTTTTCCAGATTTGTCATCATAGCTGCCAAAAAACTAAAGAAGATGAAGTAAATAAAGACCAAAGATCTTGCAAACGTCAGGTAAGTCGTTAAATTAATTTATTCACATCTCTCCAGGCTTTTCTCCCATTCGAGCAATACAACCAGCTCTTCTTTTCCTCCTCCTGTTAACACCAGGTTCAATGAACCTCCATTTTTACACCTACTTATCCAACATTCTTCTCAAAAGTTTCTAATGCATCAGCCACCGACTTAATTAGGTGATATAATCTTTCTCTTTCATTGCGGTATATTTCCTTATGTAGCTTATTGTGGAAACCTCTTGTGCGAGCTATTCTTGCAGGACATTTTCAGCATTTTTATATCCAAATCTTGCAGTCGCATTCCCGAATACAATACTGTACTCTACTATTCCTTAAGTTTTGATTAGTTCATCGATCTGTTAATAGTATATTGCTTATAAGTACCGTTTCTTCAGTTGATTTGTCCTTGAGGGGCATTTTAACCCTGGAAAGGTACGGTGGGTCGTCCGCGACCCCGAGCGTAAAAAAAAAGAGGTTTTTCTCACGTGACTCACCCCCGTGACTGAATTTGTGGGTGATCGACCTGCAGTAGGTGTCTCCCCTACACGCTCTAGTAGTGTCCAGATGTGCATTGCTGTAGCTGTACTCCTTCCCCGATTTCTGAGACGCGTCGGGGTCGAGCGCGACCGAGTTTACCCTTCTAAGGTAATTTGCATAATTATCAAAGTTATTACGTATTATGAAATTGTCGTAGAATGGTGCAACTTGTATAGGTTATCAGTTGTGGAAGGTCTTGGTGGATTGTTTGGCTACCATGTGCATGATTTTTTTTTTTTAGTTAAAATGTCGTTCATCACCACGAGGACCATTTTACCGCGACTGCCCCTTTTTCATTTTTTTGCCAAGTCATTTTTCCGTAAGATATTGCCAAATAGTGTCGTAAAACTTTTGCTTTTTTAGTGTTGGAAAGTGTGTCTAGATGATCTGGCTACCCATGCGTGAATTTGTTTTTGTCAGATACGACGTAGTTATTGGTATATTGGGTATTTAACTGCGGTTGCCAATTTCTGTTTTTTTTCAATATTTGTAAAAATTTACTACGTAGTAAGGAATTGCCGTATATTATTGATTTTTTTTCATGTTTATGTGTTAGAAAGTGTGCCTTGATGGTTGGGCTAACACGTGCATGTCTTTTTTTTTATCTGAGATGCCGTATATTAGAATGTTGGGCCTTTTACCGCGAGTGCCCCTTTTTCATTTTTTTGCCAAGTCATTTTTCCGTAAGATATTGCCAAATAGTGTCGAAAAACTTTTGCTTTTTTAGTGTTGGAAAGTGTGTCTAGATGATCTGGCTACCCATGCGTGACTTTGTTTTTGTCAGATACGACGTAGTTATTGGTATATTGGGTATTTAACTGCGGTTGCCAATTTCTGTTTTTTTTCAATATTTGTAAAAATTTACTACGTAGTAGGGAATTGCCGTGTATTATTGATTTTTTTTTCATGTTTATGTGTTAGAAAGTGTGCCTTGATGGTTGGGCTAACACGTGCATGTCTTTTTTTTATCTGAGATGCCGTATATTAGAATGTTGGCCATTTTTCCGCGAGTGCCCCTTTTTATTTGTTTTGCATTTTTTTGCTTAGTCATGTTACCGTAAGGAATTGGCAAGTAGTGTCGCAAAACTTATATTTTTATAGTGTTGGAAAGTGTTTCTTGATGATCTGGCTACCCATGCCTATCTTTTTTTTTAGCCAGATATGGCGTATATATAGGTATGTGTTCGATTTTCCTGTGATTGCCATTTTTTCCCATTTCTTTCAAAATTACTACGTACTAAGGAACTATCACAGAGTAATGATTCATTTAGATGTTTATTTGTCGGAAAATGTGCCTTGATGGTTTGCCTAGCACGTGGCTGAAATTTTTTTTTTCTGAAATGCCGTATATTAGAATGGCCATTTTTCCGCGAGTGCCCCTATTTATTTGTTTTGCATTTTTTTGCTTAGTCATGTTACCGTAAGGAATTGGCAAGTAGTGTCGCAAAACTTATAATTCTATAGTGTTGGAAAGTGTTTCTAGATGATCTGGCTACCCATGCCTATCTTTTTTTTTAGCCAGATATGGCGTATATATAGGTATGTGTTCGATTTTCCTGTGATTGCCATTTTTTCGTTTTTTCCCATTTCTTTCAAAATTACTACGTACTAAGGAACTATCACAGAGTAATGATTCATTTAGATGTTTATTTGTCGGAAAATGTGCCTTGATGGTTTGCCTAGCACGTGGCTGAATTTTTTTTTTTCTGAAATGCCGTATATCAAAATATTAGCCATTTTTCCGTGAGTGCCCCTTTTTATTTGTTTTGCATTTTTTTGCTTAGTCATGTTACCGTAAGGAATTGGCAAGTAGTGTCGCAAAACTTATATTCTTATAGTGTTGGAAAGTGTTTCTAGATGATCTGGCTACCCATGCCTATCTTTTTTTTAGCCAGATATGGCGTATATATAGGTATGTGTTCGATTTTCCGGTGATTGCCATTTTTTCGTTTTTTCCCATTTCTTTCAAAATTACTACGTACTAAAGAACTATCACAGAGTAATGATTCATTTAGATGTTTATTTTTCGGAAAATGTGCTTTGATGGTTTGCCTAGTACGTGGCTGAATTTTTTTTTTCTGAAATGCCGTATATTAGAATGTTGGCCATTTTTCCGCGAGTGCCCCTTTTTATTTGTTTTGCATTTTTTTTTGCTTAGTCATGTTACCGTAAGGAATTGGCAAGTAGTGTAGCAAAACTTGTATTTTTATAGTGTTGGAAAGTGTTTCTAGATGATCTGGCTACCCATGCCTATCTTTATTTTTAGCCAGATATGGCGTATATATAGGTATGTGTTCGATTTTCCTGCGATTGCCACTTTTTCGTTTTTTCCCATTTCTTTCAAAATTACGACGTACTAAGGAACTATCACAGAGTAATGATTCCTCTAGATGTTTATTTGTCGGAAAACTTTGTTTACTTCTTTTTTGATTGAATATCATCAAATTTTTTTAGCTAAAATATTATATTGTTTTACATTTTTTTTTTCGATTTTATTTCCCTTCAAAAATTTTTTTTGGGGGTCAGAATTTTAATTTTATAGTCGTAAAATAATCGACAATTATCCAGCAACCCACCATACAATTTTTATGCATATCCAAGAATAATTAAATTAGTAAATAACACCTTGAAATTGACATACCCTTCCTACATTTCAAGTGGCAGATTAGGGAGTCTGAGTCAGTGTGGTTGGCGGCCATTTTGTGGACATATCCGAAGCGTAAGTTACCCTATCTATATATATTCTTGTTCCCTATAGAATTTGTGATATTTCGGTATATTTTTACCTGCATAAATATCATATTATATATTAAATATATGTATTTTTTTACGAAATTTCTAAGTACTCAAAAAATTACCTTTAGATATGGCCCCTGATATAAATGTAATTTACAAAATAATGAAGATTTTTTTACATATTTCTATTTTAGGATAACATATGTTTATTCCCTAAAAAAATTAGCTACTTCCTATTTCATTTGGGTACCCAAAAAAATTCATGAAATTTGGACAAATTTTTTTGGCCAAAAAAAGTTACCCTTTTTTTCTCATTTCAGATCTTCACCTCCATGGGTCTGACTTCATCCAAAATACATCAAGATGTGTCCTAAACATTCAAGAATCAATTCCTAAAAGGATTTGTGTATATATGTATAAACTTTTTTTTTATGAATTTTTATGTAAGGTTTTTTTTTTCTACTTAATTTTTTAAAATATTCATAATAAATAGTTTTTCTGCAGATGAGTAGTATTTATCTTTACAGTTGTTTTAAGCATTCATTGAATTTTTTTTGGCAAAAGAAAAAAGGAGGTTACTGCAAAAACTGATTTTTCAAGAATTTTTTTTGGCGTCGGGGTCAAGCGCGTCCGAGTATACCCTTAAAGGGGTGTCCGAGGAGCGTACCTATCCAGGGTTAACCTTTTCAGGTGTAATTTTCTTGTGTCATAAATTTTAATCATCAATTTTTTTCATCTCTTAATTATCAATACTTCTTCATGTCCGATTTTTCTCAACCATTTCGCTAAGCAAAATATCTTCACCTTTCCCTCTACTTGGTTGATGATCTACCCCTCCTATTGGAGCTATCACTGTTAGCTGTAACCAGTTCCGTAGGGTCTTTGCAGTGCCTTATTTGCACATCCCTTGGCCTAATGTTTACTTTCTCTTCTGATCCCATTTACTTTCTTTCCCTTGCTTTCCAGGCTTTTAACTTTTTCTTCATATTGCAGCTCAAAACCCTCTGACTATATTATAACATTTAAAACAATTGTTCCCTTTCGACGTCACTTACATTTTCATCTTGACTTTTCTGTAATGACCTGACTCGCCTTAACATACCTCCCATTTGCTACGTTTACCAATGATTAAATACAACCCATATAATCACCATCACACATACTTTTGTATTTATTCTCTTTCTTCTAACACTTGGTATCAAACTTGCATACACCTGAAGTTCCTGCATATTCATAAAATCATATATGTGCACTATCATTTACATATTCATATTTGTCACTCTTGGTAATTTCCAGACTACTTGACCACGAAATTTTTACACTAATAACCTCGCCTCTCTCTTGCAATGATTTACGCTTTCTCAATCTACCAACGACACTCCTTTCCACACCTTGGTACTCGCTCGACCATCTTCATTCAAATAAAATTACCCACAAATATTACCATTCATTGTTAGTTTGTCATATTCAGCTCTTGGATGTACAAAATATTTCTAATTCTTTTCCTCAACCACACAAAAATTATCCTCCTCCATTATCAGCCTCGCAGATCCTAATATTTACACCACACTTTGTTTATAGAGGTATACTGAAAATATCTATCGTATTCACTTCACCTTTACCTGTACATCTCTTAAATTCAAACACATTCCTTAACTCATGTGCATACCTAACCAGTATCAATCCTATCAACTCATTCAATACCAATTCACATCAATTTCACACATGCATCACATTCACTCCAAACACACACAGGATGATTCACCCAAGTGAACTGTTACTAATTTTCCCTAATATCCTATATTACCTAATCATCCCCTCCTATATACACTTGCAACATGCCCATCTACACCACATTCAGTAAACTGAGCACATGGTCTTTGCATGGTACCCATCCTAACCACCATTACCACAATTCACACATAAGATTACACCAACATCCAGTTTCTATATACTCAGTTTACTACACCGATAATATTTGACCACACTCCTCCTCTTTCACTAGCCACTCCTGAAACGTGCGTATAATGCCAATCCACAATCATTCTTCTTGGTTCTACTTTCCAGGATTCATAACACTTCTTAAGGCTACATAAACTTGACCTACCTTCCTTAACACTAGCACTTTCCTCCCCTTGTATCAATCTCTCCCTTCTGACAATGCTATATCCTGGTCTTTGGAACCCAATCTCAGTTGTATAATCCATTCTGCCCTGGTGGTGTATTTATATGTCCTTTACTCACTATTTAAGATGAACTCAATGTTAGGCCAGTAAAAGAACACCAGGACTCGCCTCTAATTGCAACAGAAATAATACCAGTGTTATTTGTTGAATATAGGTTCCTTATAACATACTTAGACCCAAAGAATAGTCAGATTGGAACATAGTGAAGTAACAGAAGGAAAAAAAGTCCCTATTTTGCCCTATTTTAACTTTGTGCACCTTCAAATCATCATAACTTCTTAACTAATCAAGATAATCCAAAACGAAGAACTCTTTTACTTATACTTGGTTAATCTTTCCAGTAAAAGTGTTGAAAATGAGTTAACTCCTACTCCCCCCCACACTTTCTGCACATACATACATCCATAATAAAGTTGTTTATTACAGAGTAAAATTGTTGAGTATGACTTTGGTAGGAAGTTCTATTAACCATAATAATTACCTGGAACATAGATGAACAATTGTTAGTAATTATTTCTCAGCTGATCCCATCTCTTGTCGTCAATTTTTCTTGGTGCGATTTAATAAGACGTTGGTATTCTTAAAATACACGTTTAATGATATTTATGACTACATGGCTCTTTGACAGCTGACTCCTAAGTGTGTGTGGAGCGTCATACACAATCTGACAAAACCAAAACACTGCTAAACAAAAGAGCATCGCTCTGAAAAGACTTAAATCCTACTCCAGTACAAAACTATAAAGAACTACATCCTATCTTTGAGGTAATCAACAAATGTTTGAATTATAATACCAAAACAAATCATTACACTCATGTACAAAGCATAACATGTTTTATTCATGCAATATGATGCAATGTTGCGCAATACCTGCAACACTTGAAATAATATAGTACATTATTACAATAATACATAACAAAAATAAAACTCCTAATCCCAAGTTCTTTCTTTTACCATTTCTGTTCAGTCATCCTTAATGTCATCACAAACCTAATTAATACTACTGTCGATACAGGAGTCAAGTCAAATAGTTTTTTCTTCATGATATATTTTTTACTTGTTCCACAGAACGAACGGTCGTCCTTATATGAAAATGATTGTTTGGAGCAAAGAGTAGGAACTATCACTGCTTGAAGAACAACTCGGTTGAACTGTTCAGTTTCACTCAGATGAAAAAAAATATTCTCGCATTCTCTGTGAAAATCACTCGGTTTCATAGCAATACTGAATTCACATTAAAGAATTACTTTCTCTATGCCCTCACAACCTTTATCACCCAGTGTGGCTAGTGCTTCCTCTGTCAGGTTCGTATTACAAAATTTGTTATCTACCATGATGACCCTGAAAAGAAATGGTTGAATATTAGTATAGGACTAAATAAAGTCTTGATTGGAAAATATTCACCCAATAATGAATGTCATACATGCTGCACAGACATCCTAGCCTTAGAATCCAATACCTGGACATACCATATCATACACACTTCTTATACCAGTTATATAGCACATATAATGCCAGTTAAGGGTTGCCTGGAAAACATAGCTTAGAACACCAAATATGTCTTGAGAACTTCATGTGCAGTGTTCCTGTACGTTGTTCGTAAGGTCATGAAATCCTAAAAGTTCAACCCTTAAAAAAAGATTTGTTCCGTAACCGAAATACAAACCACGCTATTTACATAGGGTTTACTTTCGGCGTAGCTGAAATGACGAGCCATTAAGTTTTTAACGAGGGTTAACTACCCCCCACTAGTTAGCAGGGGGTATTGAAGGGGTAGCTTGCTACCCCCTCCCCCCCACACACCTGTGAGTTGTCTCACTTCACTTTTTGGCTCGGACGAAGACAGACGTTGCTGTTTTTCGTCCTCGTTAATGACAGCCTTAATTTGTTTTTTGTCTTTTTCTAGTTCTGTGTGCTTGGAAGTTGGCCTCGACCTTTGTCATCGTTATGCGCAAGTGCCCTGGACTCGCTGGCCGCCCTTTTGGGACCTTCATGTCAGCGGAGGACACCGATCCTCACACCCTTTGCCCGCAGTGCCGAGGGTGTGATAGAGAGAATACGTGCAGTGAGTGCAGGGAGTGGTCTGCCTCCCAGTGGGAGAAGTTCGGCCGCAGACGTAAGAAGTCTAAGAGAGACCGTTCTCCTTCAGGGGCAACCTTGAAGAAGGAAGGCTCCAAGGACTCCTCTTCCGCCGCCCGAACCTCCTCCGAAGCTCCCACTCGTTCGGTCTCTCCTGAGAGGCTGCCGAGTGGTAGCGCAGGCCCTAGTGGTGTTTCCCGACCTCGGGGTGCGGGAGAGGGCGTTGCCTCCCTTAGCGTGGCAGCTCCCTCTTCTCCTCCGGGGGAGGATAATTTGGATTTTGAAGAATTTGATCAAACTGTTGCTAATAATGATTTGTTTCAGCTTTGGGCTTCCTTGGGGCTTAAGGGCACGCCCTCCAAGGAAGCCCTGTTTGACCTGATCCAGTTGGGGGCTGCGGTCAAACAGTCGCCGGTAATACCGGAGGTATTCCCTTCGGATTTTGTCGACACTGTTTTGGCCGAGCCTTCCGACGGGTCTGGTCAAATCCTTGGTACTGCTCCTGTTGCGGACGGTGCTGATGGCTCTCCTCCTCCCTCCGAAGATCCTCCAAGGGGGGAGGTGAGTCCCACGGTCTCTCCTGCGGGCGGGTCTCCCCCTCGGGGGAGCGCGCTGACAGAGACTCCTCTTCGGAGGACTGATGACCCGGACGCCCTTCCTCGTGGTCGTATTCGACGTAAGGCCCGTAGGCCTCTTTGCAGCAGAGGGCTTCCTTCTCCCTATAAAGGAGTTAGGAGGCTCCTCTTTGGGTCGTCCTCTCCTGATCCTCCCCCTAAGGAGAAGCCCCCCTGTCAGGAGCAGCCCGTCACAGCAGCGCCCCTTGACCTCTCCGCGGATCGTTCGCGATCCCCTATGCCTGCCAGACCTTCCGACCTGCCTTCTCCGTTCCTGGCCGCAGATGCAGTTTGGGCGCATTCTCACCCTGTTATCCAACAGGCACCGATCCCTTCGGGGTTAAGGGACTCTACTCACGGTGTGGGTAAGTCCCTTGCGCGTCAGGGTTCCCCTGCGCACCCACCTGCGCGTTCACGTGCAGTAACGCTCAAGCGCTCCCCAGGGTTAAAGTCTTCGGACTTGACTCGCCAGCGCTCTCCTGTTCGGCAGCGATCACCTGCTCGCCAGCGCTCCCCTGCGCGGCAGCGATCACCTGCTTGCCAGCGCTCTCCTTCTCGCATGTCTCGTGTTCCTGATGTGCGCATTGCGCCCCACGTTCTCCTGAGCGCCATCGTTCTCCTGTGCGCAGCCGCGCTATTGATCAACCTGTGCCTGATGTGCGCCTAGCGCGCCAACGTTCATCATCTCGTCCACGATCGCCTGATCTGGACTTAGGCAAGGGTACTGACACGTCGCATCGCCCACGCGTCCCTGCACTCCCTTCTGCTCCGGCGCAACAGCGAGCTAAAGCTCCTGTTCGCGAGCGTTCGCCAACACGTTCCTCCACCTCTTCAGATGTGCGCAGTAACCTTACTGCGCGCCAACGTTTTCCTGCGCGTTCACGTGATCACTCGCCTGTGCGCAAGCGCTCTCCTGAGTGCCCTCGCCCTCCCCAGCCTGATCGCCCCAGGCCTCCGACTCGCTCGCGCGATAAATCGCCTGCGCGCAGTCGTTCACCTGTTCGTGGTACGCGCCTTCGTTCTCCTGAACGCACGCGACATCGCTCGCCATCGCGCCAGCGTTCTCCAACGCGCCAGCGCTCCCTGCCTGGCAAACGCCCGCCAAGTTTCTCGCGACTTCTTTCGCGTTCTCCTACTCGCCGCCATCCATCGCCTAGTGCTCAGCGCACACCTTCGCCCGCGCGGTCTCGTGCTCCTTCACGTGCGCGCCAACGCGTTCCCTCGCCAACGCGATCGCTTGCCATCGCGCCAACGTGATCTCTCGCCATCGTGCCATTGTGTCCTTTCGCCTTCGCGCCCACGTGCCTACGCGCCCGCGTGCCTACGCGCCCGCGTGCCCACTCGCCAGCGCGCCCCCTCGCCCGTGAGCGTATGCACCCACGCACATTCTTCCACACGCGGCAATGCGCCCGCGCGGGATTCCTTGAATGCTTTTTCGCGTGAGAACCGCAGCGATTCCCATTCCCGCAGGGAACATCAGCGCGGCCAACCGACAGGGACACGGACTTCCAGATCAGCCTCTGGATCGCCTCCGCGCAAGCACAGGTTTTCTCACCAGGACCAGGACCAGGAAGGATCTACGGAGAGGTCCATGCAACACTCTTTTTCCTCTTCATTTCAGGCAGGCCCCGTGGTGTCCACTCCGAAGGATCAGGAGATCCCCTTCCTTCCAGCGGGAATAACTGACACTGCGTCAGTTACCCGTCAGCCTTGGTTCCGTCACATTATGAACGCAGTGGTTCAGGCTGTGAAGCCCGCCCTCGTTGATATGGGACTTAAACCAACAGCAGGCTCTCCCCCGCTGAAGAGAAGGAGAGGAGTGGACTTCGTGGTGACTTCTCCTAGGGTGGAGTTGGCTCCCAAGAGGTCGGTTAGGAGGACTCCTACGCGTGCTGTTTCTCCTTCTCCTGTGGACGTGTTATCTCCTTCCTCAGGAGAGTCCAGCGAGGCAGGGGTATCTCCCAAGGCACCAATGGGAGGAACCCCTCCTCTTCGGAGAGAAGCTGCTCGCGAGGATGCCCCCTTCTGGACCTCTTTGCTGGAGTCCTGTATTCCTCCTAGGAGGGAGCCCAAGGACTCCAAGACGATTCCTAAATCGTCATCCAGGATACGTCCAGAGCCAGCTAAACCCCAGGAGGACGTCCACGTATCTCCCCAAAATGAGCCTTTGGGCACCGGAGACTTAGCTGCCAGTCTGCAAGGAGGAGACCAGTTCGAGTCGGAACACGCTTTCTGGCAGGTCCTAGGCTTGATGAGGCAGCTCAACAAGTTTAAGGACCCGGAGACTGCCCCTCGTCAGGGCAAGGACACGGTGCTAGACGAAGTCTACGGCACCCAGAAGCCCCCTATGTCCAGCGCAGCTTTGCCTTGGTCCAAAGGGGTGAAAGGGGCCAGGGACAGAGTCGAAGCCCAGCTCTCCGCGCTCGCCTCGCTCTCCACCCGGCAAGTGATGTTCTCGGCGTCGGAGATCCTGAACCTTGAGAAGGTCGCGAAGAGTGCCATGCAGGCAACTTCGTGGCTGGACGTTTGGCTGGGATCTCTGGGCATCCTATTGCGCTCTGAGGATCTGTCCAAGGAGAGCAATAGGAAGGCTTTGGAGACCTTCCTCCTCTCGGGCACGTGTTCGATCGAGTTCCTCGCTCACCAGGTGGCTAACCTGTGGGCTAACTCGATCCTCAAGTGTCGCGACGCAGTGACCGAGAGGTTCCATCCAAAGGTCCCCGCCGTGGACATCTGCAGGCTCAGGCACTCCTCCATTACTGGGAGGGATCTGCTCGAGCCCAAGGACATAGAACGAACAGCCGAGAGGTGGAGGAGATCGAATCAAGATTCTCTCCTCCAGAGGGCCCTGACATCTCGGCTCTACAAGCCTCCGACATCTCAACAGCAACAGCAGCCTCGCAAGACACCGAAGCAGGCTCCGGCAGCTAAGACAGGGGTGTCTAAGCCGCAGCCCTTTCAGACCAAGGACAGAAGGCGCGACAAGTCCTCTAGGGGAGGTAAGAATCCTAGAGGCAGCGGCCGAGTCCGCAAGCGCTAGGATTGGCAATCCCCCCGCGTGTCCCCCTGTGGGGGGATGCCTGAAAAGTTGCGTGCACAGGTGGCAGCAACTTGGGGCCGATTGTTGGACGGTCTCTGTGATCGGCCAAGGTTATCGCGTCCCATTCACGACATCTCCACCTCCCCTGACAGCGAATCCAGTGCCACTGAACTCCTATGCCATGGGATCGGCAAAGGGGTTAGCCCTTCGGGCGGAAGTCGAGACCATGCTCAAAAAGGATGCTCTCCAGGAGGTCGACGACGGCTCCCCAGGCTTCTTCAGTCGGCTCTTTCTTGTAAGGAAGGCGTCTGGAGGCTGGGGACCGGTCATCGACCTCTCAGCCCTGAACAAGTTTGTCAAGCAAACTTCGTTCAGTATGGAGACAGCAGAGATGGTCAGACTTGCAGTGAGACCGCAAGACTTCATGTGCACACTGGATCTGAAGGACGCGTACTTCCAGATCCCAATCCATCCGTCTTCCAGTAAGTACTTGAGATTCAGCCTAGAAAGCAAGATCTACCAGTTGAAGGTGCTGTGTTTCGGTCTCTCCACAGCTCCTCAGGTGTTCACCAGAGTCTTCGCTCTGATTTCGTCTTGGGCGCACAGGAACGGTATACGTCTCCTCTGTTATCTGGACGACTGGCTGGTCCTGGCAGACTCGGAGTCGACCCTTCTTCGACACCGAGATAGGCTTCTGGAGGTTTGCCGAGACCTGGGGGTCGTGGTAAACCTCGAGAAGTCCTCTCTGCTTCCGACGAAATAACTGGTATATCTAGGCATGAAATTAGACACCGATCTCCACAAAGCCTTTCCCTCGGACGACAGGATAGCAAGGCTGAGGAGGGTCGCAGAACCTTTCCTCGGGCGGGAAGAGCTTCCGGCCCATTCGTGGTTGCGTCTTCTAGGTCACCTCTCCTCTCTGGCACGTCTAGTTCCGAACGGCCGCCTCAGGATAAGATCCCTGCAATGGCGGCTAAAGTCCCGGTGGAATCAAGGCTCCAATTCTCCGGACTTTCTGGTCCCTATAGGACCTACGGAACTGACGGACCTTCGGTGGTGGCTGAACGACGTGAACCTTCGGAAGGGAATGGATTTTCTTGTTCTCCCCCCAGAATTGACTCTGTTTTCGGACACATCAAAAGAAGGGTGGGGGCCCACATTCTGAACCAAAGGATATCAGGCCTCTGGTCAGAATCAGAAAAGTACCTCCACATCAACCTGCTAGAAATGAAGGCCGTTTTCCTGGCTCTTCAACAGTTCCAACGGACCCTGACGGGTCACTTCTTAGTGGTGATGAGCGACAACACTACGGTAGTGGCTTACATCAACAAGCAGGGAGGTACCTTTTCTCGACAGCTATCCCATCTTGCAGTAGAGATTCTGAGGTGGTCCGAAGTCCACTCGGTCAAACTTTCGGCTCGCTTCATTCCAGGCAAGAGGAATGTGCTCGCCGACAGTCTGAGCAGAGCAACGCAGATAGTGAGTACCGAGTGGTCTTTGGATCCTCAGATAGCCAACAAAGTCCTGACTTTGTGGGGTTCCCCGACAGTAGATCTGTTAGCGACAGCCTTGAACTCCAAGCTGCCCCTGTACTCTCCAGTCCCAGACCCCAAGGCTCTCTGGCAAGATGCTTTTCAGCAGAGGTGGGACAACATCGACGTTTACGCCTTCCCACCTTTCTGTCCGATGAGAAGGGTGCTCAACAAGACCAGACTATCGGTCAATCTCTCCATGACTCTTGTAGCTCCGCTGTGGCATCACGCGGAATGGTTCCCGGACCTTCTGCAGCTCCTGACGGAACTTCCGAGGGAACTCCCCCCACGACATGAGCTACTCAGACAACCACACTGCAACATCTTCACACAGGGCCATAGCGTCGCTTCGGCTTCACGCCTGGAGACTATGCAACGTTTCCTCACGGAGAGAGGATTTTCGCAACAGGTTGCGGACAGGATGTCTCGCCACCTACGCAAGTCCTCTATCAGAGTCTACCAGGCGAAGTGGAACGTCTTCTGTGGTTGGTGTCGTGGGAGGGGTATCTCTCCACTCGATGCCACTATTCCAGCAATAGCGGAGTTTCTTGTGTATTTACGAGAGGAAATGCGCCTTTCAGTTCCAGCGGTGAAAGGCTATCACTCAGCCTTAAGCCTGGCATTTAGGCTGAAAGGAGTGGACATTTCCTCTTCGTTAGAACTCTCTCTACTCATACGCAGCTATGAGCTTACCTGCCCTCAGTCAGAAGTAAGACCTCCTCCTTGGAACGTAGTTCAGGTCCTCAGGGCTCTGAAGAGAGCTCCGTTTGAACCATTACGCCAGGCGTCTGATCGCCACCTGTCTTGGAAGACGGCTTTCCTGCTCGCTTTGGCCTCGGCCAATCGGGTCATTGAACTTCATGGTCTTTCTTACGACGTCGCCCATTCAAGGGGATGGGGGGAGGTAATGTTCAAGTTCGTCCCTGAGTTTGTTGCCAAGACTCAGAACCCTGGGGTGTCAGACCCTAGGTTCGACTCCTTCAGGGTAACGAGTCTTCGTTCTGTAACAAGTGACCCAGACCATCTGTTACTTTGCCCAGTAAGGAGTCTGAGGCATTACTTGAAGAGAACAGCTGCAGTCTGTCCTCAGGTACAAGCGTTATTCGTAAGCACGGGAAGGACAAAGAGGAGGGTCACCAGGAACACCATCTCGGCCTGGATCCGGAAGGTTATTCAACATACCTTGGATCCTGACCCTCCTCCGTCACGCCGCCCTAGAGCGCACGATGTCAGGGGCATCGCTACGTCCCTGGCATTCAAGAGAAATTTCTCTGTGACGCAGGTTTTGCAAGCTGGGGTGTGGAAGCGCCAGACGACGTTCACAGCCCACTACCTGCAGGACGTGACCCACAGGAGCTTCGATTCATTCTCTACTGGCCCTGTGGTGGCTGCACAACAGCTGGTCTAACCTCAGGCTCCTTAATGGACAGGTAGCAGAAGGTTGGGGGCATTGTTACCCGGTTTTAGTCTGCGTGATTGAAAGAGTATGTCTGGCCCTTACTTCTTTCTTTATTCTCCCCTCCCTTGGGGAAAGCAGCATCCTGGTCTCTGCATTGCTGATCTCAACCTCTGCAGGTAAACCATGCTCCCTTGTGCTCCTAGTATTAACTAGGATACTGTTTGCGTCCCCCATACCCTGACGAGGTGGTATTGGGAACGTCCTAGCCTAGATTTCTATCTAAAGAACTCCAGGTCAACTTCCTAGGACGAGTCACAACTTCTTCCACACACAACTTATGTAGGCCGCACATCTGTAGCAAGCTTCGGAGAGTGCGAGGTGCAGGGACCCCCTTTCTCGAGTGGTGCTCACTCGGTTTTCGGGTCCCTGGGTAACGCCAAAAGCCAGTAAGCCTGGGGACTTTCCGCCCTTCCTAAGGGGTAAGTCACCCTATGTAAATAGCGTGGTTTGTATTTTGGTTACGGAACAAATGACAAATTTGTAGATAATTTGTATTTTTCCTAACCATACAAACCTTAGCTATTTACACATATTTGCCCGCCAGCCCTGTCCCCCAAGTCAAGTCCTACCTCTAAGTGAAGGGAGACAACTCACAGGTGTGGGGGGGGGAGGGGTAGCAAGCCCTACCCCCTGCTAACTAGTGGGGGGGGGGGGTTAGTTAACTCTCGTTAAAAACTTAATGGCTCGTCATTTCAGCTACGCCGAAAGTAAACCCTATGTAAATAGCTAAGGTTTGTATGGTTGTGAAAAATACAAATTATCTCCGAATTTGTCATTTTGTTCCAGTGAAAAGATTTTGTGGAACTTTTGATATCTTGTGGAGGGTACCCTACTGAACAAACTGTAAAATCTTTTGTTTCTGTTGCAATTAGTAGTGAGTTAAGGGTAAATATCAGTTAACTTGGCTGGACTATGTCTGCAGTATTACATGTCCAATGCCTGTTTTTATATCTCTCTGATTTCATTCGCTCAAGTGACTTTATATTCTTATGTTTTTTGTTTTCTTTTCAGCTATATTGGTTGTGTAGCTTCTCTCTAACACTTGTACTTACACCCCTCTACCTTGCTTCCAAAAATGTCATCATTTTATTTCCTAATAATACCTGTAGTCTTATGCCATCTTATATTATCCTTCTCTTTTAGATATGCTTCAGTGTTCATATTCATATCTCTTAGACCTAGATAATTGTCCTTATAAATTACTGTGACTTCTTTGTTTCCTGTAAGAAATTCATACTGTTTCCAGTTTCATTTGTGATAGTCTTTGCTTGTCTTCGTCTAGTTTTGCAAACCTACTGTACTTGTACCTACCTTTGCCTTGCAATGACCTCTCACTATTGTTTCCCTTCTTTCTCATCTGCTTTTATGTTTCTCTTTCAATGCCTGCAATCTCTCTAATCTTTTGTGTCTTATGTGTTTATAGCCCTATGTTTGCCTGTTGGCCCAGCATGGACGTGTTCAATGTACAGTCTTTACATCCTCCTCTTGGCTCTTTAAATTTTTTGTTGTTCTTATATCATTTACTACTTTCAATTAATTTATTCCAGCCTTTATCTATATCTTTTATACTGTAGTCTTATAAGCCCTATGACTCATTTGTTTAATTTCCCAAGAGGAAATCCCATTTACTTTGGGCTCCATATCCTGTTCTGCTGTAACATCAACTCCTTGTATTATAATTTTGTCCTTTCTTTTTCACATTCATCTTTCAGTTTTTGAGTTTTTTTTGTAGCTTATAATCACTCATTCCACAATACTCTATTTGAATTGTAACTCTGGTCTTACTTGTAATTCCAGTTCCTACCTTTAAGCTTACATAGTTTTTATAAACACCTGGTACATAATTAATATACTGTTGGTTGCTAATGTCAGCTGCTTACTGGTTAATTTTGGGTAGTTTTTTCTTTATGTATTGTATTGCAATTGATTTTCTTATTATATTTTTCAAATTTTTGTAGACCTATATTCCAATATTCATTCTTTCTAGGAGATGGGTCTAGACACCATTCTTCTGAGTCTCTCTATTAACCATCCTCTCTTCTTAAAGAACCTAAATTTCTCTTGACCGGAAAAACACTTGTCTCTACTTTCTAATTAATAATTTTACATTTTTGTCCAGCAATCTGGATTTCTTCTCTCTCCTGTCCGCCCAAACTAATTTATCAAAAGCATTAGTCACATTCTTTTGGAAACTTCTGGGTTTCTATGTACCAAAATCTAACACACTTCTACTTATACTTTATTCACAGTTTCACCAAGAATATTAACCTACGGCTGGAACTCTAACTCTATTTTTGCAATAATTCTATGCTGGCAAATACTTGCATATATTCCATTGAAAACTGTGTTTTACTTGGTCAAAACTATAGCAAAAAGCCAAATATTTATTTTATCAACTTCACCAATTGCCTTTTCCATAAACTTACCACTAATTGCCTTATTTATCCACAAACATATCTTAACATAGCACATTTGAATATAAATATACCATAGGAAGACAGTAACATTCTAAACTGAATCAATTATAACATATATCATAACACAATATTTTCATCTTCCAGTAATACCATGGGGTTGTTTTCTTTCCTTATAGAAAGTCTTATTCCACTGGTGAATAAGCATATTTTACAATATTGTTTCCCCTCCTGATAGTTTTTTATTCCATTGGCCAATACAATACATAACTATCATCAAAACAAATCATAATATTGTTTTCTCCAAAAAACTGTCAATTTCATTTCCGTTCACCTACTTATTCTTACTGTCCGCATTGCTTATGATAGTTGAGAAAGGCTGATTAGCCTCACTATCAGCAATCACTATGATTAAACTAACTCTGTTTTACTCTTTGACAAGTTTTCTATGTCACTGTCTACAACTTCTTAATTACTGTACTAGGGCACACCACCAGGTCTGGTGTCTAAAAGCAACAACCGGGTAGTGGAAGCTAAGTCATATAGGCCACCATCTTTTTCATTCACTATTCATGCAAAAGAAGACAGAATTATAGGGCTAGGGAAATGGGAGGCAAATAAACATAAAATTGAAATTTTACAAAGCGTTAAAAATTACAACCGATACAATCCCTGCTAGATTTACCTCACTTTGTCATCCTATAATTCTGGCTGACATTTACACCCATCTTTCATACAGCTTTACATAGCACCTGTTCATGCTCTGGTACAGTACCTATACTTCTAATTGATGCTCTCTCATACACCTTTACTGTCAACATTGTCTCTCATAATCTGCCCTTTCATTCAGTTCCTTCTGATCCTTCATCCTAAGCTCAACTGAAATTCCTTTGCTTTTTCACCTTTGCCATTTATTTTAATTCCACTCGTCTCTTATTACCTCATTCAAATTATCTAGAATTTTCTCTTTCTTGAAATATTTAACTTTCTCTTTGCATACTCTGATGATTTTTCTCTCATGCTCTCAGTCAACACCTCATCAGAAGAGTCCTACTGTCTCACTGAAAACATACAAATACTGTAAGTCTGACTCTCTTGCTGTACATCACTTGCCCATTCTTTCATCTTAATAATTTCCTCTCCAATAAGTTATCAGTTAGTACTACACTTTGTTCAGCAGGCGTGCACAAGAGTGTAGTAGCTTATCCTCTGCCAGTTATGGCTTGTGTACTGAACTAGGGGCCATGGTACATGGTTTCTCCACCATAGATACCTACCTGCTCTACAGGGCATCAAGGAAGGGGTTGCCCATTAATATGTCAATATAGAATTACTTGATGACAAGGGGATCTAACTGGAACACCATGCAACCTCTTGTAAAAGGAAGTGCACCTTACTTACATCATCGATGGGTGTCACCTTATTAGCCAGTCATGTACTGTACCTGGGATGCTGGCTAAAAATATAAGCCAATACATTAGGTGAAATTATAGCTAACCATTTTTGTTTGTAGCACCAGTATCTGAGGTGACACATACAGGGTACTGTCCATAAAATCACTGAAGCAATAACGGTTTGGTGATTAAACAACAAGCTTGCAGGAGGAGTGTTACTGAGTGGAGAGTCTTCAGGGTCACTGAATGAAACCTATGCTCTTTACTTGCATCGAAGCTTTCCACCAAGCAGATAGGACAAGCATAAAGCATCTACCAGCGCTAGGCAAACACTTGCATTTGCTCATATTATGGGACTTATTGTGATTGACAGTTTTGCGCAGAATACAAAATCTAGCTTATATTCGATCTTCATCAGTAAGTTTCGTGGTGAATGGGGTAACTGCACAAAAAAACCTTACTGTCCTCTTGGATATGGATTTCAAGGAGGGAGGATAACAAGAGAATAATTTCAGATTACAGGTATGCTAAGACCTTGCTCTGCAAATCCGATCCAGTTGTGGGAGTCCTGGATTAATATTCAGTAACCATGGGAGGACCACAGTGTTTTACATTGTGGAGAACAACTCATTTGTAGTGGCAAGAGCCCTTTGATGGCGTAAATCATATGTGGGTGAAAGCAAATAATGTTCAAAGAATGCCATTAATCCTTGGTACAGGACATTCACAGCTTTTGTCAGTCTCAAGTTTAATGTAAGTTCCAAGAAATGGGATACGGTACTCTAGTGCCCATAATAAGCATAAATCTTATGCCAAATGTCATTCAGAGATTTTGTCTGCTTTACAATAGTATTCTAATTAATCACCTTGTAGCAATTGGTAATCTGACCGAGCATGAAATTAATTTTGGTCAAATTTCTGAGATGCAAACTTACATTTATTCTCAGGAATAGCAGCTACTTCATCTGTCAAACTGCAGCTGGAGTCAGGAACTTTTTTTTCCTAAAGTAAAACTATCTTCTAAATCTGATGCAAAATGTTGATCCAATGACAAGATGCAAGCCAACATCAAATTCTGCCCTACTTTTTCGGGGACGTGACACTCATTTTTTGTTAAGGGCCACTGTGTGCTTTTAAAACAGTCATCATGAATGTACATATATTAGCGATGATACAAGAAAGTTATACTTACTCTCTTCTTAGCCCTTTGGGCACTGTTGGAGGCATTTTATGTCCGATTTTTCTACTGCCTTTGGTGCAGTTACACCTACTTTAGGTCCCGTAAATACCAGGGTCTTTTTTTCTATTTTGGATATTCTTTATATATAGGAAACCTTTACAAAAATAAGTCATTACATACCATTGGACAGGAGATTTATTCACCAATATGATAATAACAGCTTTAAAGTTCTACCTTTTAGTAAAGTAAAATGTCAAAAAAAAGGACCTGGAGCTTGCGTGCCAAATCATTTGGTTTGGGGTTAGTGCTCAAATAGTTATGGCAAATATTTGAATGTTTGTTGTGTACAGAATGTTAATCATGGGTGATTCCTGGAGATAACACCTATTTGTTAAACAATTCAGGAATGTCTCCTAATATTCTGCATTGTGTTATCACACGAAGAACAAGGGCATATGAATAACAAGTGTGTGTTAACACTTAATGCATACATGCGTGTTAACACCAGATGGCATGCAAACACCAGATGCCATTAAGTAAAATTATCATACACAATTTACACAAACTTTCTATGCATTATAATTTGGATGAGAAATTGGATACAAATTCCAGACATTTGCAAACCCTTCATTGAAACTATGCCTCCTTTAGAGAAGTCTTGGGAAGGAACATTGAATTCATATTTCACATGCTACTCTTACAATACATTAAGTCACAAGACTGGATAAAACAAAAATGAATAAAAAGCTAGAAAAGATTTGCAGAATTTTGAAACAAACTTTGCAACATTAAATACCTATGCAGATAAAGACCATCTAAAAGTAAATAATGAAGCATGATTCTAATTTTGATTCCAGTAAACCTTTGAAAATAATGCTTCATTGCCAATAAAACTATTCCTACTTGCAATATAATAATCAGCGTTTGCCTTTACTGTATTAGGAGGCCTTATTTTAAATAATAGGTGTGTATTCTATTAACAACGCTTCCTTAAAAACTTACTTATTTTTCCGTCATCGAATGAAGTATTCTTTCAACATCTTGTAGTGAGGAGCTAGAAACAGTCACAGTCTTCATCCGTGACTTAGATCCCTGTTACAAACAAAAACTTCTTGTTTTAACAATTCTTTTTGTATTTTAGATATAGGACTATTACTTTTGCCGGAGTAATTATGACTAGTTATAAATGCCAGTAAAAAAAAAAAAATTAATGTTAGCTGTAAAGTACAAAGTTATGAGTAAAGTAAGACAAACAAGAACAGTGATAAGACAATACTTATTTTTATTGTTTTACACAGTATCATTACTAGACAGAGTATCATTAGCAGATAATCCGCCCAATAAGGTTAAACTCCACCCTTAGAGTCCTAGCCAGAATAAATTTGGGATCGAATGAAATAAATAATATACAATAGAAAATGTTAGCAAGGAAAAATTAAGACGTAAAAACGGTTATAAATAGAAATTTAAATTTCATTTATTTAACTTGTGCATCTTAAAAACGTTAATATCATAAAAATCAGAGAAACTCTCAGAATCCGATAAAATATTGGACAGTTTTCTGACCAAAATGAATTTTCTTTGTCCTTTAAGACTCTGAACAGGCATAAAATATTTTTATGGTTAAATTTGTGTCATACTCATTGACTAGGAAATACCTCAAATGGTGACAGCCAAGGTGCAGCAGGCAACCAAATTATTCAACCTTGTAAGACCAATATGCAATCTTGCCAAACTGACTTCAGTTCTTTTGTTGATTCAAATGGAGAAATAATTCTTTTGATTTGCTTCAATTCATAACTTTTGCATTGATTATTGCCTCCACCAACGAGGTTGGAAGGAGGTTATATTTTACCCCTGTTTGTGTGTTTGTTTGTTTGTGTGTGTATGTTTATTTGTAAACACCTTCTTGGCCACAATTTTTCTCGTAAAGTAATGAAACTTGAAGGGATTAACTGCTATGTAAAGAACTGGAAATAAATATATTTTGGTAGGTCAAAGTAAAAGGTCAAGGTCACGGTCAAGCAAAATGTCCAATTCACGTACTCAGCCATAAGTTTGGACATTGTTGTCACAGACACTTCAAACTTGGTTCATATTAGAGTATGAAAATCCACCCTAAATAATAGATGTTAAGGTCGAAGGTAGAGGTCGAGTACAAGATCAAGGTCAAGCAAAAGGTCAAATTCCAGTCATAAACCAAAAAGCCAAAACTTTATAGTAAAGTAATGAAAATTGCAGGGATTTTAGAATGTTGTGTGAAGAGCTTAAAATAATTAAATTTTGGAAGGTCATAAGTCAAGGTCAGGGTCAAGAAAAGCATCCAAAATCAGTCCAAAAGATCGAGAAATAAGCTGCCCTGGCGGAGATCTGTGTTCTACTGAGTGTCCCTCTAGTTCCATATGCTTTCTCATTTAGTTTCAACGAAAAGCTTCAATGTAGTTATATTTATCCTTAATGGGGAGTTTAATGCCAAGCTGTGGTACACTTATTGCCGATTTAGCAGCTGCATCTGCTTTTTCATTACAATCAATTCCAACATGGGCAGCAATCCAGCATATTTCAATATACACCCCGAGTGTGTGAAATTGGTTAAGAACCTCTTTGATCTATAATACCAGTTGATTCTTATAGATATAACCTTTGAGGGCTTCTATAGCACTTGCCAAATCAGAATATATGTCAAATTTAGGAGTTGACTTATCTTATATTATTTTAACAATATTTATTTCTAGTAAAATAATGTAAATAATGATGCAATGGTAGGTAAAGAGAAATATTTTCTTTCTGAAGAAACTGCAACACAATCAATACCCATCAACGATTTTGAAAAATCTACATTTGTTGCTCAAATGGGCCCTATCCTGTGAGTATATTTTGAGGCACGTTGTTTATGGTGACTAGGAGGATAATTATATTTCTTTGATAAATGAAAAATATGAGACCATATTCTCGTTTTTAAATGACCCAAGGTGTACAAAAAAAGTTATGGTTGATTAGGGGTCATCCTGATATTTGTAAAATGTAATAGCCTATTTGCTCTAATTGAAAATGAAAGTTCATGATTGCTCAAGAATATGTCACTTAGCCTGAAAAGGCCCTCTTTTGGACAATTGGCGGATGGGATCTTCAAAGGACAAAAGAGGTTCACAGCCTTCAGATAAAGTTTTGCAACTTGGAAAAAGATTTAAAGGCTCCACTATAAAGTCTCAGTCCTCAAAGTAGCCTGGGATCCTCATCCCTATACTGGATACCTGCGTCTATTCAAGATAATACTAAGGCTTTATGTATTATAAGTAATATTGATCTTCTTGCACTCCTTATAGTATGATATAACTTTATCATCAGGTTGAGAGCATTCTTACATTTGGATTTGATATAAGATATATGAGCTTTCATATTGATGTGGGTATCAAATGCTAATCCCTAAAATTGCTGTATCTTCGAATTGGATTTGGTTTGCAATGCCATAAATTTCCTGTCTTTTTTTATCTGCCATCTTTCCAAAACATTATTACTTTGATTATTCTTTTGAAGGAAGTCTGAACCTAAAACATGTAATTCAATCTCATACTTTTTGAGACCACTGAAAATTCTTTGTAGTTGTCAAAGATTATTTGAAGAATAGTATATTGCAAAGACGTTCACATAAAGGCTGCTTAGTACGCCCTGAGTACAGGAGTAACTTTGATATCAACTGCCAATTCAAAATGAGTCCCACTTGAAAATCTACCTTGTGGTAGACCTGAGTACAAGTTGAAAGATTCTGAATGAATATTGTTTAAATAAATTTTCAAATTTCATTTACCTAAAAAAAAATTCAAATGAAAACAGGAAGGTGTCCTTGAAAATAATCATGTTGAAAGGAATTTATTATAATATACCTCCAAGTACTGTAGCATCATATCCCTTCTGAATGTAAAAATAATATGACTACTGTGATTTGCTTTTGCTGAGAACCTCTATGTATACGATTTTCCAAGTGCAAAAGAGACTTAAAGTTGGATCAATCTGTTTCTAGGTCAAATTGCGAGAGTGATTAGTATTATTAAAAGAGAAATTATTAACCAGCCCAATAAGTTAAGCTCGACTCTTACAGAGCTGGCCTGATTAAATTTGGGATGTTGAAATAATTATATTAAAGCTAATAATAATTGTCACATTCAGGTTCAGTAATTGGCAGGTGTGAAAATAAAATAAGACTATTCTGCTTAATTTCGCTATTCTAGTATAGCTTTTATTAACTCTTCAATATATAAGTCACAAACCGCAGCATACACTTGTCAATCACGCTCTACTGAGCAAAACTTCTTAAGTACTATAATAGTTCACAGTATAATAATAATAACCCCCTCGCACTTCCAGTCTTAAACTGGGAGAGAGAGAAATCCCTTTATAACACGTGCGTTAGAAGCACCACCGGTTGTGTCTCTCCCTAAAACAAAGGTTTTGGATGTCGCCTCGGCTCGTTTCCAAGGACCCCGCAAAAACACAAATTCTATAACCATAAATATGTATCCATGAATAGCGGGGCGACATCTGTTGTGAAGGACTTAACGTACATATTACAAATTAAAATCAAGAAACTAGCGTTAGCTAGTAACAATAGAACAAGCACACAAGTTTTACTCTCATTATTTTCAGTAAACAACAGTTAACTACTTTAACATGAAAAACGATAGAATAAGACTGTGTATAAACAATAATTATAACAAACTAAATAAAATGCTTATGATAATATACAAAAATCATTGTACATCAATATAATACAGAGCTGATATATAAATATATATGCAGAAATAAACTGTAGAATAAGACCGTGTATAAACAGTAATTATAACAATAAACAAAAATAAAATGCTTATGATGACACACAAAATCCTTCTACAATAATATAATACAAGGCTGATATATAAATATATACGCAGATATATTGATTTGTGACACAGGCCCCCCTTTTAAGTATAAATTTTCAAATTTATACTCCCAACATTACAATTCAATTTATCAAGTTTTAGCCACCATTATCTGTATAGACATCTCATCTAAAAGTCAACCCGGCATTGTGACAAGAATTATCCCAATACCCTGCTTAGAAAATCAGCTCCAACGTTTGAACTACCTTTTATTGCTTCTACTCTGAATCGATGATTTTGCAAGAACATTGCCCATCTCATTATTCTGTCATTTGTAAACTTCGAACTGTTCAAAAATGCCAGCGGTTGATGATCCGTTTGTAACGTGAAGTCAACACCATACAAATACATTTTGAATTTCTGCGGAGCCCACACAATAGCCAAACACTCTTTCTCCATAGTGCTGTATCTTTGCTCCCTGTCCAACAGTTTCCGGCTGGCGAAACTCACGGGGAACAAACCATCCTCATATTCCTGAAGTAACACTGCCCCTAGTCCCACGTCCGAAGCATCTGTTCTCAAGATGAATCTTCTGTTTAGGTCTGGAAGGCGCAGGACAGGTTTATTAACCAGTATAGACTTCAGACTGTTGTATGCTTTCTCTTGAGGCTCCTGCCACTGTACAACATTGCTTTTCCCCTTCTTTGTCAGGTCAGATAGCGGAGCAGCAATGGTTGCATAGTTTGGGACATAAGCACGATAAAATCCCGTAAGTCCTAAAAACGATCTTACCTCCTTCTTAGTCTTTGGTTGTGGGGCTGATTGAATTTTACTAATGTTGGTTTCCTGAAGACTCAAAGTGCCTCCCTGGATTTCATGCCCCAGGAATTGCACTGTTTCTGAAGCTAAAATACACTTGCTTGGCCTAACTGTGAGATTTGCATTTCTAATACGCTGAAATAACTCTTGCAAGGTTTCTAAATGCTCAGACCATGACTTTGTGTGTACCAGTAAGTCATCTATATAGCTTTCCACATTATCGAGACCTTTAAGAAGTGTTCGCATACACTTAACGTATGTGGCTCCTGCATTAACCATGCCAAAAGGCATCTTAAGAAATTCATATTGGCCGTCAGGAGTAACAAAAGCTGTCTTTGGGACATCTTCTGATCGAACCTTGATCTGCCAGTAGCCCTTGGTGAAATCAATCTTTGTAAAGAAATTGCTTTCTGATAACCTGGCAAAAACATCATCTGCTGTAACCATTGGTTCTGGATCAAATATAGTAATACGATTAAGTTTTCTAAAGTCTATACATACTCTATTTGACCCATCAGATTTCTTTACCATCACCACTGGCGAAGCATAAGGTGATGCAGACTCCTGGATGATACCCATGTCTAGCATATCTTTTATCTCTTTCCTAAGGGACGCTCTGACACCATATGGTACCGGGTATGGCTTACTCCTCACGGGTTCATGCGATGTAAGTTCTATTTTATGCTCACCTTTGTTTGACGTTCCAGGGATGTCCGTAAAGATATCTTCATACTCCCGCACAAGTTCTTTGATTTGACGTTCCTGATGCAGGTCAAGGTTTAAGCCAAACATAATATCCTTTATTGTTTCTGATCCAGAGGTTGGTGCTATCTCCAGAAACTCTTCATCCTCATGGATGTCTATACTTGAGTTGCTAACATTGTCAAACACAGCACACGCTGTATCTAAGATGACATCTTTTGCTCTTTGAAGATACTTCTTCAACATGTTGATATGAAAAGTTCTAACTTTTCCATGAATGTTTATACCATAATCATTCTTGCCCACAATATTCTCTACATTAAACGGGCCCTTCCACTGCATGAGTAGCTTATTGCTGTCCGTAGGGAGTAGAATCAGTACTTGATCGCCTACCTGAAGACTTCGAGGCCTGCATCTCCTATCATAGTAATGTTTGTATCGCCCTTGTGCCAACTTCAGTGTTTCATTTGCTAGTTTCATGGTCTCTTCCATTTTTTTCCTGAGCTCAAAGACATATTGATAGCTACTCTTGACTTCTGGCTCTTCAATGTCTTTTGTCCATAGTTACCTCAAAATCTGCATTGGCCCTCTTACAGATCTTCCATATAGTATCTCAAAGGGGGAGAATCCTGTCGACTCTTGAGGAACTTCTCTGTAAGCAAACAACACAGCATTGATATACCGGTGCCACTGAGTAGGCTTCTCTTGACATAACTTTTTCAGCATTTGCTTTAGAGTTCCATTGAACTTTTCCACCAATCCATTACACATTGGATGGTATGGAGTAGTTGTAAGTTGTCGCATGCTGAGGAGTCTAGCTACTTCCTTCATGCAGTCAGAGGTAAACTGTGTTCCAAGATCACTTAATATTTCTTCAGGCACCCCTACCCTGCTAAACATATCTACCAAAGCTTCTGCAACTGATTCAGAGTCAATGTTCTTCAAGGGCACTGCATCAGGATACCTACTGGCATGGTCCATCATAGTGAGGATAAACTGGTGTCCCTTCTCAGATGGTGGGTGTATCTTACCAATTATATCCACAGATACCCTCTTGAATGGAGTATCAATGATTAGCAGTTTCTCAAGAGGTACTTTTGTCACCCTACCTTTGCTGATTGTCTTCTGGCAGATGTCACAAGATCTGCAGAACCTCGTTATATCTGCACCCATTCCAGGCCAGTAGAACTCTCTGAGGATCTTCTCCTTTGTCTTCTTAGCACACAGGTGGCCCCCTAAGGTAGATTCATGAGCTAATGTCAGGACTTGTGTTCTCTGTGGTTTAGGAACCATAACTTGGGAGACTGGATTCCCATGGTTGATGTCTGGATGAACAAATGTCCTGTACAATAACTGTTTCCTGGTTTCAAACCGGATTACTTGCCTTCCTTTTCTCTCTTCTTTAGAGGTCCAAAACTTCTTCAGTGTGTCATCTTTCTTCTGTAGTCGACAAACTTCATCCCTATCGACTTCTTTGTACAGGTTACTGCCTGGCACTACCAGTGGAGAGGGTCTCTTACCCTCTCGCATTGCTTGTGCCCTTGTTGCCACTGCACAGGTCTCCTGGTCACAGGTGTCCTGCCACGCTGGGTCAGGGTCTTCAGCTGGTCTTGCACATGGGACGTTTCCAATTAGAAGATCATAGGGGGCGTCAGGAAGACAAACTGCATCCACTTCTCCAATCAGGTATGGAGTGTTGATGTGGATTTTAGCCATTGGAGCTCTCCGGAAGGAGTTGTCAGCAAGCCTGACCAGCACTAAGGTTCCAGTGTAAAGATCAGGATCAACAAACTTTTGTTTGATTACCACACTACTACATCCAGAGTCACGCAACACCCGAACAATGTGGGATCCTACTCGACCCTTTGTCACTGGCATAGAGTCTTCATTGCTTGGAACACAAGCATTCATACAAGGGACTGCAAAACCATTCTCAAGGAAAAGCTTTCCTTCCTTGATGCAAACATCTATCTTTGCTACATCCATTTCTGGAGGAGGGGCATTGATTGAACAGAAGGACGAGACTTGTGCCACTGGTGTCTGTGCCTCTTCAACACTTTTCTCAACATCCAAATAAGCAGTTTTGATGGTCTTCAATTTCCTACATTCAGGGAGATCATGACCAAATTTATCACAGAACATACACTTCTTGTCATTTCTAGGACCCCTTGACTGATCTGAGAGGTGGCACTTCGATGCTATGTGGCCGAGCTGGTTGCATTTGTAGCACCTTACATCTCTAGCTGAAGTCCCTTTGACTTGCTCATTGGGCCCATGCCAAGGATTCTCAAAAGCACTTGGTCCTGTCTGCTTAGATGGTCGATACACAGGCTTTTTAGCTACCTTGGCCTCCTTATAGAGCTCAGTTCCATGAGCTGTGAGGTACTGCTCTGCTGCCTTTGCCAGGTCATCCAGATTAGTAGGGGCTTTTTCCTTCAAATGAACTTCCAGTGCATTTGAGACAGCATTGATGAACTGTTCCTTGATCACCAGCTGTTGGAGCTCAGCAAAAGTCTCATAAGCACCAGCTTGTTCCATCCACTTCTTGAGGAAGTTCTTGAGCTTGACAATGAACTGTGCAGGGCTCTCTCCTTCTTCTGGGGGCGTGTTCCGGAACTTTTTACGGAAGCCTTCCTCAGTAAGGTCGTATCTTCTGAAGAGCGCTTTCTTCAAAATTTCATAGTCCTTTGCATCATCGTCAGAGAGCCGACCATAGACTAGAAGGGCATTCCCTGTCAAAAGAGCACTAAGAGACGAGGCCCACGTTGACCTGTCCCACTTGTGTGTGTTAGCATACCTCTCAAACCTTAACAAGTAGCTGTCAAGCTCATCCTTACCATCCACAAACTCCGGGAGGTTTGGGATTTTTGCTTTAGGAGAGTGGTTATTGATCACTGTTGGTGCCTCTACATGGTGTCGTGCTGCCTCTAGTTCAAGTTTCTTTATTTCTAGTTCATGTCGTCGCTCCCGCTCCCTCTCTTCTAGTGCATGTCGTCGCTCCCGCTCCCTCTCTTCTAATTCGGCCAAAGCCTTCCCACGCTCTGCGTCATACCTTTTCAGTCTCTCTTCTCTCTCAAGATTCTTTTCTTCTGCTTGAACCCTGTGCTCGGCAAACTCAATGGCCTTCTCGTCGTCCAGTCCGTAGTCCTTTGCCAATGCAAGATATTCTTTGAAGGTTTCCATGACTTCAACTTCCAGCCTTTATATTTTTCACTGTTGCCAATCCTGGCAGGGTCGCCACTTGTCACATTCAGGTTCAGTAATTGGCAGGTGTGAAAATAAAATAAGACTATTCTGCTTAATTTCGCTATTCTAGTATAGCTTTTATTAACTCTTCAATATATAAGTCACAAACCGCAGCATACACTTGTCAATCACGCTCTACTGAGCAAAACTTCTTAAGTACTATAATAGTACACAGTATAATAATAATAACCCCCTCGCACTTCCAGTCTTAAACTGGGAGAGAGAGAAATCCCTTTATAACACGTGCGTTAGAAGCACCACCGGTTGTGTCTCTCCCTAAAACAAAGGTTTTGGATGTCGCCTCGGCTCGTTTCCAAGGACCCCGCAAAAACACAAATTCTATAACCATAAATATGTATCCATGAATAGCGGGGCGACATCTGTTGTGAAGGACTTAACGTACATATTACAAATTAAAATCAAGAAACTAGCATTAGCTAGTAACAATAGAACAAGCACACAAGTTTTACTCTCATTATTTTCAGTAAACAACAGTTAACTACTTTAACATGAAAAACGATAGAATAAGACTGTGTATAAACAATAATTATAACAAACTAAATAAAATGCTTATGATAATATACAAAAATCATTGTACATCAATATAATACAGAGCTGATATATAAATATATATGCAGAAATAAACTGTAGAATAAGACCGTGTATAAACAGTAATTATAACAATAAACAAAAATAAAATGCTTATGATGACACACAAAATCCTTCTACAATAATATAATACAAGGCTGATATATAAATATATACGCAGATATATTGATTTGTGACAATAATATATAAAGTAAATCAATGGAAAATATAGAATAAAATTTTTATCATATAGGAGCTAATAATGAATTATAAAATAAATATAGTAAAACCTCTGGGTACGACAGTTTCTGTACACAAAACCTCATTTTACGAAATGACATACGAAGATTTTTTCGCCTCATATTACGTAAAATACTGTACTCAGGATTTAAAGCAAAATTTCCTCGGCTGACACAAATTTTAAAATCTGCGCACCGCACAAACTTTAAACTCGCCACCATCATCCTTCTCTTCCATTGGGTACCTCCCTACCCTGATGCTAGTTACTGCCATAAGATCCTGCCTTTCCATTATGCATCTGCCAGTGTCCCTCAACCATTTCATTTTGGCATTCGTTATCATTCACATTGAATTCGTGTTGGTGATTCCGATTTCCTACTTATTGTTTTTGTGTTGTTTTATTCAACCCGTAATTCTATAGCAATGGGTCCTTAGAACGTTGTTAATGTTCAAGGAAAGAAGAAAAGGATGCTTTGTATGGAAATGAAGCCGGAGATAATTTCAAGAAGTATGAGGGTAGCATGACGTTGAGTGTTATTGCTAAGGAGTATGGCTAAAATCTGTCAACGATAGGCCTCATCCTTAAGCAAAAGGAAGCCATCAAAGTAGCAACATCTTCTATGGGCGTGTCTATCTTTTCAAGTAAGAGGAGCCACTTCCATGATGAGAAGGAGAGACTTCTTTTCCTCTGGATTAAGGACAAAAATTGCTAGAGACCCGATCACCGAGATGATAATCTGCCACAAGGCCAGCGCCATTTTTGGTGACCTCATGCATGCTCAGGCCAAAGACAACACAAGGGACATTGCAGCAGTCACCCTCAGAGTTCAAGGTTTCATGAGGGTGGTTTGAAAAATTCAGGAGACAGACTGGTGTTCATTTGGCATTGCGGCATGGGGAAGCTACCCGCTCGGACACAAAAGCGACCAACGCCATTGTTAAGAAATTCATTGAGTTGACTCTCAAGGAAGGTTACATTCCCCAGCAAGTCTTCAACTGGGATGAAATTGGGGACTTTTGGAAATAAATGCCTTGTCGGACCTATATCACAGCGGGAGAAGAGACTGCTCGGGTATAGGCCTATGAAGAACAGTCTTGACCTTGCAGTCTGTGCCAATGCCAGTGGGGGCACTGGGGAATGTAAGGTAAAGCCCCTACTGGTGTATCATGCGCTGACTCCTTGAACCTTCAAATCCCACAAAGTGCTAAAGGAGTAGCTTCCTGTGATGAGGTGTGCTAATGCAAAAGTGTGTGCAATGAGACAGTTTTTTGTAAATTGGGTAAACCACTCTTTAGGTTTGACTGTTAAAAATCATCTGGAAGAGAACTACCTCCCTTAGAAATGTCTGCTTGTGTTGTATAACGCCCCTGCTCAACCTCCTGGTCTCGAGGATGATATCCTCCTAAAATAATCCTCTATCAAGGTTCTCTACCTTCCACCTAACACCACCCATCTCCTCCAGCCAATGGACCAGCAAGTGATTTCGAATTTCAAGAAGCTCTATACAAAACCTCTCCAAAAGATGTTTCTAAATCACTGACAGCACAAAAATCAGCCTTCGTGAATTTTGGAAGGAGCATTTTGATATTGTGATATTCCTCAGACTCACTGATCAAGCTTGGTAGGAAGATTCTGTGACATAATGCTGTCTCTTCATGGGAATTTGAGGGATTCGACGAAGGCCTACCTGAAGGTTAAGTTGAAACTGTTGATGAACCTAAACCTGTTCTGCAACCTGAGAATGTGGAAATCATTTCACTCAGGAGGTCCATGGGGCTAGTTGTCGATGTGGAAGACATTAATGAGCTTCTCAAGGAACACCAAGAGGAGCTTATGGTGAACAACCTGAAGGAGTTGAGGCCGTACAACTGAACGCTGTTCAGAAACAGTTCTCTAGTGTCGAGGAGGAGGATGACACATATTTAACTATGAAAACGGTAGGTATTAAAGAGATGGTATCTTCGTATCATAGAGTGGCAGATTTCATAGATTCATTAGCGTCGATGGCATGCTGGCCACAGAACAATAAAAGCATGTAAAGCGATAGAAATATGGGGTGGAGATGCAAAATTCTCCAACACACAAGATAGGGGTACTCATCTTAGCCGATGAGAAAGAAGCTGAAGCATCCATGATCGTAAATCACTCAAAAAGCTCAGAAAAACAGGCAGGAAAACTCCGAGCTACCGTCAAAGATGGCGACTGCTTGAAGAAATGGTTCAACAGGAAAAGTGTTAGTTGTAGCACATTGAGGTCGGGAGTTGTAACGGCTCTTTCGTCCATGTATCCTACCCTATCCCTTATCCTTCGGGACAAGGTTAACTATTCGGGGGAAGGATAACCAAGGCTTGTTATTAACACGTCCCTGATTTATAGACGATATCTCTTACGATATTCGCTCAGGAGGATAGAACTCAGTTGATACTTCTAAGGTAAAATTTCTTTGGTATATCACTCACAGAAATATCCCAATTAGAAGCGGCTATTGAGGAACTTCCATCAGGATGACATGGCTCGAGCCCAAAGATCTAAGCATTTCTGAGTGATTTGAAAACATGATGCAATAGCGCCGACTGCATGCTGGCCACAGACAATAAAAAGCATGCAAATCGAATAAAAAACAGGGTGGAGACGCCAATTCTCCAACACACAAGAAAAGGGTACTCAACTTAGTCGATGAGGAAGAAGCTGAAGCATCCATGATTGCTAAATCACTCAAAAAGCTCAGAAAACAGACCGGAAAAACTCCAAGCAACCGTCAAATATGGCGTCTGCAAAAAGGAATGGATCAACAGGAAATGTGTTAGTTGTAGCACATTGAGATCGGGAGTGGTAACAGCTCTCTCACTCACATATCCTACACTACGTATACCTTATCCTTCAAGACAAAGTTAACTCTATTTGGGGAAGGATAACCATGGCTTGTTATTAACACGTCCCTAATTTATTCACAATATATCTTGGGATATTCGATCTCGAGGTTAGAGTTTTGTGATACCTCTAAGGTAAAATTCTTTGGTATATCACTCGTAGAAATATCCCAAGTAGAAAGCTGCTATAGAGGAACTTCCATCAGGACGTCATGGCTCGAGTTCAAAAAGGTTAAGATGAAATTAATAGTCATAAAGGAATACTATGCTGCACTAGATTGGTAGTTTTATTTTCATGTTTGCATGTAAAATACTTAACCGGACCTCTGCATACCTTGGATATTGTGTAACATTACCTTTGTTCGTGATAGTTGAGTAGCCCTGTGATAGACTGTTGGAATACGAGCCTGGACTTCTGTAACTTTAGTTGAATCCCCAACTCATTGCAGAATTCAGAGATCCATGTGCTATACAAGCAGGAATCGATAGACTGCTAGGAGAAGCCAGTCATACAGATATCTCAAAAGTCTGATGCCCATGGCATGAACACATGCTGAGATAAGGGCAAAGATGCTGGTAAAGACCTGAAGTGCTGTTGAAAGCCCAAAGCATACCACCTTGAACTGGAAGATCCTGTTTCGAAAGGGAAATCTTAGGTACTTCCTTAAGGCAGGATGGATGGGAACCTGAAAGTACACATCCTTCTGTGGTCAGGAGGAAGTCGTTCTTCCTGATGGCTTGATGAACAATGGCAATAGTCACCATTTTGAACCTTGTCTGTAAGACAAACAGGTTCAAATGGGACTAGTCTATGACGGCTCTCCAAACTCCCATCAGCTTCTCTACTAAAAATAGATTGCCAAGGAAGCCTGGGGAGTCATCTAAGACTTCCTCTATGGCTACTTTTGCCAACATCTTGCACACCTCCTCTGATAAGAGGAGGTACTTTACTGAGCCTTTCAAATGGAATGGTTGGAGAGGGGCTGACAGTCTATAAATGGAACTCGATACCCTGAAGGCAGAACTTCCACAGTCCAGGGATTGGCCCTGAAGAACTGCCACCTGCACCAATGGGATTGTAGGCACACCCCTACTAGTGGTAAGTTGGGGGATATTCACTCTCTAAAGGGAGCCTCTATGATCGTAACCTCTGCGGCCTGATGGGTGTCCTCTACGGTGAAAGCTGGGTTAAGGGTCTTGCTCCCCTGGTTGCTGAACCTCTGTAAGAGGAAAAAGTCATCTCTGCTAGTTGACCTGCTTAACCACTTCGCTACAATGATATCGCTATAGGTCAAAACATGCCTGGTAATATACACGGTGACGTCGGGATAATTCATAATCATTATTATTATTATTATTATTATTATTATCACAAAGTAAGCTACGAAGGAGTATAGCACATGGTTGTATATCACAAACAGTTCACACTCAGGAAATTTCACAAAAAAATCTCCTCTCTAATACTAGCCCCTACCCCTCCTGTCTTCAGCCAACCAACAAAGTCTTTGGGATACTAGCCTTCATTTCTGAATAAGTAAGAGCTATTTTAGTTTGTTTTTTACTACCATACAATAATCACACCACTCTCTCTAGCCAATGATGACATTCCCTACCTGAGGCATTACTCAAACACCCGGACCCCCCCCAGCTTGGAGACGTAGCAATCCTTATTTCTGATCCTTCCACCAACCAAAATACTTGCGATTCTAGTCCTTATTCATGATTATGTAAGGTCTCTTTTAGAGTCTTCATATCTTATCTCACCACCAACTGGAATGCGATTCTAGTCCTTAATCCTGATTATGTAAGATCTATTTTATTGCTTTCTGTTGCCATAGTGTTCAAATAACAGAGAAAGCCTCTCTACCTCTAACTATACTGTAAGTCCCATCTGCAACGAGACGAAAACTTACCAGTAATGGAAATTGTTGACACACGAGAGATTTGTCTTTTTTCTTATTTTATTCCTTTCTTCTCAACTATCATTTAAAAAAAATAATATAATTTTCATGTCTCATATATTTCATATTAGGATTGTTCATTGTTTTCACGAATAAAAGTTAGCCTATTGTCATTATTTCCATTTATTGCCCTTCTATGCAGTATTTGCCATGTTCTTAAAAGCGCAGTTTCTATTTACAAACCCGTGAGATACCCAAACAGGAATGATCCATTTCACGCAAGGTAGAATGAGAGACAAATGAACAAACCTTATGTTTAATGAACTAAATCTATATTACGTCTTTCTCTCCCTAACTCTTTCTCAGAAATATGTATCTTTTGTCAACAGTTTTTTAAAATCGTTATTGTTTACCGTATATAACAATATTATACAATATCATACAATATTATACAATATAGAATACTTCTTGATTCAAGGGAAACCAATGGATATTTGGCTTATATATTTGTATAACGTAAAATCCATTATTACTGTCGAGTTGTTTTATATTTTTCGACTGTTATTTATTAAGGAATTATTACATAATAAAATGGTCATTTCAATAAATATATGATTTTTTTTTCACAAATAAAATCGCAGTGTTTTACCATACCTTAAAATTATACATTATAAAATACTTCATGTGTCAAAGGAAATAAATGCTTATTTTCATTATATTTCTGTACAACGTAAGACCATTAACACTGATGAGTAGTTTGATATCTTTTGGCGGCTATTGATAGTGGAATTATTTCGGAACAACATAGTCACTTCAATTAATATAATTTTCTTACACATAAAATCCCAGTGCTTTACCATTACAGTATTTAGAGATAATTATATAAAACAAATTTCTTAAATATTCTATAATCACTTCAACATAAATGGTAAAACATTTCGGTTGTTTAGAGTGAAATTCAATGGAGAATAAAGCAAACCTTAGAAAAACATGGAAACGTAGCTTATTATAGAATAAGGGAGCAAGTATATTCAATGGTGACAAATCTTAAATATAGCCTGAAGGGTTCCTTTGGGTTGTTGAGGGGCGGACATCCTTGGTGCTGCCACTCTCCTCATAAGAGAAGCTTGGCTGAATTTCTCTGCCTTCTCTATGTGAGCAGCCCCATTTGATGGAGGAGAGAGATGGGGAGCTCACCAGGTTGGAGTTCCTCAAACAGTGAACGTCCCTAAGAGACAACTGTCTAGAGCACCTAGCTAAGATGGCATCGCGTCTTTTTACGATGCAGTTGCCCTAAAGGGAGACTGTCTGGTGTAGCAAGACCTCCAGAGCCTTAGGTCCTCACTTCGAGGGGTTTTCAAAATGGTTTCAGGGCAATCTCGTCCCACAGATTCTCTGTCACTGCGAAGTGTGATACAGTTCCTGACCAGTGGTCTAGCCAGGAACTGGCCTGTATGGCAGATAGAGCTAATACCTCCATATTTTGGATCTCGGGACTGACAAAATAGAGGGGAGGTTAGGTAATTTGTCGCTAGGTACAGTTGATACCAGGTTGGTAACATCAGCATCGATTGGGAGTAGGCTTGGATGTGTGCCACAGTGAGCAAAATCCTTCACTTGTGCGAAAGTACTACAGTAGGCAACTTAGAGGATATGCTTACTTTAAGGGAGTTCTCCAAGGTTAAGAATTGGGTGTTAAATAAGTCCAGCTTGTCTCGAGTCTGATTAGAATTGTTTTAGACTTAAAGGTTGTGGAAAAAAAAAGTGTCTATCACACACCGCTAATTAGCAGATAGCGCATGGGGAAGTCCATCTAGGCCATCCAGGCAACAGATTAGACTCATGATCTTAACAAAATACAATGCTTACGAATCAGACATCTGAACCATGAGGGGGGCTACATCAGCTGAGCTGGTGCCCACATGTGCAGTGAGGTTTTCTGGAGAGTCAATAATAGTTACAATATCTTGATCCAAAGATGGTTCCATTTTATGGATTACTGGTGGTTCTCCTTAATAGGCACGTTAGAAGACATCAACTTTTCTTCAAACGTCCTCCCTTTCTCTTGTGACATTAGGTGAATGGAGAGAAGAGGAGGCAGAGAAAAAATCGGAAGAGTCATGCTCACTCCTAGTACAGTATACGGGTTTCTTCCTCTAGGAGATTGTGGGGGTATAACTGGGAGTTCTCTTTCCGAACTTGACCTGTGAGAGGAGACGGATTCTCCCAAGCAGGTTATTTGGAGCACTTCCTAAAAGGACCATGCCCATGGCACCTTATAAGTGCAACATCATCAACTGCAGATGGGTGTGTCACCACGCAAAGTGGGAAAGGGCTCTGGCACCCTTTTCCTATGCTGCATCTGAGAAGATTTACCTGAAGAATAATGTTCTCGCTGTTCCAAAATATGTGTAGAATTTGAAGAATTACGAACATTAACCAAGGTACTCGTGTGAGTTCAGCTTGGTAAAGCAATGGATTTGTTATTCATATAGCTGATGGTTGTTGGGTTATGCGAACGAGGTTGCTGGGGCCTGTAAGTTGAATCTACCTGACATTGAGCCGAAGCTGACAATGGAACATGACCACAAGAGGGTTCCATTTGTATATAGGCTTGGGTTGTGGTAGCACGATTAGAATGTGCCTTATCATGTGGTATGGTATAATAGCCATTACGCAGAAGAATATCATCACGCATTGAAATAGCGATGTGTTTAGTGATGCCATGATGTGTGGGCACAGCAGTGCATACAGACTTGTTTGCTTGACCACAAGTCCGGGCTGACACATGAATGGGCAACACGCGTGGAATTAACAAAGGCTTTGTAGTTACTATCGACTTCTGAATGGTTTGCTGATAAGGAGAAGACACAAAAGATTTTGAGCAACTTAGTCTGGCCAAAGTTATGGTTGTGGACACAGCCGAAACGGTCCGACCACCCTCAATGCATTGTAAAGGGGAGTTCTGGGACAAGTTAAGAGAACTCAAAAGATTAGAGTGGTGCCGAGGACCCCTGGTGGTATGTGGCAAGGAAGGCTCAAGGATAAATAGGATCCTCCAACAGGGCCGACTTCATATGGGGGGTGGGGTGGGAATGGTAGTCTTGACTAGGGTTCCGCGTACGGGAACGGGGGAAAACTTTCGACACCTTACTTTGATGGCTGCTTTTCCGGTCCCATACAGCAGGGGAACCCCACTCTCTACAGGACCTCCACTGTCGTTTTACCTTAATTGTTCAGAGTATTTAACGTTTCATATCGCGTATTGTTCATTTACTGTTAAATCGTCACTGTCAAAGGACTCATGAAATAAGAAAGTCTTCAGTTTCCTCTTGAAAGCCATAATGTCTTCAATCATTCGAATGTTTCGTGGGAGCTTATTATATAGTCTCGGGGCCAAATATTTAAAGGCTCTGGAGCTTAAAGTAGACATAAATCTAGGTTCCAGCAGCTTGAAGCCATCTGTAACTATTCTCGTGTCGACATGATTTGTTGGCTCCGCAATATGTAGCAATTCTCTTAAGTATTTTGGACACCCGGTTCTGATAACTCGGTGGGTTATTGTACATATTTTAAATTCAATTCTCGCTTTAATCGGCAGCCAGTGTAAATCGATTAGTATAGGGGTGATCTTTTCTTTAGGTGGGACACCTTTTATCAGTCTTGCTCCTCTGTTTATTATGTTTTGTAATTTCTTAAGTCACACTTTTGGTAAATTGTAATAGATAGAGTTGCAGTAGTCAATCCTGGTAATAACACAGTTTATAACAAGTTTCTTTACAGAATTTTCGTCCAGGTACTTTTTAATAAACGCAATATTTCTCAGATGATAACCAGCAGTTTTTAATACATTATCTATTTGGGCATTTAGAGACAGGTTGCAGACAAGAAATACACCTAGATCTCGAACTTTACTAGATATCAGCACCGAGTCATTATTTATGTTCATTTGAATATCACCTAATTTTCTCACACTGTTTCTCTTGCCCACCACCATGAATTCTGTTTTGTTCTCATTTAATTTTAGTTGTTTAAATGTCATCCATTCTCTAACACTATCAAGGATTCAGTTTAGAGTTTCAGTAGATTGGGCCAAGTACACTCTCCTGTGGTACCCCTATGTCTAAGGGTTCATATGATGAATAAGCATTTCCAATTTGTACAAAGTAATTTCTACCAACTAAGGCTTGATCTTCAACGCCGATGGACTGTAGATCATATAGTAGCAGTTCATGCACAACTGTATCAAAAGCAGCACTGAGATCGAGCAGTATTAAGATACCACATTTATTTTCATCCATCATTTCTAGCATATCGTTTACAACAGAGCAGATTGGTTGTCAGGCAATGCTTTTATTACTTTTAAGTGGCTGACTAGTTGCTCAAGAATTACATATTCAAGCACTTTTGAGACAAAGGATAGATTTGAAATAGTCTATATGAGCTTAATTACTAGTAGTCCAGTGCATTTTTCAGAACTGGTGTGACTATAGCCATTTATCGGATTTAGGAAACTTACATTCATCAATGCTTGCATTTTCTATTCTCATTATTATTTCGCCTAGACTAGAAAAGTCTCTCTCTCCAATTACTTCAAATATTGGCAAAGGATTGATCGTGCAGTTTGTTTTCTTTGCTTTCTTGATAATTCTGGTGATGTCATCTTGTGTTATGTTGTTAAATCGTATCAATTTTGTCTGTGTGTCTGGTGTATCATTAATCTAATGTTGAGTATTTACAAATGACCTGGATATATTTTCAATTTTGTTTTTAAAGAATACTAGAAAATTATTTGCTAGTTCCTGGTCACTGTATCCATCAGGTAGCTTCTTTTCTTTTACATTTCCCATTATACCATTCAGGAGACGATATAACTTATTTATGTCTGTTGCTGCTTCGAGGATCTTTTTCTTATAGTATTCTCTTTTTTTCCTTCTTAGTAGGTAGTTATATTGACACACAGCAGTTTTGTATTCTACCCAATTACTTTCAGTTTTTAACCTATTCCACTTTCTTTCTTCACGTCTTTTTTCCCTCTTTTTTACCAGTCTCTCCATCAAACCAAGGAGATTGGTCTTTTGTGGTTATAGTCGTTTCCATCGGTGGGCACATGGTATCATATTCACTTTTACTCACTTTATTATAAGTGGTCATAAGACAGTTAGCACACTTAGCTCCCAACAGACGTTGGTCATCGTGATCACAGGGAATGTTGATAGCATCATTTATTTTCTTTGTAACTTCTTCAATAAATACAGTGGGAGAAAAATTTGATTTATGTCTAAAGTTTATTTTCTTTATTAATGCATGTTTCTGTAGAGGTAGACTAAACGTAATAAGCTTGTGAACTGGGGAGATATTACATTTCTCTTTGACTTTAATATCAGATACAATATTATTCATGTCATCACTTAGAACTATGTCTAGCGTATACCCAGGTAAAGTAGTTGTACAGTCAACATTATTCTCTAGTCGATATGATTCTAGTAACTCACTAAATGCCAAAGCGTCAGGATTTGATGCGTCATCCATCCAAAAATTAAAGTCTCCATAGATAACTAATTCGTTTTTCTCCATGATAATCATGTCAATGAGAGCATCAATTTCTTCAAAAAAGATACTAGTGTTTGTTCTAGGAGGTTTGTAGATTGTTACAAAGGATACTCTTCTATTTTTTTGGCGTAAATTTTATTTCTATATATTCAAAGCTTGTAACACTAAGTCTTTTCAATGTTTTGAGATTTTAGTAACTTTTATGAATAAAGAGTCTGACACCCCCACCAGACCTACCTTCTCTCGGTATGTGAAGAAGGCATGTGTGTGTGTGTGTGTGTGGGGGGGGGGGTGTCATTTCAGTGATCTTTGCCTTGTCTAAGTTATCTAACCATGTTTCAGATAATGCTAGCATATCTAAATATTTCTCGTTTATCAATTCTCGAATCTTAAGTCTTATTACCTACAGATTGTATATTTACATAGCCACAGTTTATGACATCCCTAGTAACCATGATCAGTATTTTCCGCTAGTCTTTTCAATTCCAAGCCAAAAGCATTGCAGTCTCTAGAATTTACTGTGTGGTCACTTGGTCTGTTTAACTTTGTGCAGTTTATACACTTGGACACTTACGAATTACACTCCCTGGTGGAGTGTCTCCCTGAACATTTCCCGCAGACTTTATCTTCATTCTTAGACTTGCAATCTTTTTCAAAATGTCCATACCTTTGACAGTGGTAGCAGGTGATCACATGGTACCTATCACGTATGTTATAGATACCCCATCATAACGAAACTTTGTCCCTATTATCACGAATAGCCCTCCGAACTTCAGGATCACATTTCAGCACATGGGTGATCCCCCTACGCCCAAGTCATTTTTCTTCAGGACTACACTTATTTTATCTTCTATATTTTGGATTTGGTCCAGGAGGCGATTTCTTTGAATCAAAGCATTTACTACATCATCTTCATCATTTTATATATTGCATATCATTATTTCTGGGCTCAATCCCTGTGCCGCGCAGTGAAATGCTCCTTAAGCACCATTTCAAAGGAATATAACTGCTAATATTACCAGAGAAAAAATATAAAGGAATGCTAGGTTGAACTAGCTCGCTCACCTAATGGTGTCGGTATAGACTGGGGCGAAATACCAGAGGTCTCGTACCATTTAGATTTCTCCTCTTCGAAATCCCCCAATAGTGAGGTGCCGTTCAACCTCCCCTGCCTCGCAGACCAGTACTACTAACTCAACCCACGCTTGCCCATCACTCCTTTCAAGCACCTGTTTGATTTAAGTCCAAGTTTTTTATTTCGTGTTTTTCATTGGATTTATCATCAACTTTCTCTCGATGGCCGATTCCCAAGATACCCCATCGAAGTTAAGTACCTTATCCATGAGTTTTTAACGAGATTGGGCAGTGTCATCTTTGTTTTTATTATTTAGAAGTGTTTATATATGAGCGGCGTCCCCGTTCTTTCTTTCGCCTCTGCCCTTTGTCTCGTTAGTTCGTCCGTCTTTTATATTCGTTCGATCCTTTAGGAGTTTTTTCCTTATATTCATTTAGTATACCAACTTTATGCTTTCATATAGCAATATTCATTTAGTACACCGACTTTATGCTTTCATATAGCATTTATTTTATGTTATCCTATGATATCGGTGTTAGCGTTTCATCAGGAGTAGGTTATGTTGGTATGCCTGCATTCGTGCATGTTGGTGGATAGCGTCAACATTGAGATTGTTTCGCTAGTTCTAGGAGCTTTAATTTCGACCATCTCACTTATTATTAGTAAAACCTTTTGTTTTATTACGCTCCACCTAGTTTTACGTTTGGTTCGAGTGGGACTCTCGCGTATTTTGTTGTTTTTACTGTTCGATCTACCGCTTCAGTAACTAGGTTGGTACCCCTGCTTTCCATCTGCTGATGGCGTCATGCTTCCTCCCCTACCACTCGCCCGAGTCCCTCTCTCGCCATATTTTTTTCTGCATGCCTAACCTTACTTACGTGATTTCGCTTTTAATTCATTAATTATTTTTATGTATTTGTGCATTGATATTATATTTATTGCTCACTCCGTTATGATCATATTTTTGGGATTTTCATGTCATGATTAGGGGATCTCCAGTTGGTAGCCCTGTCTACCACTACGCACTGGCGATTTCCCTGTACCATTACACCCCCCCCCAACAAGTTGGGGAGGTTATTCCATCCCCCCCCCTTCAGTGTACACCCTTCCTCTCACTCGATGGTTGTTGGTTATGATTTACGGGTCAAGTATGCTTGTACCTCAGTCTTCCATCAACGTTCCGACATATTGAGGACTGAGTATACCAACGGGGTATGACTTAGTCTCATTCATTCATACCGGGCGGTTTCGTCTCCCCCCTCCCGTCGCCATCGGTCGGGGAGGGGGAAGGCCGGGACCACCGGGGACTATCACACGTGATTAGTCGGTATATCTGCACCTTGGTGTAACCTTGCTTTTAATTACGGTTGTTAGAATGAGCACTTATATTAGGAGTGTCCTCCCCTACGGTACCTCATGCTATTATCGTCCGTATAGGACTTATTATATCCCATATCATTATTTTATATTCTACATGAATCATTACCTTTGTCCCGGTACCTCAGGTAAGGTGGGGGGGGGTTCCACTGGCTCCCCCCGCGCTCTCCCGTTGTACCCTCCCGTCATCAGACATCGGAGCCGCCGAGCTCTTAACTACATGATCGGTTGACACTGACACGGTTTTGATTAATATCCTCCCTCCGGGAGCCCTATTCATTACAGACATTAGTTTTTGATCATAATTGGCATTTTCTATTTATGTACTTTAAGGATGTATCTTGGGTACTTTAAGTTTACTTTAAGTTACTTTAAGTTTACTTTAAGTTTACTTACCAACCCTGTTCCCCGGCCACGGGGGCCCCGGAACTAGTTATGATTATATATTAATCACTGTTTTTTGCATCCTTTTTCATACCCGGCTCTGCCGGATTGCTATTGGAATAGTCTCAGTTCTCTGCATGTTTAGTCTAAGGCTATACATTTATTTTATTAACTGGCAGGTCCCGGACCCTCCGGGACCCCTTATAGAGAAACTAGTAGATGCTCATGGACTATTCCTTTTACAGGTGGTCCGTTGCCGGATGACAGCCTGCGCGGCCATCCTTCACCAGCCTTGCGGCCATGCTGTCTGTCGGTCCCACGCGGACTGTGGGATCCAGATGGACGATATTGTGGTATGGCACCCTGACAACTGCCTTATCTGTTATGACCTTATCTCCACCCTCGCTTCAGATTCGGTGAGCCTCTTTCAGTCATTTTTGTATTTACTTCCCTTCACTGGGCGACATCAATATGATAGATAATCATTGACTTCTGTTATGAATCTTCGGGTTCATTTATCATTTTGTCCTCGGGTTTGCTAACCTTATCCCCGTTCTTTCAGAGTTCCCAGGCGGTTAAAACTTCAGCAAGAGCCACTTTGAAATTGTGGGTAGGCGGCTTCGCCCGTAACGTAAAGGCCAGGAAGCCCTACGTCCTCTCAGAAGATTATTGTAGACTTATCTACCCGAACGCAAAATCTTCGGCAGCAGTGCCTAGGCAAGTGGCGGCTCCTATAATTGCTGACATTGCGGAAATCGTAGAACTCAATCTCGTCCAGGATACAGACATCCCTGACGACCCGGACCCCATTGAAGACAATGTTACGGCTCTGACCTTAGACATAGAGCCCATGGTTTTTGACGAACCTGACACAGGTGAGGTTGTAAGTGAGGCAGGTGGGTCTGGCGCTAAGACCTCTCTTCTTAGCCCCTCTTTTTCTCCAACTTCTAATAATTTTTCCTTTCTTGGTTTTGAAGGGAACCACGAATCCTCCCCAAGATCGCTCTCGGTTCCTGCCAAGGTCAAATCTCAGAAAAGACCTTTAGTGAGGACTCGTCAGAATCCTAAACTACCTGGATCATCGAAGCCCAAGAAGGCTCCCCTCCCCGGAGCTCCTAGTGACTCGACTAGCACTGCCCCTATGTCTCAGGACCCGGGAGTGCAGTCATCCCCCTTAATTACCACAACCAACCTCGACCCGGAGGCCCTCACGAATATGTTGTCGAGGGTCGTTACAGAGCAGATTAGTTCTATACTTTCTGCCGTCACCAGAAGACTAGATACCCTGGAAAGTGGACTGCCTCAACAACAGCAGTTCCTCATCCCGGACGCCTCAAAACTTCCACCCTTCACGAAGAACAACCCGTGGAAAATGGCGCTCCACTGTCCTTTCACGGACGGAATGTTGACCATCGAGGGTTTTGGGACCAGCCCCATTGAAGATTTTGAGTTCTTCCCTCCCGGTCTTCAATTTCCTTTCCCCGGCTTCGCCCGGCTTACGGAAGAGGCTCTTGTCCGACTAGATAAGGTCCCTAAAGAGACCGTTATCTTTCCGAAGGAACAGGCTCAGTCTGTTTGGGTTCGAACCTTAAATGAGTGGGGTTGTACAAACACCATGCTGACCCCCCACAAGAGTACTTACACCATGTTTCTTGTGGACGAACAGACCCCCACTCCTTGCGTCACCAAAATGGTTGAATTAGCCCTTCAGGCAGTGACCGAAGATAAGCCTTTGCCACAACTCCGGGAGACAGATCCTACATCTCTGCTGTTCCCATCAGATAATGAATGTTGGCTTAACATTCAATCGACATTCACTTCTGGTAAGCTATCCGCGGACTGTGCATCGACGCAATTCAGTGAACGCCTCCCAAGACTACCTGAAACCTTAATCCGACTCGAGTTCGAGTCCCGGTCTAGGTTTAGCCGGAGCCTCAACATCTCGACTATGGCGGAGATGTTTTCTCTTACTTATGACGAGGAACACTCTTTTAAAGTTATGACTAAAGCCACCCTGCAATCTTTGTTAGCAGACTGCTACGACTTCTTGGTGACCAAAAGACGTTGCCGTAAGCATGTCTTATCTGAAGCCACTATCCGCCATGAGCCAAATAAGCTCATTAAAGCCTCTGCTTGGGGTCCGGACCTTTTCCCGGAGGACATGGTCAACTCGGTATTGAGCGAAGCTGCCAGAGTGAACCAGAGCCTCAAAGTCCGTTGGGGTCTCACTCCCAAACGGAAGTTCGAACAATAGAGCATTCACTCCCGGGGCAGAAAAAGGCTACGCCCTTATAGCTCTACCCAATTCCGCCAACCTATTCAAGTAGTCCAGTCGGCCCCGGTCTCTCAGGGCATCCAACCCTCCACCTCCAAGTCTCAGCCCCAAGTGAAGTATGTCCTCGTCCCTGAAAACCAAGTGGCTTCGAACTCGTTTACCTCTCCTGTTTATAACCCGGTCTATGAGTCCCGGTTTTCCTCCCAAGGATACCAACGAGGCAGGGGCCCCGGTTCGAGGGGTTCTTTTCAGAACAGAAGCAAAGGGAGATATTTCTCCCGTGGAAAAGGGTCACGTGGTGGCCGAGGCGGTAAAACCTCCAACTACTGACGGTCTTCAGGTAGGAGGGAGACTTTGTGTGTTCCGGAGTCGCTGGAAATTCAGTCCTTGGGCCTTCAGCATAATCTCCAAGGGCCTGGGGTGGAGTTGGATAGAAGGGCCTCCTCCACCGAACAGATTCCATCAACCCTCGACACCGGACCTACTTTTGTTTACCCAAGATCTTCTTCGCAAGAACGCGATCAAGGAAACGAAATATCTGAAGTTTCAAGGTCGCTTATTCAGCGTTCCGAAGAAAGACTCCGACAGCCGAAGGGTCATCCTCGATCTGTCTCGACTAAACTTGTCCATTCAATACGACAGGTTTCACATGCTTACCGTCTCGCAGGTGCGAACCTTGCTTCCCCGTGGGGCCGTCACCACCTCCATCGATCTTACCGATGCTTACTATCACGTTCCAATAGTGAGACACTTCCGCCCATTCCTAGGATTCAGACTGGACGACAAGGCTTACACGTTCAAAGTGATGCCTTTCGGGCTCAACATCGCGCCCAGAATCTTCACGAAACTGGCGGAATCGGTCATTCAGGAACTCCGATCCCACGGAATCCAAGTCGTCGCATACCTGGACGATTGGCTAATCTGGTCAGACAACGTCGAGGATTGTCTCAAGGCAACAAACAAAGTGATCCAATATCTTCAGTTTCTGGGATTCCAGATAAACTTCGGAAAGTCTCGTCTGACACCAAAGACCAAATTTCAGTGGCTGGGATTACGGTGGGACCTACGTTCTCACACTCTATGTCTCCCCAGGTCCAAGAGGATAGAGATTGCGAAAAATACCAAACGCTTTCTCGGGGAAAAGGTAACTTCCAGAAGGAACCAGGAGAGGATTCTAGGGTCCCTACAATTCGCTTCAGTGACAGACCTCCTTCTGAAAGCGAAATTGAAAGACATCAACCGAGTTTGGCGCTCCAGAGCGAACACCAAACGTCGGGACAAGAAGACACGCCTTCCTCCCATTCTTCGGAAGAGGCTTCTCCCATGGACAACCGCCAAGAGCCTATCAAAATCGGTTCCGTTGCAGTAACCCCCTCCAAGGATAGTCATCCACACGGATGCCTCCCTATCAGGTTGGGGAGGCTACTCCCAACACAGGAAAGTTCAGGGCCTTTGGTCTACAATGTTCCAGCAATTTCACATAAACGTCCTGGAGGCCATGGCTGTCTTACTAACCTTGAAACGTCTTTCCCCGGCCAAGAAACAACATCTGAGGATAGTCCTCGACAACGAAGTCATAGTCCGTTGTCTAAACAGAGGGGGCTCCAAGTCAGGTCCCATCAATCACGTGATGGTGGCAATCTTCTACCTGGCGGCCTCAAACCAATGGCACCTATCCGCCGTTCATCTGGCTGGAGTTCGGAACGTTGTGGCAGACGCACTCTCCAGGACGGTACCGTTGGAGTCAGAATGGTCACTAGATCGCAAATCCTTTCAATGGATCCTCTTCCAAGTGCCGGATCTCCAGGTAGACCTCTTCGCGACGGAATCCAACCACAAGCTGAAATGTTATGTGGCCCCCAACCTGGACCCTCGGGCTTACGCCACGGATGCCATGTCTCTCGACTGGAACGCCTGGGAAAGGATTTACCTTTTCCCACCGGTGAACCTACTGATGAAAGTGCTGGACAAACTTCGAACCTTCAAAGGTCAAGTAGCCCTGGTGGCCCCCAATTGGCCCAAGAGCAATTGGTTTCCTCTTTTACTGGAGCTGAATCTCCACCCTCACCAGATTCCCAACCCGACTTTGACCCAGATAGTACAAACGTGCACTGTGTTCGCTTCCTCAAACATTCAGACCACCCTAACTTTATGGACTTCATGAAGTTTGCGGCACACAAAGGGGCTAACATAGACCCCCAGAATACTTTATTTTTAGAATCTGACAAGAGAGACTCCACTCTTCGTCAATATGACTCAGCGGTCAAAAAACTAGCTAAGTTTTTGAAAGATTCTAGTACTGACTTTATGACACTAAACCTAACGGTAACCTTTTTCAGAACCTTGTTTGAGTCGGGCTTAGCAGCCAACACTATTACTACCATCAAGTCTGCCTTGAAGAAGATTTTTCTAATCGGCTTTAATATAGATCTAACAGATTCATTGCTAGCTTCGATCCCAAGAGCCTGTGCCAGACTGAGACCATCTTCTCGTCCTAGCCCGATTTCCTGGTTTCTCAATGATGTTCTTAAACTAGCGTCAGAAACCGTCAACGATTCATGTGAGTATATCCCTCTACTCAGGAAAACTCTCTTTCTCGTGAGTTTGGCATCTGGCGCCAGGATTTCGGAATTAGCTGCCTTATCAAGGGATCCAGGCCACATAGAGTTCCTTCCGTCAGGAGAGGTCCTCCTCTCCCCAGACAAGGTCTTCTTGGCCAAAAATGAAGACCCTCAGAATAGATGGTCCTCCTGGAAAATCATCCCTCTCCTTCAGGATCCTTCCCTATGCCCGGTTACCACTCTAAAGTCCTTTCTATCAAGGACTTCCTATAAGACCTCGGGACCCTTGTTCATCAGGGAGCGGGGAGGGACTATAACTTTGAAAGGGATCAGACAACAGATCTTGTATTTTATTAAACAGGCCAATCCAGAGTCTTTTCCTCACGTCCACGACATTCGGGCGGTAGCGACCTCAATAAATTTTTTCCATCATATGAACTTTACAGATATCTCTAAATATACCGGATGGAAATCCCCCTCAGTGTTCAAGCGGCACTATCTTAAACAATTAGAGGCCCTTCAACTCGCTACCGTAGCTGCAGGGAGCGTGGTATCCCCCGGACAAATTCCTTCTAACTAATCCCTGAATCCTATATCTTCCACCTTCTTCCTCTTACCTGCCTCACTTACAGTTCCTACCTGGAATAGCCCTCCGAACTTCAGGATCACATTTCAGCACATGGGTGATCCCCCTACGCCCAAGTCATTTTTCTTCAGGACTACACTTATTTTATCTTCTATATTTTGGATTTGGTCCAGGAGGCGATTTCTTTGAATCAAAGCATTTACTACATCATCTTCATCATTTTATATATTGCATATCATTATTTTGGGTTCTAGTTTTCCGATTTTTCTCGTTTCAGTGTCAGCCACCAATGTCTGAATTTTGTTTGCCGCCTCTTGTCTGATCATATTGTCTGTAAAGTTTACAACAACATTTCCATTCGTAGTTGACCTCGTGTTAAGTATAGGAATGTCTTCAAGTGCTTGTTCAACCTCACGTTTTCTTTTAGTAATTTTAGTTGTATTAATTATCAACAGATTTTTTTCCCTTAACTTTGTCAGCAAAATGTCGGTTTCTCCGGTTTTGGGTCTATCAATGTTTGAAGTGTTGCTTTTAATGATTCCATATTCATTGCAAGAATATCAACTTTCTCAGTGAGGTCGGTGGTCTGGGTGGAATTTGCTGCGTCTGCACTAAGGTCCGCAAGTTTGTTTTCCAAGTCATCTATTTTCGCATCTTGTTCGTTCAGGGCCAGATCTCTCACGTTTACATTTTCCTTTAATTTTGATATTACTAAATTGTTTTGTCTGGCTTCATGTACGCAGTGTGGGCATAACCAGTCTAGGTTTTCCGTTTATTCTCACTGATGGCTGTCACAATATGCACACATCTCTTATGGTGAAGTCTATTACATTCTCATGCTATCCATTTTCTCTGTTCTCCATCCGTGTCATTACATATGAAGCAGACACAGTTAGGAGCAGACATAGTGTACTGTTTCTTATTACTCAGGTTTATCCATAAGACTAACTAATATCTTTTCAATGATATTCTAAGGGAGAAACACAAAGCTAAAACATGACTCAGGGCATGAATAACAGAGCTCGACACAACACGTCCACACTCTTAGCACTGACACTGACAGTAGATACCTCAAAAAGAGAAAAGTCATCCTGAATAAATTCAGCCATATAGGGATCACCATTCAAAATACTAGTGGGAGGTGAGGGAGATCTATGCAATTCTGAATCAAATATTTTAGGATTGGATCCGGCTCAGGAGTGTAACAGCCATAGCCAAGGGATCTGTCTCAAGCACTGACTCAGGATCACTAGGCCCATGCTCAAACACAAGGTGATAATACATTAATATAATTTTGATCATCAATAATTGAATTATGGATGTCTTCTTCCATCTCAGAGGGCCCATGACATGAAGGAGTAGGATGGGGGACGACTTTCGACACAGAAACAAACTTGTGCTTCTTGCCACTGATGGAAGTAGACAAGAAAGGATAACGACATCTCTTGGTTCGTTTCTTGCATCGAGAACGATATCTCCTACACTGGGAGTAAAGCCACTCTATACAATACTCACATGGAGATTCCAAAGAACATCTTTTGCCAAGGCATGAGGAACAGAAAAGATGCATATCAACATCAACCCGACTCATGAAGGTACCACAAGGGTGACCATCACGGCCGAGGCAAGATCGTACAACCTCTGGAGGTACTAGTCATAATCAAGCACACCCGTAGCACAGATAATGAAAACGCAATTAGTGACAATGATAAGGAGAAAACACAAAGCACTAGGTACTGTAAGGGTAATCCTGTGTGAATTATGTAAGTCATGATCGTAGAAGAGAAGAGTGGAGACCTCTTCTTGTTACGGCGACCAGAGGAGAAGTGATGCCTGTCACACAGCAGCCTATAACAATGCCATGAAGTGGGGTTGCTAAGCAACCAATCATGATGCAACCGAACCGCCCCCCCCCTTTTTTTTTTGTCTGGTCGTAGAAAACTGGTCTAGGAGTACAGTAGCCCATTTGAATAATTCAGATATTTGTATCTGCGTAGGAATAAATAAGATTATCTGTAGAAATAAATGCATATCCAAATTCTATGAATTACATAAAGTAGAATTCTCAACATTAGTATTGTTGAGTCTTTAAATCAATATCGCGCTCATCATCAAAATACATATAGTATAGCTGCAAGTGCCAAAATTCTTTTTAAGAGCATTTTTATAAAAAATATGTGATGATATATTTTCAATAGTACAGAGGTCAATTGTTAAACACAAACCTCCTTTGTTAATAAATATTTAAAACATGAAAATATGATTTTAATAAAGTAACGTAGTTCAATAAACTACTAGCCGTTCTGGCACGGTTAAGTAAAATTTGGAAATTAAATTACCTTAAATTACATATAAAATTTAGGCTATATATCAGTTTAGTGAGGTTGGTGTTACTGTATGGACAGAGTCGTGGTATGACAATGAAACAATATCCAACAGATCTTGCAGAGTTGAGAACAAAGCTCTCAGAAGGATATTGGGAGTTAAATGGCAGGACATGGTTAGAAATCAAACTATAAGAGAGATTACTCGAGTTCCATATGTGGATGGAGATAGTTTGGTCATGCTCTTGGCACTCCCCAAGAGAGATTAGTTTACCAAACATTTAATTGGGCTCCACAAGGCCCTAGAAGAGTTGGAATACCCAAGCCTACATGACTGAGGACTATGAAGCACGAAGTATGAGAGGATGAATGGAGAAGTATTAATTTAAAAGGTCAAGATAGAGACGAATGGCCAAATCTAACAGAGGCCCTTTGCGACAATAGGCGTAGAAGGAGATGATGATGATGATGATTACCAACATTTATGTGAACCCTCTCTATCAATAAATATTTAATAAACTATTGCATTACCAACATTTATGTGAAACTTTGAAGAACATTTCTTTTAATTCAATCTTAATTTCAAGTACTGACATATTAGGCATAAGAGTAAAAGGATTTTTTTTTACATATGCTGTATTAATGTAGATTGCTAAACTTTTTACTTCAAGAATCATATAAAAAATCACAATCTTGTTAGTGAAATGCACAGTATGTTATATAAAAATCAAGTCTATTAAAAACTAAAAGAATACCACTTACCATATCCAAAGTAACATGACTTTTCGGGACTCCTAACGAAGAAGAAAGGAACTTTACCAACTCAGTATTAGCTTTGCCATCAACAGGAGGTGCTGCAATCTGCAATCCCACACCTTCAGAACTTATATCTGTGAAATTGATAACAAAAGTGGGAATAAAAAAATAAATATCTTTCCAAAGGATTAGGCTAATGAGATTTCAATATAATTCTAGATAATAAAGGAGCAACAGAACTGCATAATATACTATATATATATATATATATATATATATATATATATATATATATATATATATATATATATATATATATATATATATATATATATATAACCTGAGGTATGTTATTAAGTTTTGCAATAGTGTGTGAAATTATATAATAAAGTTATGTCGTATATAGTACAGTAGCGCACAAGACTGTATGACAATAAAATCCCCAATTTTCCAACATGCTATATCGAATTCACAATGGTATAGTGTACATAATACTAAAAATATGAATAGAGTTTTTTTTTATTAATGAAACCGAAGTTGAATCAGTCTATGTCCAGTATTTCAAATTCTGCTAATGGTACTTAACCAATGACACTGTACCGAAAATGCAACAGAACTGATATTTAAACTTAACCACATGTAGGCTATTGGACTTTTTTTCTCAATGCTTGTTAAAGAGTACATAAAATACTCTTTTTTTTAGATTTATGGCTTCCACAAAGGTTACTTCCCTGCTGAGCCTCCACACCTACTCCAATATCTTCAACATAATTACAGTTTGTCTAATGAATGTGATAAAAGCTAAAGTAAGTGGTCAATTACCTCCATATCCCTGTTGACATGAGTAATAAAATTACTCTTGTAGTGATAATGTATAAACCTGTATTGAACTTATTTCACTTTTGGACTTCATGATGGTCAATATCCTATTCATCTCTTGGAATTAAGCATCCTTTATTACAACACAGGTATGCATAGAACCTAGGTCAAATCCATGAATCTTCAAGTTGTCCAGTTATTCAACAGATATTTTTTTTAACCACCTAGAAATTAGATGAATCGATAAAACGGTAAGGTGTGCAGTTAATTTGGTTGGATTGTAGTTTTATCAGTCCAATGAGTCAAACGCTATTCTTACATAGCTGGCCCATACTAATTCAGGAGTGAAAAATATCATATAATATTAAATCTAATAGATGAAAAAAATAAACAATAAATATAAGAAATAAACTATGATAAAAAATTATAAATAAAAATTTGAGTCATATCTATGAAACCAATATTTCTAAAAAAATTCAAAATCTTCAAAAAGGGAAACTCAGAATCCAATAAAACGTCAAAAAAATAAAAAAATAAATTTTTAACACAACATAAATATCTTTCTCTTTTAAAACTTAGCAGTCGTAAAGAATGTTTTACAGTTAAAATACTATCACACACTGCATAATGGAACTGTTTCATGAGGAGTGCACATTAAAAATCCATGCGTCAATTTTGTATGACCAATTCGCAATCTTGCTATGTCTATTCTGTCCTTTTATCTTTCTGTTTTGATGATTCCCATGGAGACACAATTAGCTTTATTTCTTTTAATTCAAAATTGTCAGATTCATAATTAAGGATTATTTTCTACCTGGCTATTATGAAAGGCTTCATGATGCTTATATAATCTTTAATGGGTAGTTTAATGTCCTTTTGTGGTAAGTATGTTGCTGACTTAGCAGCAGCATCAGTCTTTTCCTTACCAACAACCGCAGCATCAGATGGTATCCAACATATTCAAATATTTAACCCGTGAGAATGGAATTTGTTAAAGAGCTCTTTAATTTGCAATACCAGCTGGTTCTTATACACATAATCTTTTAGGTATTCTAGGGCACTTCTTGAAACAGTATAAATGACAAATTCATGATACACAATATCTTCATTTGTTTTAATAAAGTCAATTGCTAAATATGAATATTTCAAATGTAAATACTGATGCTTCACTATGCAATGAGAGTGGACTTATTTTCTCCGATCGATTGATTGATTGATCTAGAATCCTCTGGTATCCTGATATCGAAGGTCATTGACGCCAATATCATTTGTTATGAAGAATAAAGAGTATTCAATTTAAAATCATAAAAACCACGATGTCCTTATAGAATTTAAATAGGTTTTATAAGATCTGATTGGGAAAGAAATCTAAAAATACAGTTGGAATAGTACAATGCATCCAGCCCAAGAATCTTGGCAAGGATGAGCTTGCCATCCTCACCTTGAGCCTCAAACAGATATCTAATTCTTTAGGAGCTATAAGTGGGGCATTTGATCAACAAATGCCTCACTGTCAAGGGCACCAAACAGTCGCTGCAATATGGCTGGCGTTGGCCAGTCAACAGAAACTCGTGTGTCAACCGAGTGTGACCAATGTGGAGATGACAAAGAGTAGTCTCCCACTTTAGGGCATCATATCATAGCTTCAAGGAGATAATACATTCGTTATTTCTCTCATCTTATTTGCAACTAAAATATTCCAATGCTGATGCAAATTATCAAAAATTAAATTCCTAATGCTAGGTAAAAATTCGTTACAGAGAATGGGATACCTTCTTGGTAGCAACTCAGCTGCAGCATTCTTTGCTAGTAAATCTGTTTTCTCCTTTCCAGCCACATGTACGTGTGCTGGAACCCAGCAAAATTTAATTGTTATACCTATCAGCCCAATAATAAAAAGCCCCTCTAAAGTTTTTAAAACTATAGGGTTACTGGAATTAAAAGCCTCTAAAGCTTGTAAGACACTCCTTGCATCAATAAAAATGGTATAACTGTCCACATCTTTTAACGGTTAGTATGCCATATAATTGGGCTGAAAATATGACATATTTGGAGATAATTTGTAATTTCCCCTAACTAATACAAACCTGGAGTTATTTATGTGGATATACTTTCACTAAAGATGGAAGGTAGCCCTTAGACTAAAAGTTGGAGGTGGCACCCTCCCTAACCACTGTAGTGGGTAGGTAAGAGGTGTCTGTGGGGTACTCATCCATCTATATCTACTCGCACATTGGTGAACTACGTCACTTTTTTATTGCAGGCAGGACTTATCGGGGGGCAGGTGATGGCAGGACAATTTATATAAATAACTCCAGGTTTCTATTAGTTAAGGAAAAATACAGATTCTCTCTGAATTTGTTATTAGCTCCCACACTAACACACCTTACGTTATTCAAGTGGATGACTCACCCTTATGCGGGTGGTAACTCTGACCACTGACTTAGTCATTGACCAGGGTTTGTCTAGTACAATATTAGACTGTAATCGAGGGAAACCTAGCCACCTCAGTTATTAATATGAAGTGAGAATGATGGTGGCCTCAGCAATACAAGTAGTTGTGAGAGACAGCATATAAATGTCTAGGTAAGAAAGTTCAGAGTTTAAATAGGAGTCTTACACAAAAAATATAGATGTTTCCCAATGTCTACCTCACAGGAAGCATCATGGACATGTACAATTAGGCCTATATCAAGTTAAAAGTATACTAGGTTACACAAGGGAAATGATTATTACCTGCAGAGGTTGAAGCCAGCTTGCAGAGGGATCCATGGCGCTGTACCCAAAAAGAGGGGTAGATGAAGAAAGGAAAAAGCCAGATATACCTTCATTCATCTCAGTCTTAACCCAGGTAACCAATACCCTCAACCATCTGCTACTTGCCCAACAAGGAGCCCAATGTATTTTTAAACCACTTGTTGTTCAGCCACTATAGGGCCGATAGTAAATGTATCGAGTCTCCTGTGGGTCACGTCTTTGGAGATAGTGGGCGGGAAGGTCGTCTGACGCTTCCACACACCCGCAACACGAAGTAATTATGTTTGAATACCAGGGACGTATTGATACCCATGATATCATGAGTTCTAGGTCTTCGAGCTGGAGGAGGGATAGGATAGAGAGCACCGTCTATGACCTTGCTTATCCAATCTGAAATGGTGTTTCAAGTAACCCTCCTCTTAACCCTACCTGAACTGGCAAATAAGGATGTTAGTCGGGAGTGAGTTGCTGCAGTGCATTTAAGATATCTCAAACTCCTTATTGGGACATAGTAACAATTGATCTAGGACATTAGTTACAGAACGTAGACTTAATCTGAAAGGACCCAAATCTAGGGTCCAGTACCCCCGGATTTTGAGTCTTGAATGAACTCAGGGATGAAGCCGAGTGTCACCTCCCTCCATCCCCTTGAATGAGCGATGTCGTATGAGAGACCATGAAGTTCACTAACTCTCTTTGTTGAAGCTAAAGCAAGTAGGAACGCCGTCTTCAAAGTGAGACTGCGATCTGTTGCAAGGCGTAATGATTCGTAGGGAGGTTCTTCTAAGGATCTCAAAACGCGAACCACGTTCCAAGGAGGAAGTCTTATCTCTAACTGGGGGCAGGTAATCTTATAACACTATATGAGTAAGGAAAGCTCCAACGAAGAGGAAAGCTCTACTCCCTTAAATCTAAACGTGAGGCTTGAAGCTGAGCGATAGCCTTTCATCGCAGAAACCGAAAGGAGTTTTTCCATCCCAAGGTATACAAGAAACTCAGCTATTACTGGAATAATGGCATCAAGTGGAGAGATATCCTTTCCCCAACACCAACAATAAAAAAAAACTGTCCACTTTGCCTGGTATATGGAGGCATATGAATTTTGCAAGTAACCAGACATTCTTTTTGCAACCTGTAGCATAAAGCCAATCTGAGAGAGGAGATGCAAGAGTGTCGCCAGGCATGAAGCCAAAGAGACAGGACAGCCTTTTGAACGATGTTCGCGTGTGGTTGTTTGAGTAGATCTGGTCGTGGAGGTAGTTCTCTTGGGAGATATACTAGAAGATGCAGAAGATCTGGGAATCATTTTTTATGATTCCATAGCTGAGCAATGAGGGTCATTGTTAAGTTGTTGTATGCTCTGGTTGTGTGAGCTTTCTCCTCATCAGAAAAAATGGGGGAAATGCGTACACATTAGTGTTGTTCCACCGTTGTTGGAATGCATCCTGCCATAGAGCTTGAGGGTCTGGGACTAGAGAGCAGTAAGGTGAGAGTCTGAAGTTCAGGGGCGTTGCAAACAGGTCCACTATTGGGGAACTCTACAAAGTCAGGACTTTGTTGGCTATTAGAGGATTCAAAGACCACTCGGAGCCCACTATCTGAGTTGCTCTGCTCAGATTGTCTGCGAGGGCATTCCTCTTGCCCGTAATGAAGGGAGCTGATAGGGACTCCGAATGTTCTACTGACCATCGTAGAATCTCTACTGCAAGATGGCATAGGGGCTGGGAAGAGGTACTGCCTTGTTTTTTTGTATGTAAGCCACACCTGTAGTGTTGCTGCTCATCAACACCACAGAGTGGCCTGCCAGAAACTGATGGAAGTGATGGAGAGCTAGAAAGACTGCTCCCATTTCCAAGAGTTTTATGTGCAGGTACATTTCGGACTAGGACCATAGGCCTGAGACCATGTGATGCAGCAAGTGGGCCCCATTCTTTTTTTGATGCATCTGTGTAGAGCAACAAGTCCGGAGGATGGACAAGAAGATCCTGTCCTTTGCCGAGGTTTTCATCAGTCACCCACCATAGTCCGAGGGGGGTTGAGATGATCCTGTCCTTTTCAGAGGTTTTCATCCATCACCCACCATAGCAGGTACGTCACTTGGTCTTGTGTAATAGGAATTAGAATGTCTGGAGAGTCGGAGTGTTGGTTCCACATGGACTTCAGCTGCCATTGTAGGGATCTGATCCTGAGGGACATAGGAGACGTAACCACTGTCGGGCCTGTATATCTTCCCATATGAGGAAGGGTCTTGCCACTTCTCTCAGCCAGTGTACTCTGTCGTCTGATGTAAAGACTTTCTGTCAGTTGGAGTCTATAATCATACTGAGATAAACCAGTCTCTGGGATGGAAGCAGTGATGACTTTACGAGAATCATCATGATTGCCAGATCCTGACAAAAATAGAAGCATGTCTCGGTGATGAAGAAGGGTCATCTCCGAGTCTGCTAGAATCATCCAATCGCCAAGGTATCTTTGGAGATAAATGCCATTCTTGTGATAACACTACGGCGAACACCTTGATGAAGACCTGAGATGCTATCACGAGACCGAAACAGAGAACTTTGAATTGGTATCATTTGTTCTCGTGTATGAAACCGAGTACTTCCTTGGAGACGGATGGATTGGGATGTAGAAGTATACGTTCTGGAGATCCAATAGGCACATGAAGTCCTTGGTCTTACAGCCTGGATGACCGTGTCTGCCGTCTCTATTCTGAATAGAGTTTGTTGAATAAACTTGTTCAGGGGCAAGAGATCTATGACTGGTCTCCGGCCTCCAGACGCCTTTTTCCTAAGAAAGAACTCGACTGTAGAAGCCCGGAGACCCATCCCAGATCTCTTGGAGAGCGCCCTTCGGCGGCATGGTCATGATTTCAGCCTGGAGGGCTAGCTCCGTAATTGGTTCCCGTGACAGAGGAAGGAGAGATTGAATGGACAGGATGTGATACCCTACGCCAATCACCTCGACTGTCCAGGGATCCACCCCGTGATGTTGCCACCTCTGCCAGAGGCGTTGTACGTATCCTCCCACTGGTGGTCGGTGATGAGGATTGCCCTCCCTAGCGGAAGCTGCCACGTCGGCTATTCCCTTTACCCCCTTTCTTTCCTCTGAAGGACTTATTCTCTTTCTGCTCTTTGGACTGAAAAGGACATTTAGACACCTTAGATGGTCCAAAGAACCTGGAAGTCAAGGGCTTAGAGGTGCTGGGTTGATTCCTGGAAGGTTGAGAAGTCCTTCCGCAAGACCGGGAAGTCATGTCCCTGTGGAGGAGAGAATCCTTGGAGGATTTTCTCCACTTGTCAGCTGCCCTCTCCATGGCTTTTGGGATGAAGAGTGAGGATCCCTCGAGTATTGCATTCCTCAAGCCTGTTACTCACACCTTTGGCACCTAATTGTGAAATCTTCTGGTCATGGTATCCAGCTGCTTGAGGGTGGCATTTGCCCATAAGTTGACTGCGGGGTGTGATAGGAACTCCAGCGAACAGACTCCTCAGACAGATTCTCGGACGCACAATACGGCCTAACGACCCCAAATCATAGTTCAAGCCATGGAGCAGCCTGCACGACGTACTTTTCGCACCTCTTTCTATGTTGAGGAGCCCAGCTGCCGAAAGCAAAGCTCTCAGCGAAGAGAGAGTCTGAATCAGAAGTCCCCTAGTAGGAGACTCTACTGAGGGGTCGAGTGGGGTTTGTTTCCGATCTCGTAGTACTTCATTTGGAGTACGAAACGAAGTGGGAGAGATCTTGAGGAGGAACCTGCTCTCAAGGAAGTAGAAGTTCCTGCTATCTGAGAGATAGATTTCCTCCTGGCTGCTGTCAGTCCTTTCGACCATGGCAATACTGCACTGGTCTTAGGGGGTCTCTGGATCCCAAACAGTTGGTCTAGGACCATTTCCTCCCATTCCTGGGAAGTAGTACCAGGACCAGAAAGCTTGTTTATGGTCAGCTAGAATCTACCCAAAGGCATGTTCCAACTCCTTATGCTCCTGTTCAGTGGAAATTTGGACTCTCTATCCCATGTGGCCCAACACATGAAGAGGCTTCAGCAGGGACCAGTCCTCTGTTAGAAAGGGGCTGCCTCTCTTTAGGTGAGAGTACACTAGTCAGTGGGGGTGGTTAGTCCCTCCCACCGGCGACTCCAATGCCTGGTGTCACCCATTACCCGTAAATATGGGTGACTTACAACCGGATCACTGGAGCCCGATTCTTAACAGACTTGGTCTGCACCCAATGGGGTCTGCCAGAGGGTGATGGCGTCTAAATTGGCACAGGTTGAGATGGAATGCCGTCCATCCCACACAGTACCAAATCCAAAGAAGCAGCCAAAGTATAATCAAACAAGCCAAAGTCATCAACACGTTTAAGCCCAAAAGGAAGAGATTGGAGAATAAAAGAAATAACCAAAAGGAAAAGAGAAAGTGCTGATTGATTTAGTTGGATTAACAGTTGAGCACCGAGGTCCAGTGGGAAAGTAGTTCCTACTGTTCATTAGAGCCCAGCTGCTAATCCCTAAGCGCCCCATCCTCATCAAGGCTTCAGCATCTGGGGGGTCCGTTTAGAGGACATACCCCACTTGTATATAAGGCTCTTATTCTCCTAAGCCACCTTGTCCATGACTTCCTTAACCAATTCCTCGAGGAAGAGATCTTTCCCCCCAGATATTGGAGTCGATTAGTTTTCTAGGTTCATGCCTGATAGTAGTAGTGGCTAGTACGTGTTCTTTACATGCTCTCCTGGCTAGGAAGAAAGCATGGACATCATTATGAAATATGGTTGGGCTAGTCTTTGCCAAGACAAGGAAGATCTTGATCAGATTTGGAATAGTTCCCAATAAGCATCTCTAGATAAGATTGGAAGGATGAAGAGGCAGATAGTCTCTCTTTGGCTTCCAATTCTTTCCTTGATAGGGATTCGGGAAATCTAGGCAGTTTCTCATTAAACTGCTTGCCTCTGATGTCTTTATCTAGTTTTCCAACAGTAAAGATATGTTGGACATCCTCCCAACTCTCCGAACCAAAAGAAAGCGCTAGGAAGAAAGGTTTGCACTCCTCTAGCACTGGTAATAGTCTACCTTCCACTACGGCTTCTTTACAGCCTCTAAACTTTAAGAGGCGATAGGGAAGACAGTATTCTTGGGGGCTACAAAGGTAGCTTGCTTCCTGCCAAAAGCAGAAAGTTGGGTATTAGTGAATTTGGCCGTATGCAGTCCTTAACCAAAAGACACTGAGCTTTACTATGGTCCAGAATGAGTTTCTTTAGGGATCGTATCATCCCTAATTGACGCTTTTGAGTTAAGCCTTACGTAGCAGTAAGGATAACTATCGATCGATGGGAAGAATTCCAAGTCCGAGACTGGCTAGGAACACAAACCCTCTCTGATGTGGAAGCACCCTTCACTTAAGGCCATATGCTCAGCATAACACCAAGGTTTCTTAACTGCACATTCTGGTAGGGAGCCTTAGAAGCAGGTACCTTTTGTAAAGCTTCTATCCTCGCTATGAGGTCCGCTTAAGAACGTTCATGTTTGATGGTTAGGTTTTCCATGAAAGCTTTAATGGACACCGTACGTTCCGAGTAATTAGGAAATGAAGGTTTGTGTAACGAAGGAACAAAGTGTAAGCTGAGGCTTGAGCAGTAGGGATGGGGGAACGAACTAAAGAAGCACTGGGAACTATACTCACCCGATGTACTGTACATCCAAAGACTCTTCAGGGGCTTCCGTGGTCGGCAGGATCCTCTCCCTCTTTGACGACCTAGAAGAAGTTGTCAACGTGTTGTTGGTGGTGTACAGGCTCATGACTTGCTGAGCATCCCGAACTTCATCACCCTCAGGATCTGCTGGTACCAGTGGGAGTTGAACCGTTGGTAACTGGTGACCAAACACAGAGGTCACTGCAGCCTTGGGAAAGAGGAGGTCCTTCAGTTCCAGAGAAGGGAGATAAGGGGCATTGTAAAGTCAACAGTAAGAGAATGAACAAACCCATAGGGAGGATTCACACTCAGGGGACATACAGGAAAGAAAGGACCTGCCAAAACCTGATCATTATCATTAACTTTTGAAAAGAGGGGGTTTTAGACCGTAAGATAATGAGAGCTGTACAAGATGGCCAGGATGCTAAGAATTGGAAATTCAAAGGATGTCCTGTCAACTAAACGAGACAATGTCCCTCAGATATGGGGGAGGATACGAAAGAGCAGATGACTAGTCTAAGGCTGCAGCTAAGGCACCAGAGGGAAAGACCCATGGCTAACACATAGCCAGTACTAGAAGAACTCAGGCTGACAAGACTGGAAGCAGAGACAGAAGGTGACACTTCTGCCTAAATAGGCTAACCAGGCAGGGGAGTCAAGACTCCACAGCAAGAGGGACATAGCACAGGAAGGGAACCTTCAGACACAGAACAGGTAACTGCCAAGGCATCAGAGGAGGACCCGAAGGGTACTAACTTTAAGCCTAGATAGGGTTAGGCCATATGGAGAACTGTCTAGGCAAGCCTAGCCTACCTAGCGGGTGAGGGAAAACTCAAAAGCTTTAGTAAGATGACTAAACAAGAGGAACATAGTCCCCAGTACAGTCAGGTCATGGCCTAACTAGGAAGGGGAACGGGCAGAGAAAACACCCAAGGGTGGTCTCTAAGGCAGCAGAGAGATTTAGTCCAGGGAAGGAGAAAATCTCGCCTACCCAGGACCAAGAAAGATAGCCTTCAAGGTATCCTGTCCAAGGATGGAGACAAATCATACTTCAGCCGCCATGGGAATAGACAGGGATGGGAAAAAATTTCCACAGCAAGTAGGCACACTAACAGGCACAAGGGTAAGGGAAAAAAGGGGGGTGATGGGAGACACAGAAATTGATGAGGCAGCATGACACAAATGCCCAACTGCAACATTAGAACAGAAAGTGTTCCATGGAGTCTGCAGTGATAGGGCACAGATAACAAGTAATCACAACCAGGCATAGCCTACTGAAGACTAAGAGGGAAGCCTAAGAATGGTTAAGGCAACACAATGGGTAAACATAAGTAGACGCAGGGAATAAGTTCTCAAGACCTGTGCCGCCTTACCACACATATAGGTTAAGTAAGTGGAAAGTGAAAAAAACAGTCACCCTAGGACAACTGAAAGCACTATCCAACTCCGAGAGAGACCTTTAAAACTGCAGCTCCCCGGCGTGACAAGTTGACAGCATAGTCAGCCTCACTAAACCAGAAAGGTTAGGTGATAGATGGGGATGGTGCATAAGTGAAAATTTATCAGGCATAGCCTAAGTTAATGCTGATAAAAAACACACAAGCAAACACCAAAAAGGGGAGGTGGGATACCCATAATCATACCCCACTGTAAAAGAATAATGTAGAATATACTGCTGCAACAATATGACTAATTAACTAAGCGTTTTTGAGCGATTTGGTAACATGTTATGATATCACCGACCGCATGATGGCTACAAAACAATAAAGCATATGAAACTAAAGATACAAAGGGTGGAGATGCAAAATTCTCCAACACACAAATGGGAGGGTACACAACTTAGTCGATGAGAGAGAAGCCAAAGCATCCATGATCGAAAATCGCTCAAAAAGTCAAGGAAAACAGGAAGAAACTCTCCAAGCTATCATCAAAGATGTCGCTGCGAAGAGGGAATGGTTCAACAGGATAATGTTAGTTATAGCACATTGAGATTGGGGGTTGTAACGGATCACTTGCCCACGTATCCTACCCTCTACCTTATCCTTTGAGACAAGGTTAACTCTAATTGGGGAAGGATAACCATGGCTTGTTATTAACACGTCCCTAATTTATGAACGATCTCTCTCAGGATATTCGCTCTGGAGGTCAGAACTCTGTTGATACCTCTAAGGTAAAATTTTCTCTGGTATATCACTGAAAAAAATATCCCAAGTAGAAGCTGCCAATGAGGAACTTCCATTTAAAGAAAGTAGTGAAAATAAGGACGAGGTTGGAGGAACATTGAGACGTCGTTATAGACTAAAAACTGAAATTTAGAGTCAAACTGGTAGACAACTTTCCACAAGTTTGAGAGCCCTGCTGTGCATCAGAGGGCTTCAACACTGAAAAGCTATTCTGTGCTGAAGACCAATGACTAAGTTAATTCATTCTCTCGTTAGGAGAGTTGGTGCCATTCTAATTAGAGAACTTCATTTCTAGTGATATCAAAATTGTTTTACCCAAAACCCATAAGGTTGAAGAGATTTTGGGTGCAACTCATAATACTTACAATGCCTTACAAGGTTTGCAGTCAGAAAGGCTAAATAATCAGAAGCTTTTGCAACCTAAGCTAATACCAATCTATAGAAAAGAACTTTGGTAAAGTTGTATAGGTAATTGTCCGGGGCCAACAATGAGACTTGGGATACATGAAGTTCTAAAAGGCTCTCTGACACTGTTTCACCCTTTCTGATTTGAATGAACATTGGTAGCTCACCTCTCAATGCCATGTTATGAATGTTTTTAAGTATACCATGTCTTCATGCAGTATCATATACTTTTTCAAGATAAGAAAGATGGTTTCATCCCACTGTTTGGAAGCAAATGCACTACAAATAGAGGACTCAAGTAAAAAAAGCACATCAGTCATTGAGTACATTATCCTAAAACCACACTGGATAGGTGATAGAATACCTTTCTTCTTCGGGTACCACATTAGTCTTGCAGTGACCATCTTCTCCATAACCATATATAAACAAGGTATCAATGCAATTGGTTGATAGTTTGCTGCTAAAAACTTATCTATGCCAAATTTTAAAAATCATTGGGAAACATAAAATTTACTTTCAAATTTGTCATTTGTTCCGACACTAATACAAACCCTAAGCTATTTATAGGGATGACTCCCCCATTAGGAGGGTGGAAGTCCAAACCAACTGGCTTGGCCTTTGACTCTGGGTTTTCTTATACGGGCTTGGCACATAACTGAGAGAAACCCTGACACCTCGCTAAAACTTTGTGCAATGCACGAATAGTGGCTTGAGCTACCTGTGTGCTTGTGATACTAGCAATATGACTGTCTAGGTAAGATTTCTCTATGATAAATAGGAATCTTTAGGATCAAACATAGATGTTACCCAATACAAATCTCGTGGGGAGCATGGAGAAGTAACAAGTATTATTTCTATACTAAGTTACACAAGGGAAAGGGTTATTACCTGCAGATACATGAGGCCAGCTTGAAGAGGACCCATGAGTGCTGTTCCCCAAGGGAGGCGAAGATGCAAGAAAGAGCCAATCATTCTTATACATTCATCCCGGACTAATCCCGGGTAACCTATGCCCTCAGCCATCTGCTACTTGTCCATCAAGGAGCCTGAGCCATTTCAAACCACTTGTTGTGCAGCCTCCACAGGACCAATGGAGAAGGTTTCCATGCTCCTGTGGGTCACATCCTGCAGGCAGTGTGCGGTGAAGGTCATCTGATGCTTCCACACACCAGCTTGCAGTAGCTGCATTACAAAGTAATATCTTTTAAATGCTAGGGATGTACTGATGTCCCAGACACCATGAGCTCTAGGTTGACGAGCAGAAGGAGGGTAGGGATTCAATGCATGGTCAATGACCCTGCAAATCCACGGTGTTCTCTGCAACCCTCCTCTTAAACTTCCCCGTGCTGATGAAGAGCGCTGACACTAGGGGAAGAGCTGCTTTGGTGTGTTTAAGGTAATACCTTGAACTCCTCACAGGGCAAAGAAACAGTTGATCTGGGTCATCAATAACAGAACGAAGATTCCCAATCCAAAAGGGCCCGAATCTAGTCTTAGCGATAAACTCAGAGATGAAGCTGAGTGTTAACTCCCACCATCGCAATGAATGGCCGATGTAGTATGATAGACCATGAAGTTCGCTGACTCTCTTAGCTGTAGCCAAAGCGAGCAGGAACACCTTAAAAACGAGGTGGCGATATGTTGCCTGGTGTATTACAGTAGTTCGTAGAGAGCATTCTTCAGAGACTGAAGGATGCAAACCATATTCCAACTGGGGGCAAATAAGCCCATAGCTTCCTATGAGGAGAGACAACTCCAACGAAGAGGAAAGATCACCTTTCAGCCTAAAGGCAAGGCTGTAGGCTGAGAAGTAGCCTTTCACCGCCAAGACCAGGAAGAAGTTTTTCCTCCCGAAGGTAAACAAGGAACTCCGCTTTGTTGGAATAATGGCATCGAGGGGAGAGATAACCCTTCCCCGACACCAACCGCAGAATACACTCCCATTGGCCTGGTAGACTGGAGCAGAAGATCTTCGCAGGTATCCAGAGATGCTTCTCTCAACTTGTTGTGAAAAGCCTCTCTGCAAGAGATGTTGGATAGTATCCAGGCATGAAGATGAAGAGAAGCTACTGCTTTGTGGAAGATAATCAACTGTGGCTGTTTGGGCAGATCATGGCGTGGAGGGAGTTGTCTGGGGATCTCCGTTAGGGGCTGCAGAAGGTCTAGGACCTACTCTGAGTGATGATATAGTGGAGCTATGAGAGTCATGGATAGATTGTTGGATGCTCTGGTTTTGTTGAGCACCCTTCTCATCAGGAAGAAGGGAGGAAAGGCATACACATCGATGTTGTCAGACAGCTGTTGGAATGCATCTTGGACTCTCGGATTGAGGTATAAACAGAAAAGGTAGTCCTATAATGACTTCAAGATAAATAAGTACATTAACACCGTAATGGACAAATCACCACCATGTAGAAGCTGACAGAGAATGCCTATCATGTTCTTTCATATCATTTCAAGTTGGATTTCATAGATTTATATCAAGTAAAGGAAAAATAAAGTAAAAAGTACCAAAATTTGTCATTTTCAAAATTAGATGTAGGCTATAAATTTTACTTGTTACCCTGTAATGTACCAAATTTGGTTAACAAGTACCAAAAATGTAACCATGTAGGCCTAAATTCTGGGTGCCCAATCCTCTTGAACTAAGCAGGGTAGTCTGTAGTATGTGTGTGTATTTTTCACAGGACAGTAGTGCTGCTCCAATCCAGCAGGACAAACCTTATGGTCAGTCCTCTGTGTGTATAGCCGGCTTTAGTCAACCATGCGTAACTAATGGTTAGTGAGTTAGTAGGTTATGAGTTGACCACCCTAGGGCAGCACGTATTCGTGGATTCTCGCTTTTTACACCTGACTCTATTACCTAACATCCATCAAAAGCAAGGGCTGGCAGTGTGTGTATATGTGTGTCAAACACAATGGCATTTAATATCATATGCTACCTTTGAGAATGTATATCCACTGGAAATTCATTTATGATACCATTTTCTGGCTGGAAAAAAAAATTCAAACTTATGACTCTTAGCAGAAAGTATGCCCGCAGAGACTAGTAATCGAGCTATCAAGAGATAAAGATTTATTACAAGTTTACCGTATGTATTCCTGTCAAATTCAGTTATCTGTTCTTAAATTTAAAATAAAACCATCGCCACCATGATAGCTGATTGGTAAGTTTGCAACATGTGGTTTCTTATGATGAATATATAGTATATCACTAACACTTGTTATTTTAATCAATATAAATATTAACCACAATGGCATTCAATATCAAATTCTACCTTTGGGAATGTATAGCCCTGGATATTCATTTATAATAACAGTTTCTGGCTGGGCGAAGATTTAAACCTGTGCCACTTAGCCGAAACCATGCCTGCAGGGACTCTACCAATCGAGCTATCAAGAGAGATATAAGTTTATCACAAGTCCACCATACATATTCCTGCCAATTCAGTTATCTGTTCTTAGACTTGAAATAAACCCATCTTCACCAGGATAGCTGATTAGTGGGTTTGCAATGTGGTTATTAATGATGATTATATATCACTAACACTCATGATTTTAATCAATGTAAATATCACCCCCAATAGCATTTGATATCGAATTCTACTTTTGGGAATGTATCTTCACTGGAAATTCATTTATGATAACAGTTTCTGGCAGGGCAAAGATTCGAATCTTTGGCTCTTAGCCGTAACCGTGGCTGCATGGACTCTACCAATCGAGCTATCAAGAGATATATAAGTTTATTACAAGTCCAACGTGCATATTCCTATCAAATTTTGTTATCTGTCCTTAAGCTTGAAATAAACCCATCTCTACCATGATAGCTGATTAGTGAGTTGGCAAAACATGGTTATTTATGATGAATAAATATCACTAACACTCGTGATTTTCATCTATGTAAATATCAACACCAATGGCATTTAATATAAAATTCTACCTTTAGGAATGTATATCCAGAGGTAATTCATTTATGATAACAGTTCATTATAAATAACCACGTGTTGCAAACTCAACCAGAGTAGTAAAGGTAAGGAATTGTATTTATCTTTACTATTTTCTATTATTCAACTGCATATCTTTCAATATTCTTTCTGGTCATAATTATGTTTCCCTGATATAAAGTGTGTTTTTATGTCCTATATTATGATCTTACTATACTGCATTAGTATAGGGGCATCATTTTGTTGATATTCGCCTCAGTTATAAACGAAGGATCTAAAATATTGATAAAATAAAGGCACTTTCATGAAAAGTTAAAGGTAATTTAATAAATGCAATAAAGTTAAAGCAAATTCCAAAGTGAAATGATTCTTCAACCAATGGAGGGTACTTGGTCTGACGCTTGAATGTGGAGACATCTAGGGAGGAGCTCTTATTTTGCTTTTGGGTTTGGTAATTGGGGCTGGAGTACATATAAGGCTATTGTAAAGTGATGTGCAATAAAGGTATTCAAATGGGTGTTTAATTATCATAAAAAAACGTAATATTTTACTACATAACTTACCAGTAACTCTGCTTTCTCTAGCTCCAGGTTTGGCTAAAATTCTTATTTGAACATTTCCATCTTTGGTTAAAGTAATGGGTGAAGAATTTTCAACCTTCTGGAATATAGATTTAATTAATAGTATAAATACATTGAATTACTGTATATTGGGAATAAGACTAAATAGTAAAAAAGTTAGTACCCAAATACTTCCTTAAAAACTACAGTAAACTCGAACTAAGAATTTTTAACAATCAAAATAATGAGGCCTAATATTCCCGATATTTCTACTAAACCTAGTGGAAATATAATGAAGTCTTACAAGTAAGGCGACAAGTTTCCTAAAGGAGATTATGATTTTTTTTTATTATGTGTAATATGCCACTTACGTAGCACCAAACTATGTTATAATTGGGACTCATAGATGTGAGGAGCTTCTTTGATATAGGTCCTATGATCCTACTTATGAAAGCGACAGTTTTATTTTTACGAGGATATTTAGCTGACTGATGAAAGATTGATTGATTTGAAGTTCCCTGGCATCCTGACATCGAAGGTCATTGACGCCAATATCGTTTATTATAAATAAAGATTAAAAGAATATTCAATTAAAACCAGAGAAGTAAATATGTTATAAAAGTTAAATACCATTAAGAAGTCCTGCTCCTGATATGAATTTAAAAATGTCACTAGAAGTAAATATGTTATAAAAGTTAAATAGCATTACGAAGACCTGCTTCTGATATCAATTTAAAAACGCAACTAGCATTGTACGACACATCATGTCCGAGGATCTTGGCCAGGATGAACCTGCCATCCTCACCTCGAGCCTCAAACAGATATTTATCTCCTAAGTTATTATAATTGGGGCATTCGGTCAACAAATGCCTCACTGTTAAAGGTACCAAACAGTCTTCGCAATACGGTTGGTGTTGGCCCTTCAGAAGAAACTCGTGTGTCAACCGTGTGTGACCAAATAGAAGTCTCCCACTTTCGGGGCATCATGTTATATTGCTCTCTCATCTTATTGCCATCTAGACTATCCCAGTGATGTTGCCAATTATTACAAAATAATTTCTTGATGTTAGGTAGGAAATCATTAAAGGGAATAGGATACCTTCTTGGTAGCAACTCGGATGCAGCATTCTTTGCCAGTAAATCTGCCCTCTCATTACTAGACACTCCTATATGTGCTGGAACCCAACAAAATTGAACCATTATACCTCTCTGACCAATAATAAAAAGCCATTTTAAAATCTTTAAAACTAGAGGGTTACTAGAATTAAAAACTTCTAATGCTTGAAAGACACTCCTTGCATCACTAAAAATGTTAAAATTACCCTCCTCCTCCAACGCTATTTTCTCAATAGCGGTTAGTATGCCATACAGATCGGCAGTAAATATGGAAGCTGTTAAAGGAAGTGCACCTCTACAATTAAAATCATTACTATGTACTCCAAATCTAACGCCAGCATCAGATTTGGAGCCATCAGTATATATAAAAGTTCTGCAACATGTTCCATAAAAACAGACCTGGACTCTAAGTCAGTCATATTCTTCTTAACTCCAATAAAATATTTACAAAAAGATACCTCTGGTAATTTTCATGGAGGTGTTGATGATACCTCAAAAGGAAGCACCTTACTTCTAATTATATTCAGACTGATTAATAATTGTTTCACCCGAAAGCCATAAGGTTGAGGAGATTTAGGGTGCACCTCAAAGTATGATGTGTGTCTTACAAGGCTTGCAGTCTGAAAGGCTAAAGAGTCTTTGCAACCTAAACCAATACCGAACAATAGAAGACTTTCGGTAAAGGTCTAGAGGTAATTCTCCAGCATCAACAAGGAGACTTGTAATAGGCAAAGTTCTAAACGCTCCTGTGGACAATCTAATACTAGCATGATGTATTGAATCTAACATCTTTAATCTTCTTGGGGTGGCTGAAGAGTATATTTCCCATCCATAACTAATTTTGGAAAATGTCCAGGGCTTGTATAATTCAAAATAGTATTGCAGTCTGCCCCCATGATGTATGGGACAATACTTTTAAAAGATTCAGAGCCTCAAGACATTTAGCTTTTAACGCTTTTAAGTGAGACACCCACGTAAGCCTACAATCAAATATCAATCCTAAGAATTTAGCTTCACTTACAAATGGGATACGTTGAGCTTTAATGTATAAATCCGGGTCTGAATGTACTCCCCGGATACGACAGAAATGTAAAATAGTAGTTTTATTAGTCGAGAACTTAAACCCATTCATATCAGCCCACTGGATAATTTTGTCAATTGAGAGTTGTAATTTTCTCTCAACCATTGCCATTCTAGTTCCAGCAAATGATATGGAGAGATCATCCACAAATAATGGTGAGAGAACATCCCGGGGAATGACTGAGGATATCCCATTAATTGTTAGTGTGAAGAGGGCTACACTCACCACACTACCCTCAGGAACTGCTTCTTTCTGACATTTACTCTCTCATAGAGCTTCCCCCACTCTCGCTACATTCAAGTTATTAATTTTAATATCATTCATGTTACTTATTTCCTTAAATGCTTCCTCATGACTACTGTATGATATCTATGAATCCCATTTATCATCTTCAAGTTTCATCCTTATTTCTTTTATACATCCATAGCACTGAAATGCTTTATATAGGTTATCATAATTTGTGTCTATTGGAATTTGGGTAATATGAAGGATTCGAAGTTTCCTCGTGTTACTAAAATGACTCAATTTTGGAATATCAGTAGAATGGTCCTTTCCAGTTCCAAGGTCATCAATAGAATTTTCCTTAATAGACTTGCCAGGGGTCGTCAACAGTACCGGGGCAAGAGTCAGCGTATCCAGGGGATTGGGGGTCCATTGTTTGAAGAATCCATAAGTACTGAGAAAGAAAAAATATGAGTTTGATTCACCTGCTCGAGAATACTAAGGCATCACATGTTTGAAAGGAAATTTGCACTCTCCACTATTGGCACAATGAGAGTATACTTCCCAGATGGTTCACTCCATACCCTATACGAAGGATAGCACCAAAACAGATATAGAGGCACAGGTGTAAGCTGAACCCGCCTGTTAGGACTGAGACCAAGAAAATAGGGAATTATCCTCCCCATATCTGTAATGATGGGCTTTCCGGCCAAAAGTCGAGGGTCCTACCCCAAGCATTGGACCCCCCTGGATTCCAAAAACCCAACACTTGAGAATAGTTCTACCAAAAAGGTCCAAACAATCCTCGGGATGGCTGTTATCATCCAATACACTCACATATAGCTTTGAATGCAAATACCTCCTAACCGTGACAACTCCCATTCATCGAAGCAGGCAACAATAACAGATGTAGAAACATCCACGCCGGGGCTACAATGGATGTAGAAACATCCCACCCATTGGAAATATATATATATATATATATATATATATATATATATATATATATATATATATATATATATATATATATATATATATATATATATATATATATTGTATAAGTATATATATATATATATATATATTGTATATGTATATATATATATATATATATGTATATATATATATATATATATATATATATATATATATATATATATATATATATATATATATATATATATATATATATATATATATATATATATATATATAATGTACATAATATATGCACATATATAATGAGGGAAATTTTTCTCACAGAGTTGGGGCAGCAACAGGAAAGAACGTTTATGAAATTAGGAGAAGGTCGAAGCAATATTAAGAGGAAGAAAAAGATGAGAGAGAGAGAAATTTAGATTCGAACTAGGGGAGCAATTTCCCTAAGTTCGAGAGCCCTCTTACCCGTCAACACGTTTCAACACGGGAATGATATGCCGTACTGAAGCTCAATGACTTCATCAAGGCATTCTCTCATCAAGAGGGTGACTAAAGAGTGAAGCATGACTTCTTACAGAGCTAGCCAAAATAAATGCGGTAGGGAAAAATAGTATATATATTCAATCTAATAAATATAAATGAAACATATAATAAAAATTAGTTAAAAAATTATTAGATACAAATAAGTAATCAATAGAAATTTAAATCTTATCTACAAAACATATGCCTCTTAAAAACATTAACATCTTAAAAACAGAGACACTCAAAGAATCCGATAAAGCGTCAGACATACTTTTCTTACCAAAACATAAATATCTTTCTTCTAAAACTTGACAGTCGTAAATATGTACAGTTGGAATAGTGCTACACTCAAAGCACCTAGGAATTGCTTCATGAGGTGTATACATTTAAAATCCATGGGTCAGTTTTGTATGAACAATACGTAATCTTACTAAAATAACTTCCGTACTTTTATCTTTTTTGTTCTCCCATTTTGCTGTCTAACCTCTCCTCCCCTTTTCCCTGTCTGGATTTTTTTGAGGGGACGCCATTGCTGGGATTGCAATCTTTTTTGTAAACCAATTGTGGAAGCTGTGGTGGTCTTGCCAGCTACCCAATAATGTTTGAACAAAAGGACTGTCAATATTCGCAGATTGGCGCACAAAACTATCTCGTAGAGAAAATTGGCCCTCGGATTCCAGGGGTAGATTTTTTATTTTTTTTTTTTTTGACATAGGACTCCACATTCTGCCCAGTTTGCCTACCATTGGGATTAAAGTGTGGAGATTATACAGTGATACCTCTCGACACAAAAGAATCTGCTAACAAAATTTTCACTCTGCAAAAAGATGAAGAATTTTACGACTCCCATCACGAAAAATGCTTTGAGCAACGAAAGGAGATATGGTATGAGAACACAATTGTGTCCGAGACTGATCTTAAAATTCGCGCACAACCAGCTCGTAAACTTGCCACCATCCTCCCAAGCTCCCATTGGTTATCTCCCTTCTCAGATGATAGTCATCGCCATAAGATCCGGCTCTCCTATTGGTCAGCTTATACTATACTGTATCCCATTATGCATTTGCACATTGGCAATCCTCAGCCATTTTGTTTCGGCTGGGGTATCCTATGCATTAACTTTTTGTTTGTGATTTTGCTTTCGTGAATATTGTACTGTATTGTGTTGCGATATTACAACAGTTTATAAGCAATGGGTCCCAAGAAAATTTACGACTCCCATCACGAAAAATGCTTTGAGCAACGAAAGGAGATATGGTATGAGAACACAATTGTGTCCGAGACTGATCTTAAAATTCGCGCACAACCAGCTCGTAAACTTGCCACCATCCTCCCAAGCTCCCATTGGTTATCTCCCTTCTCAGATGATAGTTATCGTCATAAGATCCGGCTCTCCTATTGGTCAGCTTATACTATACTGTATCCCATTATGCATTTGCACATTGGCAATCCTCAGCCATTTTGTTTCGGCTGGGGTATCCTATGCATTAACTTTTTGTTTGTGATTTTGCTTTCGTGAATATTGTACTGTATTGTGTTGCGATATTACAACAGTTTATTAGCAATGGGTCCCAAGAAAATTTACGACTCCCATCACGAAAAATGCTTTGAGCAACGAAAGGAGATATGGTATGAGAACACAATTGTGTCCGAGACTGATCTTAAATTTCACGCACAACCAGCTCGTAAACTTGCCACCATCCTCCCAAGCTCCCATTGGTTATCTCCCTTCTCAGATGATAGTTATCGTCATAAGATCCGGCTCTCCTATTGGTCAGCTTATACTATACTGTATCCCATTATGCATTTGTACATTGGCATTCCTCAGCCACTTTTGTTTCGGCTGGGGTATCCTATGCATTAACTTTTTGTTTGTGATTTTGCTTTCGTGAATATTGTACTGTATTGTGTTGCGATATTACAACAGTTTATTAGCAATGGGTCCCAAAAAAATTGGTCATGTGCAGGGGGAGAAGAGGATGATACTTTTTATGGAGACGAAGATGGAAATAATCAAGAAATATGAGGCTGGGATGCGGTTAAGTGTGATCGGGAAAGAATATGATAGTAATGATACTGAAAAGGAATAAAGCCATGCCATCAAAGCAGCAACACCTTCTAAGGGCAGGACTGTTTTCTCCAGCAAGAGGAGCCATGTTCACAATGAGAAGGAGAGGCTGCTGCTTGTCTGGATTCAGGATAAGAAATCACTGGAGACATGATCGCCGAAATGATAACCTGCCAGAAGGCCAGCACCATTTTCGGTGATCTCATGCAGGCTCAGGCAGAAGCTGACTCAAGAGACGGGACATTGAAGTATGCACCCCCAGAGTTCAACGACTTCTCGGAGGTGGTTTGAAAAATTTAAGAGATGCTCTGGCATTTATTCGGTGGTGGGTCATAGGGAGGCTGCAAGATCGGATACGGAAGCCACCGAAACCTTTTTTAGCACGTTCGACGAGTTGACTGTCCAGGAATGCTACAGTCTCCAGCAAGTCTTCAACTGCGACAAAACTGGGCTTTTCTGGAAGGAAAGGCCTCGTCAATCATTCATCACGGAAGAAGAAAAGAAGCTACCCTGGCATAAGCCTATGAAGGGCAGGATTGTAAGGTAAAGCCCCTGCTGGGGTATCACTACGAGACTCCTTGAGCCTTCAAAGCCCACAAAGTGATGAAGGAGACGCCTCAGGTGTTGTGGAGGGCTACTGCAAAAGCCTGGGTAACAAGAACCTTGTTCACCAAGTGGGTAAACCTTTGCTTCGGCCCGATTGAGAAAAAATATTTA
>NC_090745.1:35859047-35864047 GCF_036898095.1 Palaemon carinicauda
GTTTTTTTCTTTTTAAATTTACGATAAGTAAAACTATTCTCATAATTACTGATTCAGACCATTATAACACTTGATATCGTTACTCGGGGTTTCAATGATGGGACTACACTCTACAGTAATAAAACTACTCTGTAACACGATGAAAGAAAATCATCCGGTTTGCCAGCGTGCTTCCGCCAGAAATATGACGTCACAAAACACCTGTGGTTAACTCGACAAAGAATGACTAGTAAAATATGTAAATCCATTTTATTTTTCTTGCAAGAAATGAAAGCAAATACTAACTTACACAGCAAAATTATTTCATTTTCATCATGTAAAAGAAAATGTTTAATTTTTTAAGAAAATATTTGTCCTACTAGTGTACTTTCTTTAGATAAATATCGATCTATTATCAGAGATTAAATAAAACTAGCGTAGTGTTAATCTTAGCTACTGTACCAACCGTGTGTCACACGATCGTACATAGTAACGACATTTCTTTTTTTTCTTTGTATATTATGCGTTGTATCTTCGCTCTCCCTCGCACTGATAGGGACCTGAATAAACATGTCTGTTTTTCTCCCTGTTAACTGTTAACAGAACCAGCTGTCGGTTGAACATGAAATTGCCTGTTATGTTTTATGTCCTTTTTGCCTGGACTTTATGTATACATAAACTGAAGTTCTGTAATAAATTTACTCACTTGCTTTCATCCTGCCTTCTTAGTCACACCCTCTCTCGGCCCGTCACATTGGTGACCCCGGAAGTCGACTCGCTCCTCCCGCCTTCCCCTGTCATTGGTATTAGGGCGGACTCCATGGAAGTTGGTGCCACGCCATTGAAACTTTCGTCGTTCGCCAGCTGAGAAGCGTTTGCTTGATTTCAGCGTGCAGAAGTCCAGTTCCGTATCAAGGGTGTGACTCACTCAACCACCAAAGCAGATTATGTTCTCGTGGCGATACCCGAGGACACCTCCCCAGAAATATCCGACTGGCTTTGTGAACAAGGAGACACCCCAATAGCATATGACGCCCTCAAAACATACCTTCTGCAGCAGAAATCGCTTGGCCAGCCGCCCGTATAGCAAAGCTTTTTCAGCTCTCTCAACAACCGTTGGGGGTACCAAAGGGCTTCGCTTGCCCTCAGGGAAATGACCAGTACCGCTCGACTGCTACCTGCCGCAGACGGCTCTCCTCGTGAGGTGAACCTACTTCGTACCCTTTGGATACGCTGTTTACCCAAACCTGCATGCGCTGCCATACCCGCTGTCAATAGTTTACCCATAAAGGACTTGATGATCAAAGCCGACGCCCTTATAGACAGCCAATTCCTGACCTTCAAGACCTCCATCAACGCCTCCACTCCTGACAAAGAGGACACCTATTCAACGTCAAACGAAGCTGACGTGAATGCCGTAGGACATACACGCCTACCCCGTGACGTGCCGGAGCGGTGACAAAGCCACCCATTACCCACCACTTGCTCACACCCCAACCAACAACTTCTACAGACACTTACTGCCGCCCATCGGCCGCAGTTTTGCTACTACCTTTATAGATTCGTGGCAGCCACGTAGAAATGTGCCAAGGATTGTCATTGGCCAAAAAACGTGTAAGTAGGCCATCGCTCGTGATGGTGGCCTCCCGTGTTTCTAATCTTTTCTTTTCACATAATGCGGGAACGGGCGTGCGCATTTTAGTAGACATGGGTAGACACGTAATCTGTCTACGTCTGCCGACATCCGCCTGGTAGCTGCCAACGGATCTGTGATACCCACCTACGGTTATGAGAACCTACATTATCGTTTGGAAACGGTAAATTTAATTGGAAGTTTCTCGTTGCTGACGTCACATTGCCAATCCTCGGTGCGGATTTCCTCTCTCATTTTCACCTTCTCATCGATGTCGCCCACCGACGATTGGTCAACGCAGACTCGTACTTGTCGACAACTCTTCAACCCGCCCCCTCTAACCTCGCTCTCCACATCAGCACACCCACGGATCCCTACGCCCACCTCCTCACATCGTACCCAGAGTTTTCTGTCCAGAACTTCACCCAACGTCCCTGGCTCCTGCCAAGCACGGTATTTATCACCATATCAAGACGACGGGACCCCCAGTCTTCACAAAATTCAGACGTCTGGCACCGGATCGATTGGAAGCTGCCAAACAGACGTTCGATGAAATGGAGGAAATGGGCCTTTGCCAAAATCCCTCCAGCCCATAGTCGTCACCCTTACACATCGTTCTGAAGAAAGACGGCTCCCTCCGTCCGTGCGGGGATTACAAGCGCCTGAATATGCAAACAGAACCGGATTACTACCCCCTCCCAAACATCGCCGACGTTATCTCCTACCTGCACAAAACGAAGGTTTTCTCCACGCTCGACCTCCTGAAGGGGTATTATCAGGTGCCTATGAACCCAGAAGACATCCCAAAGACTGCCATCACCACTCCGTTTGGTACATACACCTTCAATTACTCCTGTTTTGGCCTTCGTAATGCTGGGGCCACTTTTCAACGTCTCATGGATGGCATCTTAGAGGACCTCCTCTTCTGTGTATGTTAAGTGGACGACATGCTTGTGTTCCCTTCCTCAAAAGAGGAACACCTCCGTCACCTGCGCATCGTGCTCGACCGTCTGCAACAAAACAGCCTTGTAGTTCGGTACGACAAGTGTACCTTTGGCACCAACGAAGTGTCGTTCTTAGGGCACCGCATCACTCCTGAGAGAGTCCATTCCCTCCCTGAGAAGGTAGCAGCCGTTCAGGACTTCCCCACGCCCTCGACCATAAAAGCTCTGCAGGAATTCTTGGGCATGATCAACTATCATCATCGTTTTCTGCCAGCCATTGCCGCCACTCTTGCTCCCTTCTACGCCTCCCTCAAGGGCAAGCCAAAAAACCTGAAGTGGGGTCCCCTTCAAGAAGCGTTTTTTTGCAATGCAACGAAGGCTCCATCAACTGCTGCTGCTCTCACTTTTCCCATCCCACATGCCCCTCTCCTTCTCTCCACCGATGCCAGCAATGTCACTATTGGTGCAGAATTCAAACAGGTGGTCAACGGCTCGCCCCGCCCCGCCCATTGATCTTCTTCAGCAGAAAACTGTTCGTGGCTGAATACAATTGCACCCTTCAACACGTCCCTGGGAAAATGAATCTCGTTGCCGATGCCCTGTCATGAAACACGTTGGCTGCCGTTCAACTGGGATTGGATTACAATGCCTTGGCTGAAGCCTAACGACAGGATCCAGAGTATCAAGCATGTAGGACATCCTGCACATCCCTCCGTTGGGAAGACATCCCCCTTGACGACTCCAACAATACACTCCTCTGTGACATCAGTACTGGTAGACTGCGACCTTGGATTCCTGCTCCCATGCGCCGAGAGGTGTTTGATTTCATTCACGGCCTTTCACATCCCTCGTGCCGTTCTACTGCACGGCTGTTGAAGACGAAGTTCATTTGACACGGCATTTCTAAGGAGGCTAAGGATTAGGTCCGCGCCTGTACTTCTTGCCAAACTTCCAAAGTACACCGACACATGGATTCAGGAGTGGGCACCTTTCCTCAACCTCAGCGTCGTTTCACCCACATTCACGTCGACGTTGTATGCCCCCTACCCACATCATAAGGACATCGTTACCTGTTTACCGTCATCGACTGCTCCACTTGTTGGCCAGAAGCCATTCCCATGGAAACTGCAACGTCCGCCTCATGCACATCTGCCTTACTCTCAGGATGGATTGCAATATTTGGTATCCCTGAGCATATTACTTCTGACAGGGGTACCACTTTCACCTCTTCATTGTGGACATCATTAGCGAATCTCCTGGGCATCACCCTACATCAGACAACTGCTACAACCCGGCTGCATATGGAATGGCTGAATGTTTTCATCGCACCCTCAAAGCAGCTTTGATGTCCCGCTGCAAGGATTCCAACTGGTTTACTCAGGTTCCCTGGGTCCTCCTGGGACAAAGGACCACTCTCCTAAAGACGCCCTCGATGTCTCGGCAGCTGAAATGGTGTATGGCGATCCGTTGGTCGTCCCTGCCGAATTTTTTCCTTCTGCAACCTCCTCCGACGATCTCCAGCGCATACGTCACGTCGTGGGAAAATTTACTCCATACCGCCAGACTTACAAGCCCCCAGCAAAGCATCACATACCGACAGAATTGCACTCTGCAATACACGTCTTCCTACGCAACGACATTAGCAAGCCACCGCTAACGCCCCCTTACACGGACCCTTTCCTAGAAATCCGACGCAGTCCAATAGCATTCCTACTAAACATTTGTGGAAAAGAAGAGTAGATTTCCATTGATCGTCTAAAACCTGCTTATCTCCTGCCAGATGACCCGCCTACAGTTCGCCTCTCTAGATGAGGGCGCCTTATTTAACATGTACAGTATGTCATTTTTAGGGGGGGAGCCATGTACCAACTGTGTGTCACCCGATCGTACATAGTAACGACATTTCTTTTTATTTTGTATATATCATGCGTTGTATCTTCGCTCTCCCTCGCACTGATAGGGACCTGAATAAACATGTCTGTTTTTTTCACCGTTAACTGTTGAAAGAACCGGTTGTCGGTTGAACATGAAATTGCCTGTTATGTTTTTATGTCCTTTTTGCCTGGACTGTATGTATATATAAACTGAAGTTCTGTAATAAAGTTACTCAGTTGCTTTCATCCTGCCTTCTTAGTCACAGCTTCTCTCGGCCCGTCACACTACGTAGTACTCAAACTACTGATAGAGACTAGCAAAATACTTTGTATTATTACTTGATATTTCGATAATGGACATACTAATACTAACCGTTAGCCTATTGGAAGGAAATCACTGTATTGCCCTGTCGTAAAAATTTTTTCCCAAACAGGAGAGCAAATTGGGGCAGGGCTTCGTGCGCAGAAAACAGATTCAAAGGGTAACTCCTTTATTACGGTTGCTTTAAATTTTGATGGGTAACTACCTCATGAAGGTTTTGATTAGTAACTACATTCATAAAGAACTGA
>NC_090745.1:35879047-35881547 GCF_036898095.1 Palaemon carinicauda
GTACGTAAGAGTCCATGCACAACACTTAAGAAGCTGGTTTAATCCCTCTCCCCAGCGGCCGCTACAAAGTGTTTGATCTCTTCCAACTGAAATAAGAAATGTTTGAAGAATACTCTCGAAAATTTCCATCCTGTGTAAGCATGTAAGCCTTCAAAGGACATGGATTGGAAAAAAGTTTAAGGAAGAAGCAATTTTCTTAGGGTCATGACCCGATGGCATACTATCAGGGTCAGCCATTCTGGTGAAATAGGTGATCTTGGACCTTAGTTGTTTCAGAGAAAGATTAGATCCTGTCATCTCCCCTTTAAAAATTTGACCACCTTTAAAGGACCGACTCTTTAAAATGTAGGCCTTAAGGCATTCCACGAGGATGAGAGAAGGATCCTCCTATACTGGAACAATCTTCCGGGGCCCCAAGCGTTTCGTGGGAAGTTCATTTTTTGCCAAGAACGCAGGATCCGGGTAAAGATTTACCTCCCCCTATTCCAAGAATTCAATGTGGCAATCATCCCTTGAAAGTGCCACAATCTCACTGACTCTAGCACCAGAAGCCATAGCAAGCAAAAAAAAATTGCCTTTTGAGTAAGATCCCTGAGAGGTAGTGGTGTTATCTTTCAAGGAGGCATAAAATAGCCTTGATAGGAGCATTAGGCTTCAGTTTAGCACAAGCTTTTGGGATCTTATTGAACAGCTCGCTATTAAGTTAAATATCAAAAGCATAAGCAATAGGTCTAGAAAGTGCCAATAAAGAAATAAAGACAGAAATACAGAAGTTCATAGTAATAGAAGAAGGCTGATGACTTTTCACGAAAGCAACCCATTCTTTCCAAGAAGACATGCATTGTCATTTCGTGGTATTGAACTTGTACTCTGCTATGAAGTCAATTCTCTCATTCGTAACCCCGAACTTTCTTTGAGCCTCTTGGGTGAGAGAATCATGAGCTGAAGGGATTCCATTACACAAGAGGAAGCAAAGACAGTCATCTGTTGAACATCCTTGGACAGCACTGGAGATGGTAGAGTAACCTGGAGAGGTTTGAGTTCCAGAACAATAGGATACCAATTGCTCTTTGGCCACTTGGGAGCCACTAGTGCTGCTGTTCCCTTGAAAGTCAGCAGCTTGTTTAGGACTTTCATTAGGAGGAAGAATGGTGGAAATAGGTAAATGTGAGACCACTGGTTCCAATCCAGGAACAATACATCCATTCCAGATCTAAGTTTGGTGCTATATGCCGGGGAAGAACGTCGGAAAGAGATCTATTTGCAGTTGTGGGACTTGCTCTAAGACGACAAAGAATGATTTTGCATCTAGAGACCATTACTTTTGCAGAGGCTTGGATCTTGACAGGGCGTCTGCCGTCACATTATGAACTCCTTCTGGTGAACTGCTAAGAGATGCCAATTTCTCCTCTTTGCTAAAGTGAGAATGGCTAGAATCACATGGGTGATCTGGGGAGATCTGGAGCCCTGTCTGTTGACACAGTGAACTATCGTCCTAGTTGTGGATGACTAATTTGATGTGTGATTACGTCTTCGGGTTCAGTCTCTTTAGAGCCAGAAACACCGCCATAGCTTCCAGAATGTTGATATAAAATTTCCAAAATGTGACTGACCACCGACCCTGTACTTTCTGAAAACGGAATGTCCTCCCCAACCTTGTTCCGAGGCATCAATGTGAATTGTAACAAAAGGAGAAGAATACTGCAGAGGGACGTGTGTCGATAAACACTTAGCAGTAGACTTGGGCTTGAACTGCTTTCGCAGCAAGACTGGGCTTTTGTGGTGCAGATCTATCCAAGAATTTGATGCCTTTCTTCTCCATACTCTGTTGGCATCTTTGAGTCTTGCTTTTAAGATTGGGTCTGTCATGGCAGGAAACTGCAGTGAACCCAAGAATCTTTCCTGTTGCCGCCTGATAAGTACCCTTGAACACAGTAGGCACCTAAGAAATTTTGCCCTTTCTCTTGCCTTGCGGTAGAGAGAGGGTGTGCGACTTTAGATTCCAGTGAAGGTAGGTAGTAGGTTGGCCAGGGCACCAGCCACCCATTGAGATACTACTGTTAGAGAGTTATGTTGTCCTTTGACTGGCCAGACAGTACTACATTGGATCCGTCTCTCTAGTTATGGTTCACTTTCCCTTTGCCTAAACATACACTGAATAGTCTGGCCTATTCTATTCAGATTCTCCTCTGTCCTCATTCACCTGACAACACTGAGATTACCATACTTCTTCTTCACCCAAGGGGTTAACTACTGCACTGTAATTGTCCAGTGGCTACTTTCCTCTTGGTAAGGGTAGAAGAGACTCTTTAGCTATGGTAAGCAGCTCTTCTAGGAAAAGGACACTCCAAAATGAAACCAATGTTCTCTAGTTTTGGGTAGTGCCATAGCCTCTGTACCATGGTCTTCCACTGTCTTGGGCTAGCGTTCTCTTGCTTGAGGGTACACCCAGGCACACTATTCTCTCTTGTTTCTCTTCCTCTTGTTTTGTTAAAGTTTT
>NC_090745.1:35889047-35906100 GCF_036898095.1 Palaemon carinicauda
CACTAATCATAAACGATGTTAGTGCTTCCTTCCCCCTACAGGGAAGAGTCATTCTAGATGGTAGAAAAGGGGCCCCAAGTTTAGCATATATTATATGAACAAATATAAGTGTACACTGAGTATATAAACAATCTCATGGTTTGTATATATTGCCGAACAAATATCAGTGTTCATTATATCCATTGTTTGGAAGCATAAAATGATATGAAGTATACTTACATCAGTAAGTCAAAGAACTTTGGCATCTTAAACATGCAATTGTCGGGAGAATTAGGACGCAATTACATTCTAATAGACATTTATTTCTAATAAATGACTAAATGAATTAACAAGTAAAACGCATGTAGCATGATAAAGGAATTATACCTGCGACATATACAGAAATTATTTTTCCCTTTTGAAAGGGAAGAAATGATGAGTGCCACTCTCAGACTGAAGAAAAGTTCTTAATAAAATTTCTCTTCATAAATTCTGTACCTGTTATATTCTATCAACAATGTGTACTACGTACACACGGCACTAGTGCTATCTGTATAATTCCACACCTGATATTTTGAACAGAGTTAGTGTCACAGTGGTAACACTCATTTAAAAGGGGATTACACTAAAAGTGCTGACACCTTCTCCCTTTAATTGACAGTGCCAATCAATTAACTGTTCATCACAGAATTAGACGACAGGTTTTAATACACTACCTGCCGCCACCACATAATGCTTCAGTTCATGGACCAGCTTACCATAATGTTTGTAGAACACCCTGGATGATTTCCATCCAGTATATGAGCGAAGACGCTCAAAGTCCATATACTAAAAAAAAGTTTAGTGATGAAGCAATTTTTCTCGGATCAGGACCTGCGGGAGTACTGTCAGGATCTGCTCTGCGAATAAAGTAGGTGAACTTCGCCCTCAAATGTTTTAGGGATAAGTTTGATCCAGAGGTTTCTCCTTTAAAGAAACCTGAAGTCTGAAGTTCTACGAAGATAGACCTTTAGGCACTCTACAGGACATAATGAGACATCTTTCTTCAGAGGGCATATTCTCCAGGGACCCCACCTCTTAGTGGGTAGCTCGTTCTTAGTGAGAAAGGTTGGATCAGGAAAGAGATTCAGTTCTCCCACTTCTGTGAACTGAATGTGGCCCTCATCTCTAGAAAGGGCCACTATTTCCCTAACTCTAGCCCCAGAGGCTATAGGGAACAGAAAAATAACCTATTGGGTTAGATCCTTGAAGGAACAATCTTCAATGTTCACAGATGAGGCATAATGTAGGACCTTGTCCAAAGACCATGAGATAGGCTTTGGCGGTGCTGCAGGCCTAAGCCTTGCACATGCCTTTGGAATCTTATTAAAGATTTCATTCGCCAGATCCACTTGAAAGGCATATAGAAGAGATCTAGTCAAGGCTGACTTGCACGTCGTTATCGTGTTGGCCGCCAGACCTTGATTATGAAGGTGGACAAAGAAGGACAAACAGAGGTTCATTGAAATTTCTTTTGGTCCTTTTGCTTCTACAAAAGCAACCCACTTTTTCCAAGATGACTCGTATTGTCTTCTAGTTGACTTAGATTTGTATTCTTCTAAATTCTATATTGCCTTCTGAGATCCCAAATCTTTTCCTAAATGCTAGGGCAAGAAAATCATGAAATGAAGAGTTTGGGCTCTCTGTGATAAATCGATGGCAATTAACTTCTGAACCTTCAGAGATAGTCGTGGGTTCAGAACTAGGGCCAGCCTTAGCTTCAGTTCCTTCACTAAAGGGAACAAATTGCTCTTGGGCTACTTGAGAGCCCACAGAGCCACTCCTCCCTGGAAGGATCTCAGCATGTTGAGGACCTTCAGCAGGAGATTGGATGGGATGAACAGGAATTCCTGAGTCCATCCCTTCTTTACTAGAGACATGATGTCTGTTATCTCCACTAGAGGATCCTCGTATGGGGCTACATATCAAGGTAGTTTTTTTATGACGCTCGGGACGAAGAGGTCGATCTGCCGCTCGGGGACTTGTTCCCATCTGGGAGAGAATAGGTCTGCGTCTGTGGACCATTCTAACTCTATCGGCTTGAGCCCGAGTAGAACATCCGCTGTCACATTGGGGATCGATTTTACATGAACTGCTGATAGGTGCCATCCCTTTAGGTAAGGGATGGTTAACGTCACCTAGACTGTATGAGACGTTCTCTAGCCTTGTCGGTTCTGACGTCTCATTATCACTTCGATGTCCCAGATCAGCCTGAGGAGGTCTGATCTGCGTGGAGAGAGTTTCTCCACCCATGACAGGACCAACATGGTCTTGGATAGAAATGACCGAATCCCTTGGACTTTCCTCTGATGGGAGTGAATACCCCAGTCTTCCGACTAGGCATCCATGTGGATAATCTTCAATAGTCGGGGTAGTTGCAAGGGCACGGTCTTCAATAGACTTTTGGCCTTTGACCATTGTTAGGGAAGCGACTAAAGAAAGCCCGATATCAGTCCTTTTAGATCTCTTCGAGCGTTTGATGCATATCTTCTCCAGACTCTTAACGCATCTTTCAGCTGTGCTCTTAGCACTGGGTCTGTCACTATTGCAAACTGGAGAGAGTTCTGAACTCCTCCCTGTTAGTGTTTTGGAATCCTGACTGATTACCATAGTCTCATGACTGACCCTGCCATCTCCTTTTACATTCCCAAGGGAAAGGAGAGTTGTTGTGACCACAGGTTTCAATAGTTTTTTAACCATTGAAGCCTTTGAGCTGGAGAGAATCGAGACTTCTTGAAGCTTATCTTGCATCCCCGATGTTCCGGGAACCGGAGCACTTCCTTGGATGCTCATAGACCAGCCACTTCGGGTGCTGCCCACCCCAGCCTTTCGTCCAGGTACATTGTTGCCTGAACCATTTCTAGGTTTGGCTTTTGCGTGACTGTGTCCGCTAATCCCGTGAAGATGCTTAGGACTATGTTTAGTCCAACAAGTATCTTTCTTAGGACATACGTTATCCTCTGTAACTTGAATCCTAGGTAGGAGGGGAGGGGGTGACTGATTGGAAGTTGTCAATGGACATCTTTCAGGTCTGACAAGACTGCAAACACCCTTTCTCGAAATAAGGTCCTTATGTTCAGAAGGATTAACATTCTGAACTTGCTGTTTTATTTGAACTTGTTGAGTGGCGACAAGTCCAGAACGGCTCTGAGTTTTTTTTGAGTCCTTCTCGTGAACACCAAACAGCCTTCCTTGGAATACGATGGACTCTACTTTCCTTAACGCCTGTATGGTCTAGAGCTCTACGGTATACTCTTCCAGGAGGGTTTTGGAGTGTAGGAAGAGTTGAGGAAATGATGGTGGGGGTATGTCTACTTCCCATCCTAGTCCCATCTTGATTAGGCCTTGGACCCAAGGATCGAAGGTCCAGCAATCCTAAAGGAACCTCCCTCCTACCAGAAGCGTCTCTTCACTTCGCTTGATCAGAAGGTTTACATATTCGACCGCTTGCCTGTGGCACCGCGGTCATTGTGACTGTGGGATGTTGTTGAACTTTCCGAGGAAAACTACTAGACTTTTCCGTCTTCCATACGGGTACCCACAACTGCGGAAGACTTCCTCTTTGAAAGGATGCCCCACTTCTGGAGAAGCCCTATGTTTTCCGTGGTGGCCTCCTTAATCGCCTTTCTAACTATCTCGTTTGGAAAGAGGTCTCTACTCCAGATGTTGGAAGATATCAGCTTCCTGGTTTCGTGTTTCACTGTCGCGGCAGCGAACACAAACTCTCTACAGGCTCTCCTAGCCTTCATAAAGGTATAAAAGTCTTTTACTAAGGTGCCCATATGCATTTTGGCCAAGACCATAAGCATGTCTGGGGTAGTTTGGTGGGTTGAACACAACTCTATGCAGTTCTGTAGGGATAGGGAGGCTGCAAGTCTCTCCTTTGTCTCTTGTTCGTTATACAAAAGAAACTCAGATAGTTTAGGGAGATTTTCACTAAACTGTCGACTAGCGACATCCGTGTCTAGTCTTCCTACTGAAAAGGTTAAGTGGACTTCCTTCCAATTCTTCTCCTGCCTGGGAAAGGCTAGTGACAGAGGCTTGCACTCCTCGAGTGCAGGGCAAGGTCTACCTGCCTCCACTGCCTTAGCAACAGATTTAAATGCCTTCCATGTAAAGGGGAATGATATTGAAGCAAGAGCAAGAAAGGAAGGGTGTCTGTTACCTAGTGCGAATACTTTGGACACCGAGTAACCCGCCTTTCTCAGGCTACTTAACAAGATAGCCTGTGCTTTATCATGGTCGAGAACCATGACCTCCTTCAGTTCCGTATCTTTTCTTGATGTTGGTTCATGTCTCAGACGAATGAAGCAATTAGGGAAAGTGTCAAAGCTTGGCCAAAATTGGATTTTGTCTAAAGGAACCGCTCCCATCTTCTCCGAGATGTAGAGTTTGCCATTTAAAATTAGCATAAGCTTTGCAAACCTCCAGGGATTGGTTTTGGAGCATGTCGGAAGGTCTTGGTCTCTGGGTCGTTTGTATGACCCCTTTTCGTCTTGTTTTCTATTAGAACTTTCATTTGGGCTCATAATTGGTCCATTCCATCCAATAGAGGGGTAGGGGGTGAAGATGTCGATGTTAATGGCTCTAGAGCCGGTACAGACGGAAACAATACCGACACGACATTATCCCCCTCTTCCCGTGGGGGCTTCCTGCCCTCCATCCCAAAGGGTATCTGGCCGCAGGGAGGTGTGAATCGTGCCTGGGGCACCACTATTTCCTTACTTGCTTTCAGGAATAGTAGGTTACGCATCCTATCATTGGGTAGGTATGATCCCGGAGAGATTTTCTGGAAACCTCTCACCCAATTGCGTAGTTTGTTACGAGGTGCCTCCCTAGACTCTATTGACTTGGGATTCCCGAAATTCTCGGACATTAAGGTCCGACATTCATTGCAAACTTGCGGGTTCCAATAATCCAGGGATTCAGAAATAATATTGCAGGGGGCATGAAACCTGCATGTATTATGACCGTAAAAACACTTACTCTTGATATTGCAGAAGACTGCAACACATGTCATCTGGGGTTCCTCCTGTAAAGAAAGGAAAGCAGAATGAGTATAGAATTGATTATCTCACTGATAAGCAATATGTAAAAGTCATCTTTTAGCAGAATAGCTTAGGATAGTAAGCTAGAAAGGGATAGTGGGAGACACATACTTGTGTATCCCCTGCAAGCATATGCTGTTACCTCCCCTCAGTATTAACTATAAGAAGATTCCTCTATCAAGGGAACTCCAACTAAAGGGTTCTAACCCCTAGGGGTAGAGAAGTGTACAAGTCACGGCCCATTTTTCTTTTAACACTGTAGGGTAAGGATGACTGATTTCTAATCAGAGTATTGAAGGAATTCTATTCTTTCAATATAGGAACGGTACCAGCAGAAGCCCGCACAAGGGTACCCAAGATATGTTAGAAATAACTACTGTATAATCATAGTAAAGTTTTCTGTTTGCAGTACAGTGAACCCTCGTTTATCGCGGTAGATAGGTTCCAGACGCGGCCGCGATAGGTGAAAATCCGCGAAGTAGTAACACCATATTTACCTATTTATTTAACATGTATATTCAGACTTTTAAAACCTTCCCTTGTACGTAGTACTGTTAACAAACTACCCTTTAATGTACAGAACACTTAATGCATGTAATACAGTACCCTAAACTAAAACAGGCACAAATATTAAAGGCGACTTTATATCATGCGTTTCCTAAACACGCCAAAAAGCACGATAGAAAATGGCAACCAATGTTTTGTTTACGTTTATCTCTGATCCTAATGAAGAAACAAACGCATTTACACATCTGTTTATAGGTTAGTTTTTGCATCAATTATATTGATTATTCAGTACAGTATGTTGATTTGGTTATTACTAATGTTTTACTTAATTTTTCTTAGGACTTCCAAATGAAATTTTTTTCTTTATGACGCCGCCTGAAACGACGGCGTCATAAAGTACGCTCAGTAAACAAACTAAGGAATTTAACCCGCATGATGAAAGTGATAAATAATGATATTACAGTAAAAGCTTTTATAAAATATGTTATTACAAATATTATTTACCGTATCTATATAAAATCATACATACGTAGCAAAGCAGGAAAACAATCTACGAGAGAGAGAGAGAGAGAGAGAGAGAGAGAGAGAGAGAGAGTTGTTTTACATACGTAAATGTAAATTTTAAACAAAACAAAAATAGCCCCATTTCATATAAAATAGATTACAAATATTTTACTTTATCATATTACAGTAGTCTGTATAATACTGTAAAGTTCAGTACAGTATGTTGTTGTTAAAGTCGTGGCGATGAAATTCTCACAAAACAAAAACACGCCATTTGATTACAACAGCTGATTCATTCTCTCTCTCTCTCTCTCTCTCTCTCTCTCTCTCTCTTCGTGTTATACAATACTTACATTTAGATGAAGAAACTAAAATTAGTTTTCTTAGTGTCAATTAAATACGAAATGAAATAATTAGGCCGAGTCTACATCCATTTCAATCATAGCCAAAAATAGGGCATCCGATTTCATCAGCAAACCACTATTTTTTGGGAAATATCATTTTATTCTAGAAAATTGCCACTCTTTAAATAGTTAATTGCACATTAAGAAAGCGTGTACTTTTGTTTTTAAATTTCGGGTGTGTTTTAAAAATCGAGTATTGTTGACTTTTTTTTTTTTTTTTTTACTTTTGGCTGTGATTAGATCAGCTGTCATCTAGCTGCCGCTCTTGAGTGTGTACGAATACACTAACAAAGTATCATTTATACCATTTCTTAACTTATTCAAACCGTCTACAGTATACAGTTGATATTACATAAGCACCAATGTGTTATAACCTATCAAATTTTTTTGTTTATTACATTTAAACCCCCCCCCCCTCTCTCTCTCTCTCTCTCTCTCTCTCTCTCTACCTCTCTCTCTCTCTCTCTCTACTCTCTCTCTCTCTCTCTCTCTCTCTGTGGGCTACTTTTCACTACCTCCCATTCCTTACCTCTCTCTATCTCTCTAACAAATGATATCTTTGTTGCTCCTCAAAGTTTCATTTATATTGAAAATCAATCATGATTCAATTTTCCTTACTTTCTCCAATCTCGCACCATCGGTCACATCGCGGTATTTTCGATATTTCCGGAAAATCCGCAATATATGTATAGACATGGGTTATGAAAAAAATCCGCGAAGTGGTGAATCCGCGATGGTCGAACCGCGAAGTAGCGAGGGTTCACTGTATGTACTATATTGCAAATTACTGGCTATTGTATAATTATATATAATGTAGTTCAGCCAGTGTGCTGCCGTTGTGGCAAGAATCTGACGGCACGGTCCAGCCGGCATGACGCCGACTGGACTAGGAAATATAAAAGACATATATTTGTGTATCCTACCCAGCCCATTTGCTGTGACCTCCCTTACAATATCAAATCAGAGAGTTTCCTGATCAGGGAAACTCAAGGATAAGGGTTCTACCCTTTTAGGGTTAGAAGTGTAATACCACCAGCTCTTTAAAATGTTATTTTCCTTAGTAAAATAAATTTTTGAATATACTTACCCGATGATCATGTAGCTGTCAACTCTGTTGCCCGACAGAAATCTAAGGTCGGGATACGCCAGCGATCGCTATACAGGTGGGGGTGTACACAACAGCGCCATCTGTGAGCAGGTACTCAAGTACTTCTTGTCAACAAGAACTCAATTTTCTCCTCGGTCCACTGGTTCTCTATGGGGAGGAAGGGAGGGTCCTTAAATTCATGATCATCGGGTAAGTATATTCAAAAATTTATTTTACTAAGGAAAATAACATTTTTCAATATTAATCTTACCCGATGATCATGTAGCTGATTCACACCCAGGGTGGTGGGTGGAGACCAGCATACATGTTAACATTAGAAGCTAAGTATCCCGTATCTTATTTTAGCAATTATTCAAAATAACAAACATAAAATAAATAAGTACCTGGTAAGGAAGTCGACTTGAACCATTACTCTGCCTTTTTAAGTACGTCTTCCTTACTGAGCCTAGCGATCCTCTTAGGATGCTGAGCGACTCCTAGGTGCTGAAGTATGAAGGGCTGCAACCCATACTAAAGGACCTCATCACAACCTCTAATCTAGGCGCTTCTCAAGAAAGAATTTGACCACCCGCCAAATCAACCAGGATGCAGAAGGCTTCTTAGCCTTCCGGACAACCCAGAAATATTTCAAGAGAAAGATTAAAAAGGTTCTGGAATTAGGGAATTGTAGTGGTGGAGCCCCCACCACTACTGCACTCGTTGCTACGAATGGTCCCAGAGTGTAGCAGTTCTCGTAAAGAGACTGGACATTCTTAAGATAAAAGACGCGAACACTGATTAGCTTTTCCAAAAGGTTGCGTCGAATATATTTTGCAGAGATCTATTTTGTTTAAAGGTCACGGAAGTTGTGACAGCTCTAACTTCGTGTGTCCTTACCTTCAGCCAAGCTTGGTCTTCCTCATTCAGAATGGAATGAGCTTCTCGTATTAACAGTCTGAAAATAATAGGATAAAGAATTCTCTGACATAGGCAAAGATGAATTCTTAACTGAACACCATAAAGCTTCAGACGGGCCTCGTAAAGGTTTTTAAAATAGAACTTAAGAGCTCTTACAGGACATAATACTCTTTCTAGTTCATTTCCAACCATACGATAAGTTTGGAATAACGAACGATATTGGTCAAGGCCGAGAAGGCAGCTCGTGTTTGGCTAGAAAACCAAGATGTAGAACATGTAGCCGTTTCGGATGAAAATCCGATGTTCTTGCTGAAGGCATGAATCTCACTGACTCTTTTAGCTGTGGTTAAGCATATCAAGAAAAGAGTCTTAAAGGTGAGATCTTTCAGGGAGGCTGATTGAAGTGGTTCGAACCTGTCTAACATAAGGAATCTTAGAACCACGTCTAAATTCCAACCAGGTGTAACCAAACGACGCTCCTTCGTGGTCTCAAAAGACTTAAGGAGGTCCTGTAGATCTTTATTGTTGGAAAGATCTAAGCCTCTGTGACGGAAGACTGATGCCAACATGCTTCTGTAACCCTTGAAAGTGGGAGCTGAAAGAGATCGCTCTTTCCTCAGATATAAGAGGAAGTCAGCTATTTGAGTTACAGAGGTACTGGTCGAGGATACGGATACTGACTTGCACCAGTTTAGGAAGATTTCCCACTTCGATTGGTAGACTCTAAGGGTGGATGTTCTCCTTGCTCTAACAATCGCTCTGGTTGCCTCCTTCGAAAAACCTCTAGTTCTCGAGAGTCTTTCGATACTCTGAAGGCAGTGAGACGAAGAGCGTGGAGGCCTTGGAGTACCTTCTTACGCGTGGCAGACGTAGCAGGTCCACCCTTAGGGGAAGAGTTCTGGGAACGTCTACTAGCCATCGAAGTACCTCGGTAAGTTATTCTCTCGCGGGCCAAAGGGAAGCAACTAGTGTCAACTTTGTCCCATCGTGAGAGGCGAACTTCTGCAGTACCTTGTTGACAATCTAGAACGGAGGGAATGCATATAGATCTAGATGAGACTAATCTAGTAGAAAGGCATCTAAAAGAACCACTGCTGGGTCCGGGATAGGTGAGCAAAGTATTGAGAGCCTCTTGGACATCGAGGTTGCGAAGAGATCTATGGTTGGCTGGCCCCAGGTGACCCAAAGTCTCTTGCATACATCTCTGTGGAGGGTCCAATATGTTGGAATTATTGTCCCTTCCTACTGAGACAATCTGCTAAGACATTCAAGTTGCCTTGGAAGAAACTTGTTACTAGTGAAAAGTCTAGACCTGTTGAACAGGAGAGGAGGTCACTAGCGAACTCGCACCATGTCAGAGAGTAGGTCCCTCCTTGCTAGGAGATGAACATCAAAGCAGGGAGTTGTCCGTGTTGACCTCCACTACTTTGTCTTGAAGGAGAGACCTGAAGCTTTTCCAGGTCAGACGTACTGCCAGAAGCTTCTTGCAGTTAAAATGCATTGTCCTTTGACTCGAGTTCCATAATCCCGAGCATTCCCTACCGCCTAAGGTCGCACCCCAGCCTACGTCCGATGCGTCTGAGAAGGGAACGTGGTTGGGAGTCTGAACAGTCAGGGGAAGACCTTATAAAAGGTTGATAAAGTCCTTTCATCAGGTTAGACCAGACTTATCTTCCGGAAACCGGGATCGAGACCGCTTCTAGCGTCTTGTCCTTTTCCAGTGAAGAGCTAGATGAAACCGAAGAGGACGGAGGTGTAGACTTCCAAGTGACACCAATTGAACCACGGATGACAGTGTCCTAACCAGAATCATCCACAGCCTGACAGGGCCGTATTCCTTCTTCAGCATCTTCTGGATGGATAGCAGGGCTGGGGGTTGATCGTCTTGTTCAGCCATGTCCTCATCAGAGGTTTCCTCATCCGAAACTGATGAGGAAACGGCAAAGGAGTGGGCAACGTCTGACTCGCTGAATCCGGTCGCACTGGTGGATGCGTGACGGAGCCGGACACAAGATCATGGTACTGCTGCACAGTCTGTGAACTGTCAACCATGGGGATGCGAGGAAGTACAGCGACAACCCAAAACTGTCTAGACTGTCTGGGTAGTGCAGACAACCCCTTATCGGGTTGCTGAGGTTGCCGCACTGCGTCACAACAAGTCACCTCTGCTGGTTGTTGAATGTCTTCCCAGTGACACACTGAACGTCCACAACCACCTCCGAGAGTAGCTTAACGTCAACGTGCGACTGGCAACCCACACTGGGTCGCACCGGAGGAGGAACCATCTCAACTGGCGGACGTGAGTAGGATACCTCAGCGTCAACAGGGCGTACAGTGAACCCTCATTTATCGCGGTAGATAGGTTCCAGACGCGGGCGCGATAGGTGAAAATCCGCGAAGTAGTGACAGCATATTTACCTATTTATTTAACATGTATATTCGGACTTTTAAAACCTTCCCTTGTACGTAGTACTGTTAACAAACCACCCTTTAATGTACAGAACACTTAATGCATGTACTACAGCACCCTAAACTAAAACAGGCACAAATATTAAAGGCGATTTTATATCATGTGTTTCCTAAACACCTAAAAAGCACGATAAAAAATGGCAACCAATGTTTTGTTTACGTTCATCTCTGATCATAATGAAGAAACAAACTCATTTAGTGTACACATATATGTATAGGTTAGTTTTTGCATCGATTATATTGATTATACAGTACTGTATGTTGATTTTTTTATTACCAATGTTTTAGTTTACGTATTTTTCTTAGGACTTCCAAATGAAATCTTTTTCTTTATGACGCCGCCTGAAACGACGGCGTGTACGCTCAGTAAACAACCACGCTCAGAACAAACAAGGCATTTAACCGCGCATGATGATAGTGATAAATAATGATACAGTACATACAGTATTTACAGTAAAAGCATTTACAAAATATGTTACCTTACAAATATAAATTATACAGTACTTGTACGTAGCAAAGCAGGAAAACAATTTGAGAGAGAGAGAGAGAGAGAGAGAGAGAGAGAGAGAGAGAGATTGTTTTACGTACGAATGTAAATTTTAAACAAAAAAAATATGATAGGTTACAACATGTAGACTTTTAAAACCTTCCCTTTAACTTAATGCATACAGTACGTACATTACTAAACTATAAAACAGGTTAAAGTAAAAAATAAAGATTGTTACTGTACTCACCACGAAAGAAGTTCAAGAAAAACTTGAATGACGATGGCGATGAATTTGCTGCACAGTAGAAATGATGATGATGAAGCTGATGATGTGTTCTACTGTGCAGTCAATGATAGTATTTTACGTCTCTTCAGACGGAGGTGCCTTTTCCTGGGACACCTCTTCAACTTCTTCAATTTCTTCCGAAGGCGTACTAGCAGGAGGAACTGGCTCTTTTTTGCGAGGCTGGAAGAACATTGTGATCGGAAGTTGTTGCCGCTGCTTCTTTTTCGATCTAAGAGCATCTTGTAGGGAGTCATGATGTCATCGACCTTATTTGAGAATTGCATCGAGCGAACCATATCCTCGTCCCACTCTTGTAACATTTCTTTCGCCTCCTTCATATAGTTGCAGAACTTGGCAAGCCGTTCTAATGTTAAGCCCGTTTCTTCGACATTTTCTTGGGTCTCTTCCTGGGCACCCTCACTCTCTTCCTCACTTGCCGATTTCGTCAGGTCTTCGAGGTCTGCGTCAGTTAGGGGCTGGGAATGGCAGTCCAACAACTCGTCGACGTCTTCAGTCGTCATGTCGCCAAACCCGTCACCTCCAATTATGGCAGCCAACTGCACAGATTTCCGTATTGCAGAGTGTTGGATTTCCGACGGAGTAAATCCCTTGTCGTCGTAAACAATCTCGGGCCACAACTTCTTCCAGCTCGCATTCACGGTTGCAGGTTTCATCTCTTGAAGTGCCTTTTGAATATTCTGCAGGCACGTGGCTATGGTGTACTGCCGCCAGTACGCCTTCAAGTTGAAATCTTCATCCTCGTCATCTTGGGCAGCATCCACACACGCAACGAGGTCCGCCAAGGTATTCTTCGTGTAGAGGGCCTTGAACGCCCTGATAACCCCCTGGTCCATCGGTTGAATTAATGACGTGGTGTTGGGTGGCAGGAACTCAACCTGAACGCCCTCACGCGACAGGTCAGTTGCGTGTCCACCAGCGTTATCCATAAGGAGAAGGATCTTGAATGGCAAACCCTTCTCTAAGAGATATTCATGGACTTGCGGGATGAAACACTGGTGGAACCAGTTGGAGGTCAGCATCTTCGTAATCCATGCTTTTTGATTATGCATCCAGTACACGGGAAGGAGATTCTTATTTTTATTTTTCAAAGCGCGAGGATTTTTCGACTTATAAATAAGCCCTGGCTTTAACAAAAATCCAGCAGCATTGCCACACATCACGAGGGTAACGCGATCCTTGAATGCTTTAAAGCCAGAGGCTTTGGCTTCCTCTTTGAACAGGAAAGTTCGCGACGGCATTCTCTTCCAAAACAAGCCGGTTTCATCCATATTAAACACTTGTTCCGGCTTGTATCCACCTTCAGCGATAATGTTCTTGAAAGTCTGGTTCACGTAAGTTTCAGCAGCGGCAGTGTCAGCGGAAGCAGACTCCCCATGCAGGGAAACGCTTTTCAGGGCGAAGCGTTTCTGAAACTTCACGAACCATCCTTTGCTGGCGGAAAAACGTTGTTTCTGACGCTGGGAATCAGTGGAGGTCCCTGGTTGAGGTTCATCTACATCATCATCTTCTTCAGCATGGTCGCCATCGTCGTCATGAGGTTCCTTTGCCACAAAATTCTCATACAAGCTCAAAGCCTTTGTTCGGATGGTGTTCGTATCCAACGCTATGTTCTTCTTCCGACAGTCGGCAATCCACACAGCTAAAGCACCTTCCATGCGTACGATCGTTTTATTACGCGTTGTAACGACTCGCTTCGCTGATCTGCTAAAGGTGATTGCAGCAGTCTTTCTAATGTTCGCCTCGTCCTTCTTGATGTAGCGAACGGTGGATTCGTTGATGCCAAAATGGCGGCCGGCGGCCGCGTAACTTCTACCATCTTTTAACATGTCGAGAAGCGTAACCTTCTCAGCTATCGTCATCATCCTTCGGTGGCGTTTAGGCTAACTACCAGCCTTACTAGAAGCAGAACGCTTGGGAGGCATTGTAACAGAAAGTTCAACAAAAAGTTCAACTTAAAACAGTCGCACACAGCACAGATTAAACTTCACAAACTTAAGAACGTCTACTCAGCAATACGCGGAAAGAGAAAGTGAACGATCCAGCCCCGCGAGAACTTTGATGCTGCGGGTAGAAGATGCGGGCAAAACACCAATCACAGGCTAGATAACAAAACTTGAGTTTTGATTCGTCATCTATCAGCGCTTGAACCAATCACAACCCGTCTTACAGTACTATGGTGCGTTGGTTACTCATAGAAGATGTCCCGCGCACACTGAACGTACGTAGATTAAGTACAATACCGTAATAATAATAAATAATGATAATAATACTGTACAGTAATAATAATAATAATAATGATTAATAATAATAACAATAATAATTTTATTAACAACAACAACAATAATAATAATAATAACAATAATAATAAAAATTTACGTACGCTATTTTACGCCTCTCTCTCTCTCTCTCTCTCTCTCTCTCTCTCTCTCTCGTACGCTTACAGTATTCGAAATGTGATTTTTGCAACAAAGAATATTATTGGATGCAGTACTGTACTACGTACGTATACATACAAAAGATTCATGGAAAAGAAGCACATCCATTACAGTACACACCATTCTAATATGGTATGACTGCATCTGATTTGCGTTTCATGTTCGATTTAATTTTACTACGTACTGAATTATCGTATGATCACATTCTCTTTTCGTGTTTTATTTCTTTCTGTGCTGAATTATATATCATGTGTAATGCAATGAACAATCAGTAAGAGCAGATATTACTAATTTAATGGAATTACAGGTAACAAAATATCGTATTTGGTTGTCTTCAGATTTCGCGGTATTTTCGAATTTTCCGGAAAATCCGCGATATGTATATATATATGGGTTATGGGAAAACCCCGCGAAGTGGTGAATCCGCGATTGTCGAACCGCGAAGTAGCGAGGGTTCACTGTACAACCAACCGGTAGGAAGGTCGTTGGCAAGAAGGTTCTTCTCCGTAAAAAATCCTCTATCAAGGACCAAGCTTGGACTGCATGTCTTGCAACAAAGCCCAAGGTCTATGGGAGCAGGTGTGGCAACAGACGGGGTTAGCGACTGAAGCGGAACCATTTACCCTCCCTGGAAGCATGTTATGCTTTAATTAAAGTCCATAGGAGGCTAAGCAGCTTAAGGCTCCTCTCCAAATGACAGAGTCCTCAAGGGAATATCAGAAGGAGGGAGAACAGCACTTTCTCATCTACAGGAACCATGTCCGAGAAAAGCTAGGTTATCTCAGTGAGGGTTTCACTGGTGCAAAAGCAGCAGACCAGAAGGCAACGTTATGAAACTGCTTGACAGTCTGTGAACTGTCAAAACTGAACTGTCAACCACAACAGGAGCGTGAGGACATACAGCACTGGTGTATTACAGTAGTAGCAGACCAGAAGGCAACGTCATGTAACTGTTTGACAGTCTGTGAGTTGGCAACAACCAAAGTTGTGTGGGGAAGCCTCAACTCCTGACTGACTAGTTTGCTGCGGGCGAGTGGCGGTAACCACAGTGTGTTGCGGAGGCTGACACACCGTGTCAAAACACGGCAGCTTGTGGTAGCTCACGCACGGCAACGGAGTGCTCCGTGTGTCTGAGGGAGTCATCATACATCTGGCAGGGTTGACTGTGCATGGGTGGAGGAGCTCTCACAACAAGAGTGTGGGAGCAGGAAGCCATGCCGGGCGCACAACCGTGGTAGGTGTAGGCCCACGGGTGCATCGTCAACCTTCTCCGCAGTCGGAGTGTGGGAGCTGGCAACAACAAAAGCGGAGTGTTGGAGCGTGGGAGGGACTGCCGTGGGTTGCGGAGCATGCCGTATGGGATGCGGAGCATGCCGCATGGGTTGCGGAGCATGCCGCATTGTGTCAAAACACGGCAGCTCTACAGCACCTTCCCACTGCTGATGCGGTAGCTCACGCATGACAATGGAGGGTGCAGCATGAACATGCGTCTGGCAGGGTCGACTGCGCAACGGAGGTGGAGCTCTCACAGGTGGAGTGTGGGAGCAGGCAGCCGCAGTATCTGCTGAGCGCACAACCGTGGCAGGTTGTAGATTAACAGGTGCATAGTCAACCTTCCAGCACGATACTCCTGCATGAAGGAGCAAGCTGAGACTGTATAGTCTGCAGCATGGACCACTAGGGTCTATGAAAGACGGCAACAAACGGAGCTACTGTCCGTTGTGACTGAGGGTCTAAAACAGCTGGTGCGGCAACAGACGGAGTTACTGCCTGTTGCGGTACCACCTTGCCTCTCTTGGGAGGTGTGCAGTCGTCGGATGACTGGAGCGAGTCCGAACTGACCCAGTGGCTACACCTAGGCCATTGGACTTGCGCGGAAGGGACCGACTTGCACTTAAAAGCTGCAAGATTTGGTCCATGGTTTCTGCGAGAAACCTCTTCCGCAGACGAGGAATAAATGGGCTCTCTCGTCTTTGTGTGGGTGGGGTGATCACGTCGGCAACGTGTGTAGATACACCCGAAACCACGGAGGGAAACGTCTGTTCGTCGATCAAGACCTGTGGAACCCATAAGTCCTTCGACATTACTTCTCCCCTGGGCTTGGGAGCTTGTAAGAGGTATCGGACTAGGTGAACAACTGGCACGAACAGACGAACCCTCGAACGCAACACTGTAACACTTTGCGCATATCACTTTATCACTTTTGATTTTCTGTTTGCACTTATTTCACTGAACTCGAAACTTTAAGTGATTTGTACCTGAAACACGCAATCCTATCCTTCATTAAAAGGTAGTAATTGCGAAAACAGTTTTACAATGTAACAGAAAAACATAATGAAAGATAAAGAATTCAGTGGCTGGAAAGAGACTAAACACTAGATCAAATAAACTACGTTTAAAATCTCTCACCGCAAAAAGCCTGGGAACAAGAATAAAACTCTATAAACGTTTTACCTTCTTCCCCTATAGCGACTAGGGAGAAGAGTAAAAAACGAGAACAACGTTTCCCGCTTGAACGAAACGTTTATTCTCCTCTCTCTCCCTCCGTCTCTATCTCTCTCTCTCTCTCTCTTGACTTAGAACCTGAGAGATGAGCCCAATTATATATCGTTAAAACATATTATTTGTTAAAGGAAAAAAAAACTGAAAGGTTTCCCAAATAAAAAGTTCCTTTATTAGAATTAAAACCATTTAAGCTAAGAAAGAATGAACGAAACGCTAGAATCGGTTTACTCTTACTGCAACGTGAAACCGTGAAATACTCTCTCTCTATCGTAACGATAGAGCGCATGTTGAACGTTCTGAACGTCAACAACTGCGGAGACTAAACTAAACGTTAGTTCATCTTTGAAAACAGTACGAGACTATC
>NC_090745.1:35906600-35947074 GCF_036898095.1 Palaemon carinicauda
ATCACCAAGGAAGAAATGCTTAAAAAGAACCTACAGAACCGCTATCAGATCAGTAGGTTCTTGGTGAGCACAGGGAGGACCAGATTAGACAGGAAATCAAGAGAGCCATGCATCCACGTCCCTCATTTTCTAATTGTCATCCTCGTCCTCATGAAGCCAGGAGTGCCAGCACATTCCTATCATTCAAAAGAATTTCTATGTGCTGCAGGGGTTACAAGCGGGGTGTGGAAACGGCAGACAGCGGCCCCTGCCCACATCCTGCAAGGCATAACCCACAGGAACCTGAATACTTTTATCTTAGGTCCTGTGGTGGCTGCACAAAACGTGGTCAGTAACACTTCAGCTCCCTTGTAGGACAAGTAGCAGTTGGTCGAGAACAGATGTTACCCTCGAGTAAGTCTAGGATAAACGTGTGAGTGATCGGTCACTTCCTATTTCATCCTTCCCTTTCTTGGAGTGCTGCATCCAAACAACTCTAAAAGCTGACTGCCTCTGACTGCATGTGGGTACCATGCCCTTTGTGCATCCTAATACAGTATATGTTGATATATTTGTTATGCCCCTGTTCTCCAAGTGAGGTGGAGTCAGGCAAAGTCTAGCCTAAGTTAGGAGCTTAGTTTCAATTTTACGCTTACCTGCCCAAGTCACATTGCTAAATTCTATGCTAGCACCAATCTATGACGATAACGAGGTGTCAGGGTGCCCTCTAAACAGCTCGTGCATAGCACAGAGTGTCTTCCCGGAACGGTCTCCAGCCAGTTAGTTTTTGGACTTCCACCCACCATGTGTTGAGTCTCCTATATACTGTAAAGAGAATGAAGTTTGCGTTTAGTTCCAGAACAAATGACAAATTTGGAATAATTTGTATTTTTCCTAACGATACAAACCTGAAGTTCTTTAATAAACATACTGGTCCCACCATCACCTTTCCCCAGAAGTCCTGCCACAATTGCAAAGGGACGTTTGTTTACTAGAGCTTGTGCGAGCGGAATGGTTGGTGTACCCCTGCCAACCTCTTCCGTTAACTAGCGGAGGGTAGTTACACCTTGCAAAAATTTTAACGGTTGATTTTAGCTCTCGCCAAAATAATACAATTTGTGAAGAGCTTCAGGTTTGTATAGTTAAAAAATGTACAAATGATTCCAAATTTGTCATATTAATAAACTTCTATGTGAAAGCAGTACAGTACAGAACAACACTGTACAGTATAGTACAGTACAGTACAGTACATAATTGTTATTTGATTACTGAGAGACCAACATAAGGTGAGATTTACCGACATTACTTTGATTTTATTTCTGTATTTAATATTTAAGAGAGCGACGTAAAGTTGAAACGGATATATGTTGAACTGGCGTACAACACATAGTTCTTCAAGTTACACTTTCCACCTGATCCACCTAATAAGTCTGAGCCTAAGGTTAAAAAACGGATTTTGAGCGAAGCGAAAAATCTATTTTTGGGTGAGATGGCCATGTCGTCCTGATGGAAATTCCTAAAGGGTAGTTTCCTTGGGTATATAAAACTACGGCGATATTCCCAGAGAATTTACCTTAAGGTACCCAGAATTCTAACTCCTTGAGCGAATATCCCTAATAAAAGAACCAGGGATATCGCGAAATATCAGAGGACGTATTCTTGACACGCCACATAGCAATCTGCACCCCGAACAGAGTTAACACTTCGAAGGGGTCAATTGGCAAGAAAACGAAAACGAGAAAGAAAAGGAGAGCCGCTCGCAAGGTATCTCTCCTCTCCCGTTTCGTAAGGGTGCATTGCGCCGCTCACGGCGCTATCTGTATTCCTTGTAGCAATACACGAGGTGCTACAGATACTGTATGTAGGGAGGGGACCTACAGCCCTTTAAAAGAAAGGGAAGGGCGGGTCCATCAGGACGACATGGCCATCTCAACCAAAAATAGATTTTTCGCTTCGCTCAAAATCCGTTTTTGTTCCATAACCGAAATACAAACCACGCTATTTACATTGGGTTTACCTTTTAGCGCAGCTGAAATGGCGAGCCATTGGAATTTAACGAGGGTGTATTACCCCCGCGCTAGTTAGCGGGGGGGTAGGGGAGTGGTAGCTAGCTACCCCTCCCCCCCCCTCACACACAGATGAATGCTCACTTTCACTTTTGGCTCGGACTGTGACAGACGTCTCTGTCTTGGTCCTCTCTTGGCAGCCATTGTTTGTTTTGTCTTTACTTAATTGCTTACTTTTCTTTTACTCATATATATGTAAACATGTTTTCATGTTTGTATATATATTTGAGTATAGAAATCAGTAAGTTTCCTTTTCAGAGTTGTGTGTGTAGTGTACGATTTCTACGTGGAGTCCTCGGCAGTTAGGCCACCACGGAGTTTTTTTATGGGTTGCGATCGAGTTTGACTTCGGTCTTTCTCTCTCTCTCTCTCTCTTGAGGTCGTTCACCCTTTTACTACGTGTTTCTACGCCCTTGTAGCTTCCTTTCCGTGTGGGGGGGTTGCTACGCCGTACGTTTGTCTCAATTAGTTTATGAATCTAATTGTAGTTGTTTTTTTCAGCTTGTAGAACGATTCCTTTCGGGTTTTCGTTCTTTCTTTAGTGTTCATTCATTTTTAAATTACATAATTACATAGTTTCATAATTATAATTGTTATAATTCTGTTTTGGTTACAGCCCTCCTTCCGTGAGTGTAAGTGGTTGTGAGGGCACGTGCCTGTTGTGTAATTCTTGTTTCCTTTCCCTCGGGATTCCTCTTCGGAGCCTTCCCGGGGGAATGAATGTGTAGTAATGATTTTTGTTTTATTTTTTTACAGTTACCGATCTAGTTCGTTTCTGTAATTTGGCAACGGTGTGAGCTGTCTTGTTGAGGCCTGGGGATTCGGCTGTTGCTGCCTCCCCCCTTGTATTTTCGTCAGGGGCGTGTCTCCTTCTACTGGTAGTACTTCCGTGACGACGGACAGCTCTCCAGTTCATTTTAGAACTCTCAGGAGGCTTGCCTCCTTGGGCGGGTAACTTTCCTTCCGAGGGAAGTTTTTCCTGTCCAGGCTTGAGTTTTTCCCCTTTTGGGGGGTTCTTCTCTTGCCTTTTTTTTTGTGCGACTATGCTCTTGGTGCTGAGCGGTCACACCTGCAGTTTCACTCAAGGGGCTGGGCAACTGTAGGAGCTCCTCTTCGGAGGATTGCTCCTTTTAGGTCACTGGCTGACCAGTCTCTTCTACGAAGTGTTTCTCTTTCGTTCGCGAGAGAGTACACTCATAGAGACTCCTCTTCGGAGGATTCTTCTGCTGCTGTTGGCCTCCTTCGCCGTAGGGCCCACTGTCCGCCTCGTTGTAAGGGCCTCTCATCTCCCTATAAGGGTGCTAAGAGGTGCCTTTTTGAATCTCCGTTTGCAGTCTACAACTTCTTGATCTTCCGCCCCTGGTGCAGATGGACAGCAGTCTGATCTCGTCTTCCGACGGGCAACGGTCTTCCCGACGGACAACGGTCTTCCAACGGACATCAGTCTCCCGGCGGACAGGCAACATTCTTCCGATGGACATCTGTCTCCCGACGGACAACGTTCCCTTCGGGGTAAAAAGGGTTGCCTCCCACGGGGGTTCTTCCCTTGCGTGTCAGGGTTCCCCTGCGCGCCCTTCTGCTGTATCTGATGTCCCAAGACCTTCTCTTTCTTGCCAGTAAAGGAATCGAGAGGTTAGCTTTGGGAACAGCTGCAGTTTTGTCCTCAGTTGCAGCCGATTTGGGAGCACAAGGAGGACACGGGGGAGAGTCACCAGTATACCTCTTCAGCCCGGACTCAAGGACATTTATCTCGACCTGTCTCCAGACCCTCCCCCGTCATGTCGCCCTACAGCACGATGTTGGATACATTGCAACGTCCCTCGCCTTCGATTAATACTACTCTGTGACGCAGGTGCTACAAGCTGGAGTCTGGAAGCGTCTAATGACCTTCGCAGCCCTCTTCCTGCAGGGCGTGACCCACAGGAGTCTCGATACGTTTTCTATCGCTCTGTGGTGGCTACACAACAGCTGGTCTAACCTCAGGCTCCTTTTTGGACAGGTAGCAGAAGGTTGAGGGCATTGTTATCAGGTTTTAGTCTGCATGAACGAAAGAAGTATGTCTGGCCCTTATTTCTTTCTTCATCATCCCCTCTACGGGGAAGCAGCATCCTGGTCTCTGCATAGCTGACCTTGAACCTCTGCAGGTAAACCATGCTTCTTTGTGTTCCGAGTATTGAGTCAATACTGTCGCGTCCCCCATACCCTGACGAGGTGGTATTGGGAACGTCCTAACCCAGAGTTCCTTCTGGAACTCCAGGTCAACTGCCTAGGACGGGTCACACTTCTTCCTTCACACACACAAGCTTATGTAGGCCACACGGTTCCTTGCGGAGCAAGGAACTTGTGAGGTGCAGGGACTCCTTTTCTCGAGTGCGACTCACTCGGATTCTGAGTCCCCGGGTAAAGCCAAAGCCAGTATGGCTGGGGACTTTCCACCCTACCTAAGGGGTAAGTCACCCAATGTAAATAGCGTGGTTTTTATTTCGGTTACGGAACAAATGACAAATTCGAAGATAATTTGTATTTTTCCTAACCATACAAACCTTAGCTATTTACACATATTTGCCCGCCAGCCCTGTCCCCCAAGACAAGTCCTACCTCTAAGTGAAAGTGAGCATTCATCTGTGTGTGAGGGGGGGAGGGGTAGCTAGCTACCACTCCCCTACCCCCCCGCTAAGTAGCGGAGGGGTAATACACCCTCGTTAAATTCTAATGGCTCGCCATTTCAGCTGCGCTAAAAGGTAAACCCAATGTAAATAGCTAAGGTTTGTATGGTTAGGAAAAATACAAATTATCTTCGAATTTGTCATTTTGGGCTCAAGCCATGTCGTCCTGATGGAAGTATACCAGAGCATTACTATATCTGTGGATTCTCAAAACGTGCCGTACTCCCCGAAGGTATTTCCCGGCCAACTAGACCTAGAGACCTAAGATGTTACCGTCATACATCTTTTCAACCAACCATAGACCATGTTAGTGCTTCCTGCCCCCTACAGGGAAGAGTCCTACTAGACTCTGGAAAAGTCTCGAAGAGTACATATACGTATGTATGAATAACAGACAAGCCAATATAGTGGTCTCACCCTATATCATGTAAAGCATAGTTTGTAAAGTACCACTGAGTCAATATGAAATATCGACCAGTTCTCCGTTCAATACCGGATTGGACAAAGGTTTATATCCGAGTAGGCGGAAAACTTGCATATCCGCCACCGTCCCCTCAGGGCATGGAGTCCTCCCGCCAAGGGAAAGCATAAACCAATGCAACGAATGCTTGCATAAAGGAACAATCTATTAGAATTATCCCAGATAAATATACATAGAACGTAATGCAAAATTATATCAAATAAATTGACACAGGTGAAGGAGACGCAAGGTTCCCAAGAACTAGTTTATTGACAAACAATAAATAAAACAGGTTAAACAACCATTATATAAATATAAGAGGAGGATAACCAACAAATAAGCATAAGCATGATAGTAAACAGAAACTTGTTTATCTGGAAGAAAAACATTAGCGCCACTTTTAACATACCGAGGTATCAAAATTATAAAAGTCTGTATTACTAATCAGTTACATTAGCGTTGGAAACGCTCGGCACACATGTGTGCACTTATGCTAGGTTCACCTTTGAAAGTGGAACAGTCAATGTGGGCAACCCAGTGCCCTAACACTTAGTTTGCAGAACAGTTCGTAACTACACACTCACCCCGGAATTAATCGTCCCAATTAAATCCACTGTTCCTCGCAGAGTTAAACAGCAGGGTTAACGACGCAACCCACTGCTACCACAGACCTCTTTAGTTGCTCCACTTGCTTCGCATAGTGACGAAAGAACACTCTGGAAGACTTCCAGCCAGTGTATGAACGAAGATGTTCAAAATCCATACAATTAAAGAAATTTAAGGATGAGGCAACTTTCCTCGGATCGTGACCTGCGTGTGTACTGTCTGGATCCGCTCTGCGGATGAAATAGGTGATTTTCGCCCTAAGTTGTTTCAGTGATAAATTTGAGCCTGATGTTTCTCCCCTGAATAGTTGACCACCCCTGAAGTCTGAAGTTCTACGAAGATAGACCTTTAGGCATTCTACTGGACATAGAGATGCATCTTCTTTCAGAGGGCAGATTCTCCAGGGACCCCACCTGTTGGTGGGTAACTCATTCTTGGCGAGAAACGTAGGATCCGGAAACAGGTTCAGTTCTCCCCCATCCAAGAACTGAACACGACCCTCCTCTCTCGAGAGGGCTACAATTTCACTAACCCTGCCCCCGACGCGAGTGCAAATAGGAAAATAACTTTTTGGGTCAAATCCTTTAAAGCACACTCCTCATTGTTCAACAGTGAAGCGAAATGAAGAACTTTATCTAAAGACCATGAAATGGGCTTTGGAGGTGCTGAAGGTCTGAGCCTAGCACAGGCTTTCGGAATTTTATTAAAAATCTCGTTAGCGAGGTCGACCTGGAAGGCATATAGAATGGGTCTTGTCAAAGCAGATTTACACGTTGAAATCGTGTTAGCTGCCAACCCTTGACCATGGAGGTGGATGAAGAAAGATAAGCAGAAGTCCGTCGAGATCTCCTGCGGATTCTTCGCCTTGACAAAGGCCACCCATTTTCTCCAAGATGACTCATATTGCCTTCTAGTAGATTTGCACTTATATTCCTCTAGGAAGTCTATGCTGTCTTTCGAAATCCCGAAACGCTTTCTCACCGGTAGGGAGAGAAAATCATGAGCTGCAGGGTCCGGGTTGTCCGTAATGAAGCGCAGACAGTCGACTTCTGGACTCGCTGGGTCAGAACTGGATCTGGTAGCGGTAGAAACTTCAGCCGTAGTTCCAATGCCAGAGGGAACCACACGCTGTTCGGCCACTTGTGAGCCACTATTGCCGCTACTCCCTTGAAGGATCTCAGTTTGTTGAGGACCCTCAACAGAAGGTTGTGAGGAGGGAACAGATAAATCCTGGACCATCTGTTCCAGTCGAGGGACATCGCGTCCACTGCTTCCGCCAAGGGGTCCTCGTACGGGGACACATACAGGGGTAACTTCTTGTTGTCTTTCGTCGCAAAGAGGTCTATCTGCAGTTCTGGGACTTGACTCAAGATGAAGGAGAATGATCCTGCGTCTAGGGACCATTCCGACTCTATCGGTGTGAACCTGGATAGAGCGTCCGCTGTCACATTGCGGACTCCTTGAAGGTGAACTGCCAACAGGTACCACTTCTTTTCCGCCAGTCGAAAGATGGCCAACATCACCTGGTTGAGTGGTGGTGACCTCGATCCTTGCCGATTCAAGCATCTCACAATCACCTCGCTGTCCAGCACCAACCTTATGTGGATCGAGCGACGAGGGGAGACTTTCGTCAAGGTAAGGAGTACTGCCATAGCTTCCAGAAAGTTTATGTGAAATATCTTGAATAGATTGGACTGAGTCCCTTGGGCCTTCTTCCGATGAGAATGACCTCCCCACCCCTTCTTCGAGGCGTCTGTGTGAATAGTCAACGAGGGGGGAGGTGGCTGAAGAAGTACCGACTTCTTTAGTTGCCTGACTTGGGACCAAGGCCTGAGAAGCGTACGTAGACGAAGCGGAACTGGTCTTATCAGATCTCTTCGCGCGTTTGATGCATAACTTCTCCAAACTCCGGTTGCATCCTTTAGCTGTGCTCTCAGCACCGGGTCTGTTACTGAGGCAAACTGGAGAGAACCCAGCACTCTCTCCTGTTCGCGTCTTGATATCCTTTCGGAATCCAGAAGTCTCTTGACAGAACCAGCTATCTCCTTCCTCTTCTTCGCCGGGATGGAGAGTTGGTGTGACACTAGGTCCCAGTGGATTCCCAACCACTGGAACTTTTGAGATGGAGAAAGTCGAGACTTTTTTCTGTTGATCTTGAAGCCTAGATACTCTAGGAACTGGATCACCTGTAGGGAAGCTTGCAAACATTCTGTCTTGGATGCTGCCCACACTAACCAGTCGTCCAGGTAGGCTACCACCTGGATTCCCTTTAGGTGTAATTGTTTGAGAGCTACGCTCGCAAGCTTTGTGAAGATCCTTGGGGCTATGTTTAGCCCGAATGGCATGGCTCTGAAGGCGTAGAGTCTTCGATGTAGCTTGAACCCTAGGTAGGGGGAGAGTTGGAGATTGATTGGAACGTGCCAATAGGCGTCTGACAAATCTATAGAGACGGTAAATGCCCTCTTGGGCAGTAAGGTCCTTATGTGTTGCAGTGTTAGCATCTTGAACTTGCAGTTCACGATGAACTTGTTGAGTGGCGGCAAGTCCAGAATGACTCTGAGTTTTTCTGAGTCCTTCTTGGGAACACAAAACAGCCTTCCTTGGAATTTGATGGACTTTACCCTTCGGATTACCCTTTTCTCCAACAGTTCTTGAATGTACTCCTCCAGAACGGGGGTGGAGTGTTGGAAAAATCGAGGGCACGGGGGTGGAGTGCTGTACCAGCTCCAACCCAGTCCATTCTTGAGTAGGCTGTGGGCCCAGGGATTGAAGGTCCACCGATCCTGAAAATTCTGAAGTCTCCCTCCTACCGGTATCATCTCACTTTGACTGCTGTTGTCCTGAGGTCTTGCCTCCTTGACCGCGACCACCCCTGAATCCCCTCCCCCTTGAGGGGCATCTAGACGAACCTCTGGCTGCTCCTCTCGGCTTCGCTCGAAAGGTAGTTGACTGCCCTTCGAACGCTGGGTTAAATGCCGGAGACTGCGTCGACACGGCTTGGGGTACCCACTGGTACGTGGTCGGGGTTTGTGCCACCATCTGGGGCACTGTAGGCATAGGAAATTGCTGTTGCTGCTGCTGCTGTCCGAATGGCGTGGCTGGCCGAGAGGGTAGCCTAGTCTTCTTAGTCTTCCTCTTTGTTTGGGGACCCTCATCCAGGGAAGACTTTCTCTTGAGTGATAGGCCCCACTTCTGGAGAAGGTTTCTATTCTCCGTGGAGGCCTTATCTACAACCTCCTTGACCGCTTCACTAGGGAAGAGGTCTTTGCCCCAAATGTTGGAGGAGATTAGCTTCCTTGGCTCGTGCCTCACCGCAGCCGAGGCGAACACGAACTCCTTACAAGCCCTCCTAGCTTTGACGAAGCTACAAAGGTCTTTCGTCACTGTGACTAGGTGTGTCTTAGCCACTACCATGAACATCTCATGGACCTTGGGGTCACTTGCCATTGTCTCCAGAGTTGTTTGATGAGACATTGAGGCAGCAAGTCTTTCTTTTGTCTCAAGCTCCCTTCGCAAAAGAAAGTCAGACAGCTTGGGGAGGTTCTCACCAAACTGACGTCCGGCAATATCAGCCTCCAACTTCCCGACTGAGAAGGTAAGATGGACGTCCTTCCAGTCCTTGTGGTCCATGGGTAGGGCCAAAGACAGAGGTTTACACTCCTCCAAGGAAGGGCATGGCTTACCTGCCTCGACTGCTTTCAGCACAGCCATAAACCCTTTCTGCATAAAGGGGAAGGCTCTAGAAGGAGAGGACACAAAGGAAGGGTGCTTCTTACTCAAAGCAGGTACCTTCGACTTCGAGAAGCCCCTCTCTTTCATCGAGCTTGACAATAAAGCTTGAGCCTTAGCGTGGTCCAAAACTATGACCTCCTTCGGCTCTGTTTCTTTCTTTGAGGCTGGTTCCTTCCTTAGACGGACATAACAGTCCAGGTACGACTCCTTGCTGGGCCAGAATTCCACCTCCTCAAGGGGGACTGAGCCCAACTTCTCCGAAACGACGATTTTTCCCGTCGTCATAGGCATGTGCTCAGCATACTTCCAAGGGTTAACATCTGAGCACAAGGGAAGGTCTTTCACGCTGAGCTTCTTCTGGGGCCCGCATGATGCTGCAAGTCTCCGCATCTCCAGCTCCATTGCAGCCGCCTTCTCATTATTCTCCCTCTGCATCTGTTGGATCATTCAACGATAGAGGAAAGGGTCTTTCCCAGCTCATCTGGGAGAGAGGACGATGTTGAGGGAATAGGTTCAGGGGCCTGAACCGGAGTAGCCGACACCTCGTCGACCTCTTCCTCTTCATTGTCTGGAGCCTGCTCTTCATTCTGGTCTTCTGCCAGAAGGTCATCTTCCAGACGCTCGGACACCTCCGACATCCTATCGTCCAATTGGATGTCCTGCAGGGCGTCCGCGACTTCAGCATCCACCGGGATCTGAACCACTGGTATCTCCACTTGAGGCTGGGGAATCACTGCATCAGCTGATGCCCTGGGAAAAAGGTAGCCCTCATCTTCTCACTTGGAAGATAGGGCCCAGAAGTGTTCTTCTGAAAGCCCTTACCCAGGTACGAAGCTTCTCCCTTGCTGCGTCCCTTGACTCCGCCGTCTTAGGGGAATCAAAAGCCTCAGTAATCAGGTTTGTGCACACGGTACATACCTGCTGGTCCCAATACCGGAGATCACCTTTAGAGATTGCGCATGCTGCGTGCCTCCTACACAAATCATGTCCGCAGAAGTTCTTGCTGCGGACGTTGCAGAAAACGCTTCCACACTTCGGATGGTCCTCCTGTAAAGAGAAGAAAATTCCACTGGATATACATAGCTTAGCACAACTAAACTAGAAAGGAAAGACACACACTTGTATTTCCCGCATAGTCAATTGCTGCAACCTTCCAGATAATAAAATTGTATGGTTAATCTATTCTAGAGCAACCAATGAATAATTTCCAGAGGAAACAGGTGTAGCTCACACCCAAAAAATGATTTTAAAATGCTGGATAGTAGACAAGAAAGAACTCACTTTCTTTATCTGTAAGGTTACACCAAAGGGTTGTGCGAGACAACACAAAAGTGTTAGAAAAACTTAGTGTTGTAACAAATACTATACTATAGTTTTCTCCCTACAGTATATACGTGCCGGCCGGCACACACCTTAACTAGTTCCAAAGTATACTACTTAAGAACTATAAGGTGGAAGAACGCTGGTTCAAATGCATGTGCCGGCCGGCAATGACTGCTGGCCGGCAACTACACAAGATAGCACCCGGCTTCCGGCCACCAATCGTAGCGGCCAGCAGACAGTGGTGTGATATATAGCCGGCCGGCAAAGGTATACAACCAATGCCAGCCGGCAGCAAAAAACCAGAGAACTCCGACTGCCTGGCTGCCGGCCACTCAGGCCGGCAGCCGGGCTAGGGTACAACACTAGAAAAAAACAGAATGGATGCCGGGATAAGAGACTGTACTACCTCATAACCCGGCAACCCGAAAGAGTGCACATAAGGAAGGGGAGAATATAACTTCAGGCTTCCTGACCAATGCCATCTGGCTCTACAGACAAACATGGATGAGAGACCAAGGGAGGTCTGGGCAGCACTCAAAGCAGAAGACCCTTGCCGGCCGGCAAGGGACTTAGTCAACCCCACATCCTAACCTATGCTAGGTACAGATGTAGAATGACGGACAGGAATGCAATGGCTAGGCCATCACAAAGGAAAGAGGAGGAAAGGGAGAAGAGGGTCCTGCCAACCTTGCTCTGATAATGAATCACCCGCAGCCAAGAAAACTCATCTTAGCCTAGGGGAGATCCGAGGAGGGAGGCCCGCAATACTTGCCACCTCCCTCGGAACCAAAGCAAGGAAGGCGTTGTTATTCACGGAAAAGAGGATCTTATCCACCACACCGAGAACAACAACACAGGACAAGTCTGCTAGATCACAAGAAGATGGAATCATCTCGTACAGAAACCTTCGAAAGTGAACTAAGGAGGCTCAGCCTCCTATGTCTGTTGTCAGTCTAGCGAGGGAATCTCAACCACAAGCTAGACATAAACAGACTCAGACTAAAAACTCTGATGTCCTGCTCCCTCCCTGAAGCCAGACTTACTGGAAACAGGAAGGAACAGAAACACCCTAATATAGTTGTATCTAAAGTCAATTCAGATAAACCATTAGGGTTAAGCCCAAGGCTTAAACAGAGGGAAAGGGATTGCACACCTTCTCCGAAGAGAAGAGAGCAACCGGGGAGTGTGAGAAAGTATACTAAGGCCCCACAGACAACTAGCCTAGGCGCAAAGAGAATCGATTACCTAAATCACAGAAACTCACTCGTATACTATCTTGGAAGAAATCAATATAATCTTAAATGTATAAAACTGCCTAAAGCTTCAATAAAATTTTTAAAAATACTCGGAAATCTGAATATCATGCAGGAAAGTACTAGGGCCAAACGACTAGGCTACAAGGCCTAGCGTAGGCCAGAATCGGCAAATCCTTCGCCAAAACAAAAATACTCAAAGCACCATATAAAGAAATCCTATGTAACGCTAAACAGCTAAAATTATTAAAGCAAAACAGCCGGGAATATCGCTCTGGCTAACTGAATAACTCATACCTAGCGAGCGACAGCGTCCAGGACGCCTCTGGAAGGCAACAGCTCTTGTAACAACGATATCACTATCAAATCACTTTTAAAATTACCAAGAGCTTACATTTATACATAAAAGAAATAATACTCAACTTATCAGAAGCAGAAGAAGTTGGAGAAAGCATTATAAGTTGAAATAATCCAAGAATTGCGAGAAACACAGGGAAAAAACACCGAGTTGTTGAGCTACGCAAAAAGGAATACAGATGGCGCCGTGAGCGGCGCAATGCACGCTTACGAAACGGGAGAGGAGAGATACCTTGCGAGCGGCTCTCCTTTTCTTTCTCGTTTTCGTTTTCTTGCCAATTGACCCCTTCGAAGTGTTAACTCTGTTCGGGGTGCAGATTGCTATGTGGCGTGTCAAGAATACGTCCTCTGATATTTCGCGATATCCCTGGTTCTTTTATTAGGGATATTCGCTCCAGGAGTTAGAATTCTGGGTACCTTAAGGTAAATTCTCTGGCAATATTGCCGTAGTTTTATATACCTAAGGAAGCTACCCTTTAGGAACTTCCATCAGGACGACATGGCTTGAGCCCAAAAAGTCTGTATTTACAACTGCCCCGTCAAATTTAAATTTCCGTTTCAGCTTTGTGGAAGTCATACTCTAATCAAAGGACTCAGGTTTGTATACTGTAGTTAGGTAAAATGCAAACCTCGATGGAAATTTGGGATATTTTTACCATTTTTTATATTTGTGGGTGCCAGTTAACAGTAACTTTACTGTGAATTTCTTGCTCAATGGTAGAGCCTTTTCTTAATCCTTAAAGAAAACGTGCTTCACAATAAGAAACATGGAATATGCCTAAAAGATTTGTTTTTGTGTTAATGAGGAACTAATCTTCTGGCCCTCAAATTTTTACAGGTGAAGGTTTGTGATTTCTTGTCGTCTGCTGTACTGTACCATAACCTCAGCACTTCATGTAGTTTTTTCAATATGGGGAAAGGAAAGAAACACACAAAGGATTCAGTGCAGGTAATATTGATAACCTTTTCATGACTGAATTTCTTTTGGCTTGAAAACAATAATTTTGTCAGTCCAACTTATACCTTTGGTTATGTAACAGAAAAAGCTGCTAAAAGTGAGAATCCGTGAATACTTGCTGCTCTATTTTGGGTTAACTCATATCCTAACAACTCACTGTCCATTGCCTACTCGTAGTCAACTAGCACACTAAGTAACACACTGTACTCTCTAACATTGTTTTGTTCTGTCATCCAATACAAGCCTTCCGCCATTTTTTGGGATATTACTTTTGGCGAAGTTGAAAGATAAGCTATTAGAAATTTAGTGAAGGATAACCACTAACCTGCTAGTTAGCAGGGCGGGGTGGGAGTATAACCTGCTACCCCTGCTCACTCACACAACTGGGTTGAGTACCCATTCTGCTTTTGGCACGGTGAAGAACAGACATTGCAGCTCTCTCCCTTTTCCAACTGATTTGCTTTTGGACTTTATTTCCTTAGAAAATTCACTTTCTTTTGCTGTGTGATTACTTTTTTTTCTAATGGTGTGGATGTTTCTACATCTGTTATTGCCACTGGCGTGGATGTTTCTACATACGTTATTGCTACCTGCTTTGATGAATGGGAGAAGGTGTCATGGTGGGGAGGTATTTGCGCTCAAAGCTATATAGGACAGTATTGGATGATCTCAGCCATTCCGAAGATGGTTTGGACCTTTTTGGCGGAACTATTCTCAAGTGTTGTGTCTTCGGAATCCAGGGGGATCCAATGCTTGGGGTAGGACTCTCGGCTTTTGGCTGGAAGCCCGTCATTACAGATATAGGGAGGATGATTCCATAGTTTCCTGGTCTCAGTCCTAAGAGGCGGGTTCAGCTTACACCTGTGCCTCTATATCTGTTTTGATGCTATCCTTTGGGTAAGGTATGGAGTTGACCATCTGGGAAGTATACTCTCATTGTGCCGATAGTGGAGAGTGCAAATTTGCTTTCCTACGTGTGATGCCTTAGTATTCTCGAGGAGGTAAATCAAACTCTTCTTTCTAATCTGAACCGTGTCTTATGGACTCTTCAAACAATGGACCCCCATCCCCTGGATACGCTGACTCTCCCCCGGCGCTGTTGACGACCTCAGGCCAGTCTATCAAGGAAACTTCTGTTGATGAACTGGAAAGAACCATTCTATTGATAATCCAAAATTTAGTAAAAAGGGTAACACGTGGAAACCTTCATATTACCCAAATTCCAATGGACACAAACTATGATAATTTATATACTGTAAAGCATTTCAGTGCTACGGTTGTATAAAAGAAATAAGAATGAAACTTGAAGATGATAAATGGGGATTCATGGATATGTTACAGTAGTCATGATGAAGCATTTAAAGCAATAATTAACATGAATAATATTAAAATTGATAACTTGAATGTCATGGCTGCTCTCTGCTATAAGGTACTAAAGGATTTGGATGTATATAGGCCTGCCAACTAGTTGGAAAAAGACACTGATTTCGTTATGCCTTCTGAGAGAAAGTCAAAACCACCTATGTGGCTTGTAGCTGAATCCAAGGGGGTTACAGGGAATTATTTCAAGATATGCTAATTAATTCAGAAAAAAAGTAGGAACTATTGCACCGAGAGATATAACTTGTTTTGGAAAAAAAATAGTTTCCTTATCCATACCAAATCAAGCACACAATCTGTAATATTGTCCAACCTAAAAATAACTAATGATGATATTAAGTTAGATGTCAAACCCCACCTAGAAGGGGAGTAGTTTTTAACAGAGATCTGTATTAATTTAAAGAGGAGATACTGGCCATGTGTCCACTAAATGTATGGAAAGTTCACAAACTCCCAGGTACATAAATGATTATCCTTACTTTCCAGGATGGTGATATATCTTTCCATATTATTATTGAAAACGAAATGATTAGAGTACGGCTATTCAAGCAGAAGCCACTGCACTGTTTTAATTGTTTTAAATTGGGACACCCGTCTAAAGTTTGCAAAAATGAGAAAATGTGTGTATTTGCTCAAAATCCTACCATGGAGAATGTGCACTTGGAGCCAGGTGTTTAAATTGCAATTCCAATCATAAATCCACAGGCAAGAGCTGCGAGCTGTATAAGTTGGAAGAAGCTGCCCTTAACAAATCTAATTTAGAACATATAAGTGTGGAACATGCCAAGAGACTTAAATAAATCAAATAGCTATGCTAAGCCATTAAAATCAAACCCACCTAGTACTGCCAATAGCTCTAGAAAAAGATATATACCCTCTGATAAAATGCTGGATGATAAGGTGAGCATATTACCTCCCAAGGCTTTACCACGGTATATTAACACTAGGGTATTGCCCATCTCTGTACAGCCTTCGTCCCCCATCACAAAAACTAGTACAAACCTCTCACGCCATGTCCTTGCATGATTTGATGGAGGCTCCACTTGAAACCAACTTGATGCACCTGTAGTGGGGAAAGGTGCAAAAACCTAGAATCTTACCATCTATTAATCGTAAAAGAAAGAGACCCCCATCTCTCTCAACTCCCTCCATTAGAAACATTAAAGTTATGACATCAAGTAAATTTGAGGTTTTATCTGTTGATGTTTCTAATGAACTGGAAGATAAATTGAATAAATCAGAAATTCAAGTTGAGGTCCACCTTCCACCTCAACAAATAGATCAAAAGGACACACACACAAAAAAAGACAAACATAAAACCCAACATATCAAGAACATATCTGAAGAAACCTACAGGTAATGGTGTTAGATTAAAAACAGCAAATAAGAAGACCTCATTCAAGATGTCTTCCAGAAATAATCCGTAATTTTAAATATTAAACTTAGCCGGTGAATATATAATAGCTGACGTCTCGGACGGCTCGACAGAAACACAAAAACTCGCGAGCGATCGCCATGAAGGTTGCGGGTGTGCCCACCAGCGCCGACTATCGGCCAGATACCGCATATACATGTAAACAGCCTCAGTTCTTCTCTGTCGGTCTTGTCGACAAGTTGATTCCGTTACTCACTGTTGACCTGGAGTTTTTCGTCATTCTTGGTGAAGTACTTCTTTTTGGTTTTGAGCTTTCGCAGTGCAGGTGTTTTTCTCTTCAATTAAAACTCTTGAACACTTTTTTGGATAGCGTTTATTGTTGATGACTTTGGATTGTTTTTGGATTTTCTTTGACTTTTCAAAATGGCTGACCCTTCTCCGATTCCTAAATTTCGTAAATGTAATGCTAGGGATTGTAACAAACGTCTTCCAAAGGCCTCTCTCGACCCACATACCGTGTGTTCTAATTGCCGGGGTAAAACCTGCCAATTAGGAGATCGGTGTGATGAGTGCGTGGTACTTTCGGAATTCGACTGGCTAGAGTTTGATAAGTATTCTCGTAAGCTTGAGAGAGATAGGGTGAGGAGAAGCTCCTCTAGGTCATTGGATTTTTCCTCCTCCTATGCCCCTGAACCTAATCCTTCCCCTGTAGTAGTTGTTCCTGAACCCTCTACTAGCACTCATGAACCATCCATGCGGGATATGTTGCTTGCCATTCAAGCTTTGGGCGAGAGAGTTGAGTCTTTAGCATCGGACCGTAATCAACTCATGGCGGATGTGAATGTGTTAAAGTGTCAGAGTGCCACATTAGAAAATCGTGGGGATAAAGTGATTAGTGCGCAAAGTGTTTTTAGTGTTGCGACCGAGGGTTCGTCTGTTCGTGCTTGTCGTTCTCCTAGTCCGAGATCTCTTTCAGGCTCCCATGCACCAGGGAGAAGTAATGTCGTAGGACTTATGGGGACGAGAGGCTTTAACCAACGAACAGACGTTCCCTCTATGGTTTCGGGCGTGTCTCGTCAAGACCGCCCCTACCATAAGACGAGCGAGGCTGTTTTCTCCTCGTCATCCGAAGGCTTCTCGCGAAAGAAACCTTGGAGCAAAGTTTCTAGACCCTTAAAGCGGAAGTCAGTCCCTTCAGGACAGGTCAAGCGTCCTGGCTGTAGCCATTGGGACAGCTCTGACCCTGTGCAGTCATTGGAAGACTGCTCGCCGCTTAAACGAAAGCGTAACACGGGCTCCGAGAGTCTCAGTAAAGGCAATGTTTTGCCGTCACAGACGTTACCATCGTCTCGGCCCGTACCGACTCCCGTTGATCCTAAATGGGTTGTCCTGCAGGATATGCAGAATAAGCTTGCCTCCCTCATGGAGGAGTATACCGTTGAGCAGGTTCACGATGATCCTCGCCGTTACGCTGATCGAGATCCTGGCCATCAGCCGCCCAAACAAGCCTTTACTCGTCCTGTTGACGTTACGAAACGTGATGTTGGTAGTTTGTCACGTCAGTCACGTGACTTGGAGCCTCACTCGATGCAGTCCCGTGTTGACTTTCAGCCGCTGCCGCAGTCTCGTGTTGACGTTCAGCCGCTGCCGCATGCTCGTGTTGACGTTCAGGACGTTCGCCAACCAGCTCAGTTGCCTTGTTTTGACGTTGAGCGTCAAGCACCGCAGTCAAGGGTTGTTTTAACTGCTCAATCTAGGCAGTCAAGGCAGTCTCGACTTGACGTCGAGCGTCCTCCCGCTCCTGTTGTTGTTGCTGGTCAGTCCTTTAAGCAGTTACATGACGTAGCTTCCTTGACTGCTGCTGATGCTCCTTTGCATGTGGACTTTGCTTGTCAAGCATTGCCACCACGGCAGGTCTCTCCCTTGCTTGAGACTCATCAATTGTTGGACGAGGTTCCTTCAGATGAGGATGTTGCTGATCCTCCGCCTACTGATAATCCTTTGGATGTTTTATCAGACGTGGAAGAGCCTAAGGCTGCGCAACCTTCTATGGATTTTAAGAAAATCATGATGATTTTTAAGGATCTTTTCCCAGACCATTTTGTTACTGCTGCTCCTCGTTCGCCTCCGTCTGAGTTTGCGCTAGGCTTAGCTGCTGCCAAGCCTTCTTTTACTAAGCTAGTGCTCTCTCGCTCTTCTAAGAGGGCTTTACGTCTACTAGGCGACTGGTTGGTTACCAGGAGGAGTTTGGGGAAGACGGCCTTTGCCTTCCCTCCTTTTAAACTAGCTTCTAGAGCGAGCGTCTGGTATGACACGGGAGAAGTTCTCGGCTTGGGAGTCCCTGCCTCTGCCCATGGTGACTTCTCAAGCCTCGTAGACTCTCCCCGTCGCCTGGCCATGAGACGCTCTAAAATTTGTTGGTCCTCCTCGGACCTTGACCATCTCCTTAAAGGGGTTTACAGGGCCTTCGAAGTTTTTAACTTTTTAGATTGGTCTCTAGGAGCATTAAGCAGGAAGATCTCGTCTGCCGACCAGGATGTTTCCTTGCTTATTATGTCTTGTATGGACAAAGCCATCCGCGATGGCTCCAATGAGCTCGCCTCCACCTTTACGTCTGGAGTCCTGAAGAAGAGGGAAACCCTTTGCTCTTTCCTTTCAGCAGGAGTTACTCCCTGTCAGAGATCGGAGCTTCTCTTTGCTCCCTTATCGGCTGCTTTGTTTCCTCAACAGCTGATCAAGGACATTGCTGCTTCGCTTGTACAGAAGGATACACATGACCTGATGGCTTCTTCTGCTCGCAAGGGAGCTCCTTCTTCATCCTTTGTCGTGAGACCCAGAATCGATACTCCTGCGTCTAGGTTTATCCCGCCCTTTCGTGGCAGAGCTCCCAGCAGGGGAGGCGCTCGTGCCGACGGAAAGAGAGGCAAGAGGAGAGGATCCAAGTCCTCCCGTGGCAGAGTCTGACTGCCCACGTCCTCAGACAGCGGTAGGGGCCAGACTGAACAACTTCTGGCAGGCCTGGGAGAAGAGGGGTGCAGACCAAGAGTCTGTGTTGTTGCTCAAGGAGGGGTACAAAATACCTTTTATACGCAGACCTCCTCTAGTAACAGTTCCTCTAGACCTCTCTCCCAGGTATCGAGAGGAGTCAAGGAGACAAGCTCTACATCACCAGGTGTCTCTGTTGCTAGAGAAGGGAGCGGTGGTGAAAGTCTCGGACCTTCAATCACCGGGATTTTACAACCGTCTCTTCCTAGTCCCAAAGCATACGGGAGGTTGGAGGCCAGTGCTGGACGTCAGTGCGCTCAACGTTTTTGTTACGAAAACAAAATTTACGATGGAGACCACGAAGTCCGTCCTAGCAGCGGTCAGAGAGGGAGACTGGATGGTCTCTCTCGACCTGCAGGATGCGTACTTCCACATTCCTATACACCCGGATTCTCAACCGTATCTGAGGTTTGTTTACAGGAATGTGGTGTACCAGTTTAGAGCACTGTGCTTCGGCCTCAGCCCTGCTCCTCTCGTGTTTTCGAGGCTCATGAGGAATGTGGCAAAATTCCTTCATTTATCGGGAATTCGAGCCTCCCTGTACTTGGACGACTGGCTTCTCAGAGCATCGTCCCGTCATCGCTGTCTGCAGGACCTTCACTGGACGTTGGGTCTGGCAAAGGAGTTGGGACTGTTGGTAAACTTAGAAAAGTCTCAACTGATTCCATCCCAGACGATTCTCTATTTGGGGATGGAGATTCGCAGTCTAGTTTTTCGGGCTTTTCCGTCTGCCACCCGAATAGAGCAAGCCCTGCTCAAAGTCCGACTCATGCTGAAAAAAGACCGTTGTTCAGTAAGAAGTTGGATGAGCCTCGTAGAGACTCTGTCATCCCTGGAGCAGTTTGTCTCGCTAGGTAGACTTCACCTTCGCCCTCTCCAGTTCCATCTAGACTCACTCTGGAACAAGAGCAAGACTTTAGAAACTGTATCAATCCCGGTCTCCGAGCCAGTAAAAGCTTGCCTGAACTGGTGGGACAGCAACATAAGTCTGAGAGAGGGTCTGTCCCTGGCAGTCAAGAACCCAAACCACGTGTTGTTCTCAGACGCGTCGGATTTGGGTTGGGGAGCGACTCTGGATGGTCGGGAATGTTCGGGTCTTTGGACGTCGGTTCAGAAGAGCATGCACATCAACGGCAAGGAGCTATTAGCGGTTCACTTGGCCTTGATGAGTTTCGAGAGCATTCTTCGAAACAAAGTGGTAGAGGTCAATTCAGACAACACCACAGCATTGGCGTACATCTCCAAGCAAGGAGGCACTCACTCCCACACACTGTTCGTCATCGCAAGGGACCTCCTCATCTGGTCAAAAAATCGAGGCATCTCCCTGTTGACAAGATTCATCCAGGGGGACTTGAACGTCTTGGCAGACTGTCTCAGTCGGAGAGGTCAGGTGATCCCCACGGAATGGACCCTCCACAAGGATGTGTGCAAGAGTCTTTGGGTGACTTGGGGTCAACCCTCCATAGACCTCTTTGCCACCTCGTTGACCAAAAGGCTCCCGACCTATTGCTCGCCAGTCCCAGATCCAGAGGCGACCCACATAGATGCTTTTCTACTGGACTGGTCTCACCTGGACACGTACGCATTCCCACCGTTCAAGATCGTCAACAAGGTACTGCAGAAGTTCGCCTCTCACGAAGGGACAAGGTTGACGTTGGTTGCTCCCCTCTGGCCCGCGAGAGAGTGGTTCACAGAGGTACTTCAATGGCTGGTAGACGTTCCAAGGAGTCTTCCTCTAAGGATGGATCTCTTACGGCAGCCCCACGTAAGGGATCTTCATCAAAGCCTCCCCGCGCTTCGTCTGACTGCCTTCAGACTATCAAAAGACTCTCAAGAGCTCGAGGCTTTTCGAAGGAGGCAGCCAGAGCGATTGCGAGAGCGAGGAGAGCTTCTACCATCAAAGTATACCAGTCGAAGTGGGAAGTCTTTAGAGACTGGTGCAAGTCAGCATCAATTTCCTCTTCCAGTACCTCTGTAGTTGAGATACTACCGCTAGAGAGTTATGGGGTCTTTTGACTGGCCAGACAGTACTACATTGGATCCTCCTCTCTGGTTACGGTTCATTTTCCCTTTGCCTACATACACACTGAATAGTGTGGCATATTCTTTACATATTCTCCTCTATCCTCATACACCTGACAACACAGATTACCAAACAATTCTTCATCACCCAAGGGGTTACTGCACTGTATTTGTTCAGTGCCACTTTCCTCTTGGTAAGGGTAGAAGAGACTCTTTAGCTATGGTAAGCAGCTCTTCTAGGAGAAGGACACTCCAAAATCAAACCACTGTTCTCTAGTCTTGGGTAGTGCCATAGCCTCTGTACCATGGCCTTTCACTGTCTTGGGTTAGAGTTCTCTTGCTTGAGGGTACACTCGAGCACACTCTCCTATCTTATTTCTCTTCCTCTTGTTTTGTTAAAGTTTTTATAGTTTATATAGGAGATATTTATTGTTGTTACTCTTCTTAGAATATTTTATTTTCCTTTTTTCCTTTCCGCACTGAGCTATTTTCCCTGTTGGAGCCCCTGGGCTTATAGCATACTGCTTTTCCAACTAGGGTTGTAGCTTAGTAAGTAATAATAATAATAATAATAATCTGAGAAATGTTCGCTCCCTCTCAGCGCCCACTATTAAGGGCTACAGGAGCATCTTGGCGTCTGTATTCAGACATAGAGGCTTAGATCTTTCCAATAATAAAGATCTCCAAGATCTCCTTAAGTCTTTTGAGACCTCTAAGGAGCGTCGTATGGCAACTCCTGGATGGAACTTAGACGTGGTCCTAAGGTTCCTAATGTCCGACAGGTTTGAGCCATTACATTCAGCCTCCCTGAAGGATCTCACCCTCAAGACGCTTTTCTTAGTGTGCTTGGCTTCGGCTAAAAGGGTCAGTGAGATCCATGCCTTCAGTAGGAACATCGGCTTTTCCACAGATAAAGCCACATGTTCACTTCAGCTTGGTTTCTTGGCCAAAAATGAACTGCCTTCTCGTCCTTGGCCTAAGTCATTTGATATACCTTGCCTGTCAGAGATCGTAGGCAACGAGCTTGAAAGAGTACTGTGTCCAGTTAGAGCTCTTAAGTTTTATTTAGCTCGTACCAAATCCTTACGAGGTGGATCTGAGGCCTTGTGGTGCTCAGTTAAGAAGCCATCATTGCCTATGTCAAAGAATGCTTTGTCGTATTTTATTAGATTTTTAATCCGAGAGGCTCATTCTCACTTGAGTGAAAAAGACCGTTGCTTGCTTAAGGTTAAGACGCACGAAGTAAGAGCTATAGCAACTTCCGTGGCCTTTAAGCAAAACAGATCTCTGCGAAGTATTATGGACGCGACCTTTTGGAGAAGCAAGTCGGTATTCGCATCATTTTACTTAAAAGATGTCCAGACTCTTTATGAGGACTGCTACACACTGGGTCCATTCGTTGCAGCGAGTGCAGTAGTGGGTGAGGGTTCTACCACTACATTCCCTTAATTCCAATATCCTTTTAATCTGTCTCTTGAAATGTTTTTAATCTTGTTTTGGGTTGTACGGAAGGCTAAGAAGCCTTTCACATCCTTTTTGATTTGGCGGGTGGTCAAATGTCATTTCTTGAGAGCGCCCAGATTAAGGGTTTTGATAAGGTCCTGTTGTATGGGTTGTCGCCCTGGATACTTCAGCTCCTGGGAGTCTTTCAGCATCCTGAGAGGATGGCTGGGCTTCGTGAGGAAAGCGGACTAACAAGGCAGAGTAATCGTCAGAGTCAGCTTCCTTACCAGGTACCTATATTTATTTGGGTTTTGTTATGATATAACTGTCAAAAACTCTAAGCATATACGCCGTAATTGTATTAATACTGGTCTCTACCCACCACCATGGGTGTGAATCAGCTATTATATATTCACCGGCTAAGTTTAATATTTAAAAATGATATTTTGATTATAAAATAAATTTTTGAATATACTTACCCGGTGAATATATAAATTATAGGCCCTCCCTTCCTCCCCGATAGAGACCCAGCGGAATGAGAAGAACTGAGGCTGTTTACATGTATATGCGGTATCTGGCCGATAGTCAGCGCTGGTGGGCACACCCGCAACCTTCATGGCGATCGCTCGCGAGTTTTTGTGTTTCTGTCGAGCCGTCCGAGACGTCAGCTATTATATATTCACCGGGTAAGTATATTCAAAAATTTATTTTATAATCAAAATATCATTTTTCTCCTCCATATTGAAATGGAATTGTCAGGGTTCAAGGGCCAAATATGAAGAACTTAAGCTCCTAATTCATAAACATTCCCCACATAATTGTATGTCTACAGGAAAGTATGCTTGATGCTAACACTCCTTGTCTTCGAGAATATGTTAGCTATAGAACACCATATAATCAACAAGCAGGGAGCCATGGCGGAAGTCTCATGTACGTTTGTCGAGATGTTCGCGAAATACCTTTGTCTATTCGTACTCCCCTGCAGGCAGTTGTTGTACAAATTGATATAGGGAAAAAATATACAATATGCTCTCTGTACTAGTCTCCAAATTAAAATATTTTGTATGATAATTTAGTAGATGTCATTCAACAACTTCCTCAACCTTTTCTCCTACTGGGAGATATGAATGGTAGACATTCTTTATGGGGTGATGTTTTATCAAACACAAGGGGCAATATTATGTAATCAATTTTGGAAAATGAGGATGTTGGGCTCCTTAATACAGGAGAGCCCACACACTTTCATGTCCAGACAGGTATGTTGTCGTGTATTGACCTATCAATCGCAAGCTCTAACTGCCATCTCGTGTTTGATTGGAGGATATTAGATGATTGGCATACTAATGATCATGCACCAATCATTATTAACACCAACAATGGTCCACCTTTACAAAGATCAACACGATGGAATATTTTTAGCTATATTTCAGAAGCAGGTTTTCTGAAAGATATTTGACTTAAAATGACATCCTTGCTTTTATAGTTTTATTTGAATATTCTTTTAAATTTTTCATTTTTACAATAAATGATATCGGCGTCAATGACCTTAGATGTCAAGATGCCAGAAAACCTCAAATCAATCAATCAATCTTAAAAACACTGCCTAAAACATATTTTTTTTTTTTTTAACGTTTCATCGCCGATCATGATGAACAAATGAAAGCATTCACACATGCAAGTGATTAACAATGATACTAAGAGCTTTTAGTAAAAATGCTATTATGAATAAAGATTATATGTGTGATAAAATATGTACAACAAAAGTGTAATAACTGGCTGGCTTTGAAATTGCCGTCCCCCATTACATGGAGTATATGATAAAAATGCTTTTCTTTAAAGAAATTTTGGGGTTGGCCCTTTACATGTGATCGTCCTTTACATGGTAATATACGGTATATGTATTATTAAAGCTTAATTAACTATTTAAATAATCGTAATTTTCTGTAATGCAATAATGCTTCCAAAACAAAATCTAATATGAGAGAGAGAGAGAGAGAGAGAGAGAGAGAGAGAGAGAGAGAGAGAGAGAGAGAGAGAGAGAGAGAGAGAGAGAGATCAACAGTTGAAAAGTGATCGAATGCACAGTTTCTGTTTATTTATTTAAAAGAAACAATTATTATCGGGATATGTTAGTTTTTAGTTTATAAAATAAGATGTATTTCTGTTTAAAAAAAGCATAGATAACATACTGCGCAAGAGACAACACATAAGTTGGGTCATGCTTCTCCAGTAGCGACGTAGGCTACAGTCGTCTGAACGAAAACATCGAACATTTATATTAAGTACAGTTAAGCTGTACTGTAGTAATATTACTGTACATATATTACAGTAATATACATTACAGTATCAGTGAGTAATATGTTACAGTACAGTATTTCTAGAAAGGAACAACAGTAAGGGGAGGATGACAACTCGGTAAACTTTACCTTAGCACAATACTGTACTGTAACCTTACTGTGTCCAGTACATAGTGTAGATGTGTGCAGATGTTCTGTACACTGTACATATGATTATAGACTGTTGTAGAAACCAAATAAAAAATATTAGCCAGTATTTACTGTGTTAATCATTAGCTCGTGCACCTGCTTGTGACAAGGGGCAGTGACTTCTTAGGTTAGGAGCTATCCCACCCTAGTGTAACAATTATTCGCGAATTTTTGCTTATTGTGACTGTCTCTGTAACCTATCGTGATAAGCGAGGTCTGACTGTGTATATATATTTTTGGGCTCAAGCCATGTCATCCTGATGGAAGGTTCCTAAGAGTAGCTTCCTAAGGGATATTTGACTTCAGGGATATTCCCAGAGAATTTACCTTTAGGTCTCCAGAATTCTAACTCCTGCCGCGAATATCCTTAAATTTCTCTCAAGGATATCGCATAATGTCAGGGGATGTATTCTTGACACGCCACATAGCAATCTGCACCCTGAATAGTGTTTACGCTTCGAGGGGGAAAGTGGCAGAATTAGAAGGGGAGCCGTATCAAGGTTGCCCTAGTTCCCATACTACTATTGAGTATCACAACAGCGCCATATCCAATATGGCGGACATTCCTAATTCTGTAGCGATTTCGCACGGTGGTGTTCCCTATTGATCTGACATTTTCGATCGATTTTCAAGGATTATTAGGCAATCTCCAGCTTCTTTCGCCTCTGGAAAGTTGAGTATTAATTCTTTACAATGTGTGTAATTTAGCTCCTGTTTCACTGTGAAATTAGATTAATTTATGGAGATTAGGAGCTAGGCCTGTTACCGGAGGCGCCATGGGCGCTGTCGTTCATTAGGCATGGGTTATTTAGTTAGTAGAACGACATTCCTGGTTAAAATAGTATTAATCATTTTATTATGAAAGCTATTTAAGCACTTTATACTTGTAAAGATATTTATATGCATAATTTTCCGTTTTCTGTGTCGATCGTATATGTCAGAGTTTCGGCGATTTAGGTAAACGAGATCTCGTCTTGCCTAGGTAACCTAACCTAGGCGATATAGTATTCTTTCGACATTTCCCCGGTTACCCTCGTATATTGGTTGGTCAAGTCATCGGAGATTGATATTTCCTAGAATTATTATATAACCGATACTCGTCTCATAGTAGAGATTTAAGGGTAATCTCTCTTCCCTCTGGGTGTAGCCTTAGGCTACAACCCTAGTGGGTTGTGCCCGAGTTTTCATTCAGGCATGACTAGCCTAGGGTTTTCTGTCTCGTCCCTTAACCGCAGATGGCAGGTTTTGGGATTCGGTCAGAACCTCATAGTATATAGTCTTGTGCCGACAGTTGGCTGGCAGGGTGATTTGTTATTCCCCTGCCGGCGAGGCTGCTGAAATAGGAGGCTAGCCCTCCCTAGGCTGCACCTGAAGTGGTTGTATGATGCCGCCACCTTCTCCCTGTGGCCTAGTAGACTAGTCCTGTGCTCGCAGACCCTAGGCTGAAGAGTAGTTATTCTTCTGAGGCCTAGGATGGCACTGGCACTGGAACTCTGTTTCTCCCTGTCGAGAGGTGGTGGCACTGCTGCCATTCCCTTAACTGTATTGGAAGACCCTAGGTTGGAGAATAGAAGATTCTCCTGCCTCCTAGGATGTCGCCGAGACTGAAACAGTTTCTTAAGGGTGTGTAGGACCGGCAACCTTGCCGGCTCCTTCCACACCTCATACAGGACCCGGCCAGACTCCTTTTCTGCAGCTGTTGTCCGGCTGCCTGTGGCTATACCAGCTGCCAGCAGCCATGATAACTGCCGGTGACCATGTGTTTTACAAACTGTCAGCGGCTATGACAGCTGCTGGCGGCTATGCAAGCTGCTAGTAGCCATGTCATCTGTCGGCAGCCATGATGGCTGTAGGTGGGAAGTCCCTTCTGTTACCAAGGTTCCCCAGTCCTCCCTTGGACTGCTGGCCACAAGTTCTGTTGCCGAGGTATGCCGGAGGCTTGCGTGCGGGTTGGACCTTGCCGGCGTTGGTACTTATGGCTGGATGGAAGCCTGAATGTTACATTCTCCCCTTCCATTTGAACCTTCTTTCTGGAGTAAGGCAGTAAATTAGACTTTTACATCCTCAATTAGTGTATACATACGCATTTATAAGGTAGCCTTCACTCCATGCTGTCTCTCTCTCTCTCTCTTTTAGGTAGCATGCTGGCTGTGCCGGCAGGAACTAGCTATGCTGGCTATATGCCGGCTGAACTACAGTATATGTTTATACAGGTAGTCAGTATATTTGCAGTATAGGATATACTGCAGATAGAAAAACTATTGTATATTTTATACTAGTAGTTATTTTCCAATATATCTTGGGTATCCTTGCCCGGGTGTTTGCTGAGACCAATCCCATTTTGAAAGAATGAAATTTCTTCAATATTCTGATTAGAAATCAGTTTTCCTATTACCCTATAATATTAAATATTTTTCAATATTAATCTTACCCGATGATCATGTAGCTGTCAACTCTGTTGCCCGACAGAAATCTAAGGTCGGGATACGCCAGCGATCGCTATACAGGTGGGGGTGTACACAACAGCGCCATCTGTGAGCAGGTACTCAAGTACTTCTTGTCAACAAGAACTCAATTTTTCCTCTGTCGTGCCACCGGCAAGACCTACTAATACGCCTTCCCTAACTGGATTTGTTTTCACAACTTTTTGGTGAAGTACACTATTCCAGTTTTGAGCTTTCGCTATGCAGGGGTTTTATCTTCATTTCAAAACTTGAACTCGTTTTGGATAGATTTAATTATGGTGACGAAGAGAGTATGGACTCTCTTTCACTTTTAAATGGCCGACCCTTCCCTTAGACGGAAGTGTTGGTGACGAAGAGAGTATAGACTCTCTTTCACTTTTAAATGACCGACCCTTCCCTTAGACGGAAGTGTGTTTAGGTTTTTGGTAATTTTGCTTAACAAAGTTATAGATTTATTTTATATCTCCCCGCCATTTATAGGCCTCTTCGATTAACTTTCCATTTATTATAAACTTATAAAAATCAATTTTTATGTTTGTTTATATGCGACCTTTCCTAATAGTAGGCGGTCCTTACTTGGAAACGAAATTAATTAACATTGAGCCCGTCATATCGTATTTCCTTTTAAGAATTTATGCTATTTTAATTTTTATGTTTTTGAAAGAATTTCTTTGATAGTCTCGTACTGTTTTCAAAGATGAACTAACGTTTAGTTTAGTCTCCGCAGTTGTTGACGTTCAGAACGTTCAACATGCGCTCTATCGTTACGATAGAGAGAGAGTATTTCACGGTTTCACGTTGCAGTAAGAGTAAACCGATTCTAGCGTTTCGTTCATTCTTTCTTAGCTTAAATGGTTTTAATTCTAATAAAGGAACTTTTTATTTGGGAAACCTTTCAGTTTTTTTTTCCTTTAACAAATAATATGTTTTAACGATATATAATTGGGCTCATCTCTCAGGTTCTAAGTCAAGAGAGAGAGAGAGAGAGATAGAGACGGAGGGAGAGAGAGGAGAATAAACGTTTCGTTCAAGCGGGAAACGTTGTTCTCGTTTTTTACTCTTCTCCCTAGTCGCTATAGGGGAAGAAGGTAAAACGTTTATAGAGTTTTATTCTTGTTCCCAGGCTTTTTGCGGTGAGAGATTTTAAACGTAGTTTATTTGATCTAGTGTTTAGTCTCTTTCCAGCCACTGAATTCTTTATCTTTCATTATGTTTTTCTGTTACATTGTAAAACTGTTTTCGCAATTACTACCTTTTAATGAAGGATAGGATTGCGTGTTTCAGGTACAAATCACTTAAAGTTTCGAGTTCAGTGAAATAAGTGCAAACAGAAAATCAAAAGTGATAAAGTGATATGCGCAAAGTGTTACAGTGTTGCGTTCGAGGGTTCGTCTGTTCGTGCCAGTTGTTCACCTAGTCCGATACCTCTTACAAGCTCCCAAGCCCAGGGGAGAAGTAATGTCGAAGGACTTATGGGTTCCACAGGTCTTGATCGACGAACAGACGTTTCCCTCCGTGGTTTCGGGTGTATCTACACACGTTGCCGACGTGATCACCCCACCCACACAAAGACGAGAGAGCCCATTTATTCCTCGTCTGCGGAAGAGGTTTCTCGCAGAAACCATGGACCAAATCTTGCAGCTTTTAAGTGCAAGTCGGTCCCTTCCGCGCAAGTCCAATGGCCTAGGTGTAGCCACTGGGTCAGTTCGGACTCGCTCCAGTCATCCGACGACTGCACACCTCCCAAGAGAGGCAAGGTGGTACCGCAACAGGCAGTAACTCCGTCTGTTGCCGCACCAGCTGTTTTAGACCCTCAGTCACAACGGACAGTAGCTCCGTTTGTTGCCGTCTTTCATAGACCCTAGTGGTCCATGCTGCAGACTATACAGTCTCAGCTTGCTCCTTCATGCAGGAGTATCGTGCTGGAAGGTTGACTATGCACCTGTTAATCTACAACCTGCCACGGTTGTGCGCTCAGCAGATACTGCGGCTGCCTGCTCCCACACTCCACCTGTGAGAGCTCCACCTCCGTTGCGCAGTCGACCCTGCCAGACGCATGTTCATGCTGCACCCTCCATTGTCATGCGTGAGCTACCGCATCAGCAGTGGGAAGGTGCTGTAGAGCTGCCGTGTTTTGACACAATGCGGCATGCTCCGCAACCCATGCGGCATGCTCCGCATCCCATACGGCATGCTCCGCAACCCACGGCAGTCCCTCCCACGCTCCAACACTCCGCTTTTGTTGTTGCCAGCTCCCACACTCCGACTGCGGAGAAGGTTGACGATGCACCCGTGGGCCTACACCTACCACGGTTGTGCGCCCGGCATGGCTTCCTGCTCCCACACTCTTGTTGTGAGAGCTCCTCCACCCATGCACAGTCAACCCTGCCAGATGTATGATGACTCCCTCAGACACACGGAGCACTCCGTTGCCGTGCGTGAGCTACCACAAGCTGCCGTGTTTTGACACGGTGTGTCAGCCTCCGCAACACACTGTGGTTACCGCCACTCGCCCGCAGCAAACTAGTCAGTCAGGAGTTGAGGCTTCCCCACACAACTTTGGTTGTTGCCAACTCACAGACTGTCAAACAGTTACATGACGTTGCCTTCTGGTCTGCTACTACTGTAATACACCAGTGCTGTATGTCCTCACGCTCCTGTTGTGGTTGACAGTTCAGTTTTGACAGTTCACAGACTGTCAAGCAGTTTCATAACGTTGCCTTCTGGTCTGCTGCTTTTGCACCAGTGAAACCCTCACTGAGATAACCTAGCTTTTCTCGGACATGGTTCCTGTAGATGAGAAAGTGCTGTTCTCCCTCCTTCTGATATTCCCTTGAGGACTCTGTCATTTGGAGAGGAGCCTTAAGCTGCTTAGCCTCCTATGGACTTTAATTAAAGCATAACATGCTTCCAGGGAGGGTAAATGGTTCCGCTTCAGTCGCTAACCCCGTCTGTTGCCACACCTGCTCCCATAGACCTTGGGCTTTGTTGCAAGACATGCAGTCCAAGCTTGGTCCTTGATAGAGGATTTTTTACGGAGAAGAACCTTCTTGCCAACGACCTTCCTACCGGTTGGTTGTACAGTGAACCCTCGCTACTTCGCGGTTCGACAATCGCGGATTCACCACTTCGCGGGGTTTTCCCATAACCCATATATATATACATATCGCGGATTTTCCGGAAAATTCGAAAATACCGCGAAATCTGAAGACAACCAAATACGATATTTTGTTACCTGTAATTCCATTAAATTAGTAATATCTGCTCTTACTGATTGTTCATTGCATTACACATGATATATAATTCAGCACAGAAAGAAATAAAACACGAAAAGAGAATGTGATCATACGATAATTCAGTACGTAGTAAAATTAAATCGAACATGAAACGCAAATCAGATGCAGTCATACCATATTAGAATGGTGTGTACTGTAATGGATGTGCTTCTTTTCCATGAATCTTTTGTATGTATACGTACGTAGTACAGTACTGCATCCAATAATATTCTTTGTTGCAAAAATCACATTTCGAATACTGTAAGCGTACGAGAGAGAGAGAGAGAGAGAGAGAGAGAGAGAGAGAGAGAGAGAGAGAGAGAGAGAGAGAGAGAGAGGCGTAAAATAGCGTACGTAAATTTTTATTATTATTGTTATTATTATTATTATTGTTGTTGTTGTTAATAAAATTATTATTGTTATTATTATTAATCATTATTATTATTATTATTACTGTACAGTATTATTATCATTATTTATTATTATTACGGTATTGTACTTAATCTACGTACGTTCAGTGTGCGCGGGACATCTTCTATGAGTAACCAACGCACCATAGTACTGTAAGACGGGTTGTGATTGGTTCAAGCGCTGATAGATGACGAATCAAAACTCAAGTTTTGTTATCTAGCCTGTGATTGGTGTTTTGCCCGCATCTTCTACCCGCAGCATCAAAGTTCTCGCGGGGCTGGATCGTTCACTTTCTCTTTCCGCGTATTGCTGAGTAGACGTTCTTAAGTTTGTGAAGTTTAATCTGTGCTGTGTGCGACTGTTTTAAGTTGAACTTTTTGTTGAACTTTCTGTTACAATGCCTCCCAAGCGTTCTGCTTCTAGTAAGGCTGGTAGTTAGCCTAAACGCCACCGAAGGATGATGACGATAGCTGAGAAGGTTACGCTTCTCGACATGTTAAAAGATGGTAGAAGTTACGCGGCCGCCGGCCGCCATTTTGGCATCAACGAATCCACCGTTCGCTACATCAAGAAGGACGAGGCGAACATTAGAAAGACTGCTGCAATCACCTTTAGCAGATCAGCGAAGCGAGTCGTTACAACGCGTAATAAAACGATCGTACGCATGGAAGGTGCTTTAGCTGTGTGGATTGCCGACTGTCGGAAGAAGAACATAGCGTTGGATACGAACACCATCCGAACAAAGGCTTTGAGCTTGTATGAGAATTTTGTGGCAAAGGAACCTCATGACGACGATGGCGACCATGCTGAAGAAGATGATGATGTAGATGAACCTCAACCAGGGACCTCCACTGATTCCCAGCGTCAGAAACAACGTTTTTCCGCCAGCAAAGGATGGTTCGTGAAGTTTCAGAAACGCTTCGCCCTGAAAAGCGTTTCCCTGCATGGGGAGTCTGCTTCCGCTGACACTGCCGCTGCTGAAACTTACGTGAACCAGACTTTCAAGAACATTATCGCTGAAGGTGGATACAAGCCGGAACAAGTGTTTAATATGGATGAAACCGGCTTGTTTTGGAAGAGAATGCCGTCGCGAACTTTCCTGTTCAAAGAGGAAGCCAAAGCCTCTGGCTTTAAAGCATTCAAGGATCGCGTTACCCTCGTGATGTGTGGCAATGCTGCTGGATTTTTGTTAAAGCCAGGGCTTATTTATAAGTCGAAAAATCCTCGCGCTTTGAAAAATAAAAATAAGAATCTCCTTCCCGTGTACTGGATGCATAATCAAAAAGCATGGATTACGAAGATGCTGACCTCCAACTGGTTCCACCAGTGTTTCATCCCGCAAGTCCATGAATATCTCTTAGAGAAGGGTTTGCCATTCAAGATCCTTCTCCTTATGGATAACGCTGGTGGACACGCAACTGACCTGTCGCGTGAGGGCGTTCAGGTTGAGTTCCTGCCACCCAACACCACGTCATTAATTCAACCGATGGACCAGGGGGTTATCAGGGCGTTCAAGGCCCTCTACACGAAGAATACCTTGGCGGACCTCGTTGCGTGTGTGGATGCTGCCCAAGATGACGAGGATGAAGATTTCAACTTGAAGGCGTACTGGCGGCAGTACACCATAGCCACGTGCCTGCAGAATATTCAAAAGGCACTTCAAGAGATGAAACCTGCAACCGTGAATGCGAGCTGGAAGAAGTTGTGGCCCGAGATTGTTTACGACGACAAGGGATTTACTCCGTCGGAAATCCAACACTCTGCAATACGGAAATCTGTGCAGTTGGCTGCCATAATTGGAGGTGACGGGTTTGGCGACATGACGACTGAAGACGTCGACGAGTTGTTGGACTGCCATTCCCAGCCCCTAACTGACGCAGACCTCGAAGACCTGACGAAATCGGCAAGTGAGGAAGAGAGTGAGGGTGCCCAGGAAGAGACCCAAGAAAATGTCGAAGAAACGGGCTTAACATTAGAACGGCTTGCCAAGTTCTGCAACTATATGAAGGAGGCGAAAGAAATGTTACAAGAGTGGGACGAGGATATGGTTCGCTCGATGCAATTCTCAAATAAGGTCGATGACATCATGACTCCCTACAAGATGCTCTTAGATCGAAAAAAGAAGCAGCGGCAACAACTTCCGATCACAATGTTCTTCCAGCCTCGCAAAAAAGAGCCAGTTCCTCCTGCTAGTACGCCTTCGGAAGAAATTGAAGAAGTTGAAGAGGTGTCCCAGGAAAAGGCACCTCCGTCTGAAGAGACGTAAAATACTATCATTGACTGCACAGTAGAACACATCATCAGCTTCATCATCATCATTTCTACTGTGCAGCAAATTCATCGCCATCGTCATTCAAGTTTTTCTTGAACTTCTTTCGTGGTGAGTACAGTAACAATCTTTATTTTTTACTTTAACCTGTTTTATAGTTTAGTAATGTACGTACTGTATGCATTAAGTTAAAGGGAAGGTTTTAAAAGTCTACATGTTGTAACCTATCATATTTTTTTTGTTTAAAATTTACATTCGTACGTAAAACAATCTCTCTCTCTCTCTCTCTCTCTCTCTCTCTCTCTCTCTCTCTCTCTCTCTCTCTCTCTCTCTCTCTCTCTCTCTCTCTCAAATTGTTTTCCTGCTTTGCTACGTACAAGTACTGTATAATTTATATTTGTAAGGTAACATATTTTGTAAATGCTTTTACTGTAAATACTGTATGTACTGTATCATTATTTATCACTATCATCATGCGCGTTAAATGCCTTGTTTGTTCTGAGCGTGGTTGTTTACTGAGCGTACACGCCGTCGTTTCAGGCGGCGTCATAAAGAAAAAGATTTCATTTGGAAGTCCTAAGAAAAATACGTAAACTAAAACATTGGTAATAAAAAAATCAACATACAGTACTGTATAATCAATATAATCGATGCAAAAACTAACCTATACATATATGTGTACACTAAATGAGTTTGTTTCTTCATTATGATCAGAGATGAACGTAAACAAAACATTGGTTGCCATTTTTTATCGTGCTTTTTAGGTGTTTAGGAAACACATGATATAAAATCGCCTTTAATATTTGTGCCTGTTTTAGTTTAGGGTGCTGTAGTACATGCATTAAGTGTTCTGTACATTAAAGGGTGGTTTGTTAACAGTACTACGTACAAGGGAAGGTTTTAAAAGTCCGAATATACATGTTAAATAAATAGGTAAATATGCTGTCACTACTTCGCGGATTTTCACCTATCGCGCCCGCGTCTGGAACCTATCTACCGCGATAAATGAGGGTTCACTGTACGCCCTGTTGACGCTGAGGTATCCTACTCACGTCCGCCAGTTGAGATGGTTCCTCCTCCGGTGCGACCCAGTGTGGGTTGCCAGTCGCACGTTGACGTTAAGCTACTCTCGGAGGTGGTTGTGGACGTTCAGTGTGTCACTGGGAAGACATTCAACAACCAGCAGAGGTGACTTGTTGTGACGCAGTGCGGCAACCTCAGCAACCCGATAAGGGGTTGTCTGCACTACCCAGACAGTCTAGACAGTTTTGGGTTGTCGCTGTACTTCCTCGCATCCCCATGGTTGACAGTTCACAGACTGTGCAGCAGTACCATGATCTTGTGTCCGGCTCCGTCACGCATCCACCAGTGCGACCGGATTCAGCGAGTCAGACGTTGCCCACTCCTTTGCCGTTTCCTCATCAGTTTCGGATGAGGAAACCTCTGATGAGGACATGGCTGAACAAGACGATCAACCCCCAGCCCTGCTATCCATCCAGAAGATGCTGAAGAAGGAATACGGCCCTGTCAGGCTGTGGATGATTCTGGTTAGGACACTGTCATCCGTGGTTCAATTGGTGTCACTTGGAAGTCTACACCTCCGTCCTCTTCGGTTTCATCTAGCTCTTCACTGGAAAAGGACAAGACGCTAGAAGCGGTCTCGATCCCGGTTTCCGGAAGATAAGTCTGGTCTAACCTGATGAAAGGACTTTATCAACCTTTTATAAGGTCTTCCCCTGACTGTTCAGACTCCCAACCACGTTCCCTTCTCAGACGCATCGGACGTAGGCTGGGGTGCGACCTTAGGCGGTAGGGAATGCTCGGGATTATGGAACTCGAGTCAAAGGACAATGCATTTTAACTGCAAGAAGCTTCTGGCAGTACGTCTGACCTGGAAAAGCTTCAGGTCTCTCCTTCAAGACAAAGTAGTGGAGGTCAACACGGACAACTCCCTGCTTTGATGTTCATCTCCTAGCAAGGAGGGACCTACTCTCTGACATGGTGCGAGTTCGCTAGTGACCTCCTCTCCTGTTCAACAGGTCTAGACTTTTCACTAGTAACAAGTTTCTTCCAAGGCAACTTGAATGTCTTAGCAGATTGTCTCAGTAGGAAGGGACAATAATTCCAACATATTGGACCCTCCACAGAGATGTATGCAAGAGACTTTGGGTCACCTGGGGCCAGCCAACCATAGATCTCTTCGCAACCTCGATGTCCAAGAGGCTCTCAATACTTTGCTCACCTATCCCGGACCCAGCAGTGGTTCTTTTAGATGCCTTTCTACTAGATTAGTCTCATCTAGATCTATATGCATTCCCTCCGTTCTAGATTGTCAACAAGGTACTGCAGAAGTTCGCCTCTCACGATGGGACAAAGTTGACACTAGTTGCTTCCCTTTGGCCCGCGAGAGAATAACTTACCGAGGTACTTCGATGGCTAGTAGACGTTCCCAGAACTCTTCCCCTAAGGGTGGACCTGCTACGTCTGCCACGCGTAAGAAGGTACTCCAAGGCCTCCACGCTCTTCGTCTCACTGCCTTCAGAGTATCGAAAGACTCTCGAGAACTAGAGGTTTTTCGAAGGAGGCAACCAGAGCGATTGTTAGAGCAAGGAGAACATCCACCCTTAGAGTCTACCAATCGAAGTGGGAAATCTTCCTAAACTGGTGCAAGTCAGTATCCGTATCCTCGACCAGTACCTCTGTAACTCAAATAGCTGACTTCCTCTTATATCTGAGGAAAGAGCGATCTCTTTCAGCTCCCACTTTCAAGGGTTACAGAAGCATGTTGGCATCAGTCTTCCGTCACAGAGGCTTAGATCTTTCCAACAATAAAGATCTACAGGACCTCCTTAAGTCTTTTGAGACCACGAAGGAGCGTCGTTTGGTTACACCTGGTTGGAATTTAGACGTGGTTCTAAGATTCCTTATGTTAGACAGGTTCGAACCACTTCAATCAGCCTCCCTGAAAGATCTCACCTTTAAGACTCTTTTCTTGATATGCTTAACCACAGCTAAAAGAGTCAGTGAGATTCATGCCTTCAGCAAGAACATCGGATTTTCATCCGAAACGGCTACATGTTCTACATCTTGGTTTTCTAGCCAAACACGAGCTGCCTTCTCGGCCTTGACCAATATCGTTCGTTATTCCAAACTTATCGTATGGTTGGAAATGAACTAGAAAGAGTATTATGTCCTGTAAGAGCTCTTAAGTTCTATTTTAAAAACCTTTACGAGGCCCGTCTGAAGCTTTATGGTGTTCAGTTAAGAATTCATCTTTGCCTATGTCAGAGAATTCTTTATCCTATTATTTTCAGACTGTTAATACGAGAAGCTCATTCCATTCTGAATGAGGAAGACCAAGCTTGGCTGAAGGTAAGGACACACGAAGTTAGAGCTGTCACAACTTCCGTGACCTTTAAACAAAATAGATCTCTGCAAAATATATTCGACGCAACCTTTTGGAAAAGCTAATCAGTGTTCGCGTCTTTTATCTTAAGAATGTCCAGTCTCTTTACGAGAACTGCTACACTCTGGGACCATTCGTAGCAACGAGTGCAGTAGTGGTGGGGGCTCCACCACTACAATTCCCTAATTCCAGAACCTTTTTAATCTTTCTCTTGAAATATTTCTGGGTTGTCCGGAAGGCTAAGAAGCCTTCTGCATCCTGGTTGATTTGGCGGGTGGTCAAATTCTTTCTTGAGAAGCGCCTAGATTAGAGGTTGTGATGAGGTCCTTTAGTATGGGTTGCAGCCCTTCATACTTCAGCACCTAGGAGTCGCTCAGCATCCTAAGAGGATCGCTAGGCTCAGTAAGGAAGACGTACTTAAAAAGGCAGAGTAATGGTTCAAGTCGACTTCCTTACCAGGTACTTATTTATTTTATGTTTGTTATTTTGAATAATTGCTAAAATAAGATACGGGATACTTAGCTTCTAATGTTAACATGTATGCTGGTCTCCACCCACCACCCTGGGTGTGAATCAGCTACATGATCATCGGGTAAGATTAATATTGAAAAATGTTATTTTCCTTAGTAAAATAAATTTTTGAATATACTTACCCGATGATCATGAATTTAAGGACCCTCCCTTCCTCCCCATAGAGAACCAGTGGACCGAGGAGAAAATTGAGTTCTTGTTGACAAGAAGTACTTGAGTACCTGCTCACAGATGGCGCTGTTGTGTACACCCCCACCTGTATAGCGATCGCTGGCGTATCCCGACCTTAGATTTCTGTCGGGCAACAGAGTTGACAGCTACATGATCATCGGGTAAGTATATTCAAAAATTTATTTTACTAAGGAAAATAACATTTTAAAGAGCTGGTGGTATTACACTTCTAACCCTAAAAGGGTAGAACCCTTATCCTTGAGTTTCCCTGATCAGGAAACTCTCTGATTTGATATTGTAAGGGAGGTCACAGCAAATGGGCTGGGTAGGATACACAAATATATGTCTTTTATATTTCCTAGTCCAGTCGGCGTCATGCCGGCTGGACCGTGCCGTCAGATTCTTGCCACAACGGCAGCACACTGGCTGAACTACATTATATATAATTATACAATAGCCAGTAATTTGCAATATAGTACATACAGTGAACCCTCGCTACTTCGCGGTTCGACCATCGCGGATTCACCACTTCGCGGATTTTTTTTCATAACCCATGTCTATACATATATTGCGGATTTTCCGGAAATATCGAAAATACCGCGATGTGACCGATGGTGCGAGATTGGAGAAAGTAAGGAAAATTGAATCATGATTGATTTTCAATATAAATGAAACTTTGAGGAGCAACAAAGATATCATTTGTTAGAGAGATAGAGAGAGGTAAGGAATGGGAGGTAGTGAAAAGTAGCCCACAAGAGAGAGAGAGAGAGAGAGAGAGAGAGAGAGAGAGAGAGGTAGAGAGAGAGAGAGAGAGAGGTAGAGAGAGAGAGAGAGAGAGATGAGAGAGAGAGAGAGAGAGAGAGAGGGGGGGGGGTTTAAATGTAATAAACAAAAAAATTTGATAGGTTATAACACATTGGTGCTTATGTAATATCAACTGTATACTGTAGACGGTTTGAATAAGTTAAGAAATGGTATAAATGATACTTTGTTAGTGTATTCGTACACACTCAAGAGCGGCAGCTAGATGACAGCTGATCTAATCACAGCCAAAAGTAAAAAAAAAAAAAAAAAAAGTCAACAATACTCGATTTTTAAAACACACCCGAAATTTAAAAACAAAAGTACACGCTTTCTTAATGTGCAATTAACTATTTAAAGAGTGGCAATTTTCTAGAATAAAATGATATTTCCCAAAAAATAGTGGTTTGCTGATGAAATCGGATGCCCTATTTTTGGCTATGATTGAAATGGATGTAGACTCCGGCTAATTATTTCATTTCGTATTTAATTGACACTAAGAAAACTAATTTTAGTTTCTTCATCTAAATGTAAGTATTGTATAACACGAGAGAGAGAGGAGAGAGAGAGAGAGAGAGAGAGAGAGAGGAGAGAGAGAGAGAGAGAGAGAATGAATCAGCTGTTGTAATCAAATGGCGTGTTTTTGTTTTGTGAGAATTTCATCGCCACGACTTTAACAACAACATACTGTACTGAACTTTACAGTATTATACAGACTACTGTAATATGATAAAGTAAAATATTTGTAATCTATTTTATATGAAATGGGGCTATTTTTGTTTTGTTTAAAATTTACATTTACGTATGTAAAACAACTCTCTCTCTCTCTCTCTCTCTCTCTCTCTCTCTCTCCTCTCTCTCTCTCTCTCCTCTCTCTCTCTCCTCTCTCTCTCGTAGATTGTTTTTCCTGCTTTGCTACGTATGTATGATTTTATATAGATACGGTAAATAATATTTGTAATAACATATTTATAAAAGCTTTTACTGTAATATCATTATTTATCACTTTCATCATGCGGGTTAAATTCCTTAGTTTGTTTACTGAGCGTACTTTATGACGCCGTCGTTTCAGGCGGCGTCATAAAGAAAAAAATTTCATTTGGAAGTCCTAAGAAAAATTAAGTAAAACATTAGTAATAACCAAATCAACATACTGTACTGAATAATCAATATAATTGATGCAAAAACTAACCTATAAACAGATGTGTAAATGCGTTTGTTTCTTCATTAGGATCAGAGATAAACGTAAACAAAACATTGGTTGCCATTTTCTATCGTGCTTTTTGGCGTGTTTAGGAAACGCATGATATAAAGTCGCCTTTAATATTTGTGCCTGTTTTAGTTTAGGGTACTGTATTACATGCATTAAGTGTTCTGTACATTAAAGGGTAGTTTGTTAACAGTACTACGTACAAGGGAAGGTTTTAAAAGTCTGAATATACATGTTAAATAAATAGGTAAATATGGTGTTACTACTTCGCGGATTTTCACCTATCGCCGGCGCGTCTGGAACCTATCTACCGCGATAAACGAGGGTTCACTGTACTGCAAACAGAAAACTTTACTATGATTATACAGTAGTTATTTCTAACATATCTTGGGTACCCTTGTGCGGGCTTCTGCTGGTACCGTTCCTATATTGAAAGAATAGAATTCCTTCAATACTCTGATTAGAAATCAGTCATCCTTACCCTACAGTGTTAAAAGAAAAATGGGCCGTGACTTGTACACTTCTCTACCCCTAGGGGTTAGAACCCTTTAGTTGGAGTTCCCTTGATAGAGGAATCTTCTTATAGTTAATACTGAGGGGAGGTAACAGCATATGCTTGCAGGGGATACACAAGTATGTGTCTCCCACTATCCCTTTCTAGCTTACTATCCTAAGCTATTCTGCTAAAAGATGACTTTTACATATTGCTTATCAGTGAGATAATCAATTCTATACTCATTCTGCTTTCCTTTCTTTACAGGAGGAACCCCAGATGACATTGTTG
>NC_090745.1:35947574-36112574 GCF_036898095.1 Palaemon carinicauda
TAATCATACTAAAGTTTTCTGTTTGAAGTATGTACTATATTGCAAATTACTGGCTACTGTAAAATTATATATAATGTAGTTCAGCCAGTGTGCTGCCGTTGTGGCAAGAATCTGACGGCACGGTCCAGCCGGCATGACGCCGACTGGACTAGGAAATATAAAAGACATATATTTGTGTATCCTACCCAGCCCATTTGCTGTGACCTCCCTTACAATATCAAATCAGAGAGTTTCCTGATCAGGGAAATTCAAGGATAAGGGTTCTACCCTTTTAGGGTTAGAAGTGTAATACCACCAGCTCTTTAAAATATTTATTATAGGGTAATATGAAAACTGATTTCTAGTCAGAATATTGAAGAAATTCCATTCTTTCAAAATAGGATTGGTCTCAGCAAACACCCGGGCAAGGATAACCAAGATATATTGGAAAATAACTACAGTAGAACCTCGGTTGACGAACGACTCCGCTTACGAATTTTTCGGTTAACGAAGTGACTTTCTCTGAAAAATTCGTCTCGGTTAACGAATATTGTATCGGTTAACGAATTTAAATTTCCCTCCCACGCGCCGTTTTTTGTGGAAAAGTGTTAACGCCGCGCTTCCTGATCGCATTTTTCATGGAAATAACTTAACGACAGCATCTCACAATGGAGTCACGTGACTCCTCCCACGCATACCTACCACCCCCTAATCCCCTTTATTACCCCCTTCACTCGTTCATTATCTCAGTATCCGCCGTCTCGATAGCATACATACTTAGTGAATTCGTGGACGATTTCTTTGTGATTTTTACACGTGGTTTGTGATTTGTTTTATTTTCATTCATTTGTGATTACAGTACTGTACTGTGTATTATTGTGATAGACAATGGCTCCTAAGATGTCGAAGAAGGAAAGCAGTAAGAAGAAGCTGATGATAACGATCGAGATGAAGAAGGAGATCATCGAGAAGCATGACCAAGGCATGCGTGTGAAAGACATTGCTAGTTTTTTCAATCGCTCGCAGTCGACGATATGCACAATATTAAAGAAAAAAGAAGAAATAAAGGCCGCTAAAGTAGCTAAAGGTGTATCGTCGTTGTCAAAACAACGGCCACCTATTCTTGATGACGTAGAAAATTTATTAATGGTGTGGTTAAATGAAAAGCAGCTCGCAGGAGATTCAGTAAATGAGAACATGATTTGCGAGAAGGCAAGAACCATTTACGAGGACTTGGTGAGAAGTGAGCCAGGCACATCAGCAGAAAAACAAAGTTTTAAGGCAAGCCGTGGTTGGTTTGAAAAATTCAAGAAGAGAACGGGTATCCATAGTGTTGTTCGGCATGGCGAGGGGGCCAGCGCCGATACGAAGGCAGCAGAGTCTTTTGTGAAAGAGTTCAAAAGTCTCGTGGACTCCGAGGACTACGTTTCCCAACAGGTGTTTAATTGCGATGAGACAGGCCTCTTTTGGAAGAAAATGCCCAGGAGGACCTATATCACGGCAGAAGAAAAGGCCCTTCCTGGCCATAAGCCCATGAAAGACCGTCTAACCCTGCTGTTCTGTTCCAACGCCAGTGGGGATTGCAAAATTAAACCCCTCCTGGTGTATCACTCGGAGAATCCACGAGCCTTCAAGAAGAACAATGTGCAGAAGAAAAAGTTGCACGTCATGTGGCGTTCTAATACGAAGGCTTGGGTGACAAGGATCTTCTTCGTTGAGTGGATGAACGAGGTTTTTGGTCCCGAAGTCAAGAGATACCTCCTGGAGAAGGACCTCCCACTCAAAGCCTTGCTGTTAATGGACAATGCTCCTGCCCATCTTCCAGCCATTGAAGAGGACATAGCGGAGGAATATAAGTTCATTAAGGTGAAGTTCCTACCCCCCAACACCACTCCAATACTCCAGCCCATGGATCAGCAAGTGATCTCAAATTTTAAAAAACTTTATACCAAAGCTATGTTCCAGCGCTGCTTTGAAGTAACAGAGGGCACCAACCTTACCCTCAGAGAATTTTGGAAGGATCACTACTCCATCTACAACTGCCTGACTTTAATTGATAAAGCCTGGCAAGGAGTCACCAGGAGAACCCTCAATTCCGCCTGGAAGAAACTGTGGCCCGACGCCGTTGCAGAACGGGATTTTGAGGGGTTCGAACCCAACCAGGAGGAAGCAGTTGACGAGGATATTGTGTCCTTGGGCAAGGCAATGGGGCTGGAGGTGGACACGGATGACATCGACGACCTCCTGCAGGAGCATAAGGAGCAGCTGACCACCGAGGAGCTGAAGGACCTGCACGAGCAGCAGCAAAGAGAGGTAATAGAGGAAATCTCATCTGAGGAGGAGGGAGGCACTGCAAAATCACTGTCTTCGAGTGAGATAAAAGATTTTTTAAAGAAGTGGGAAGACGTGAAAAGTTTTCTTGAGGAAAATGTCCCGAATAAGGCTGAAACAGACCGTGCAATAAATTTATTAGTCGATAATGGGGTGGGTCACTTCTATAAAATTTTAAAGAACAGACAAAAGCAGGTGTCTATTGAAAAATATCTTGTGAAGGGGGAGAAAAGAACTGTGAAAGACGACGACCAAGAGTCTCGCAAACGCAAAACCAGTGATAGTGAACGCTATTCTCGCGAGAGAACTCCAGTCAACGTTCCTGAAGTTCTCATGGAGGGAGATTCTCCCTCCAAGCAGTAACCCCCTCCTCCTCCTTCCCCTCCTCTCGTCTCCATCAAGCCAGCAGCGACACTCCTCTAAGGTAAAGTTCAGGTTTACTGTGTATGCATATCCATATTTTCATCATTAAATGACTGCAATATTTTAATAATTTTGTGTAGAGTACAGTAGAGTACTGTATGTGTAAGGAAAAATTTGTGAAAATTGGTTTTTGTAGATGGGTTGAACTAATTATTTCGATTTTATAACATTCTTATGGGGAAATTCGTTTCGCGATACGAATTTTTCGGTCTAAGAATTCGCATTAGGAACGAATTAAATTCGTAAACCGAGGTTCTACTGTACTAGTAAAAATATACAATAGTTTTTCTATCAGCAGTATATCCTATACTGCAAATATACTGACTACCTGTATAAACATATACTGTAGTTCAGCCGGCATATAGCCAGCATAGCTAGTTCCTGCCGGCACAGCCAGCATGCTACCTAAAAGAGAGAGAAAGACAGCAGGGAGTGAAGGCTACCTTATTACTGCGTATGTATACACTAATTGAGGATGTAAAAGTCTAATTTACTGCCTTTCTCCAGAAAGAAGGTTCAAATGGAAGGAGAGAATGTAACATTCAGGCTTCCATCCAGCCACGAGTATCAACGCCGGCAAGGTCCAACCGGCACGCAAGCCTCCGGCATACCTCGGCAACAGAACTTGTGGCCAGCAGTCCAAGGGAGGACTGGGGAACCTTGGTAACAGAAGGGACTTCCCACCTACAGCCATCATGGCTGCCGACAGATGACATGGCTACTAGCAGCTTGCATAGCCGCCAGCAGCTGTCATAGCCGCCAGCAGCTGTCATAGCCGCCGACAGTTTGTAAAACACATGGTCGCCAGCAGCCAACATGGCCGCCGGCAGTTATCATGGCTGCTGGCAGCTGGCATAGCCGCAGGCAGCCGGACAACAGCTGCAGAGAAGGAGTCTGGCCGGCCCCCGCAACCCACCGGCAACGGTGAGGTTGCAGGACGACGGCTCAAAGAAAGATAATGGCTCGGCCATCATAAAAGAACAGAGGGGGAGGGAAAAGGGTCCTGTATGAGGTGTGGAAGGAGCCGGCAAGGTTGCCGGTCCTACACACCCTTAAGAAACTGTTTCAGTCTCGGCGACATCCTAGGAGGCAGGAGAATCTTCTATTCTCCAACCTAGGGTCTTCCAATACAGTTAAGGGGATGGCAGCAGTGCCGCCACCTCTCGACAGGGAGAAACAGAGTTCCAGTGCCGGCGCCATCCTAGGCCTCAGAAGAATAACTACTCTTCAGCCTAGGGTCTGCGAGCACAGGACTGGTCTACTAGGCCACAGGGAGAAGGTGGCGGCATCATACAACCACTTCAGGTGCGGCCTAGGGAGGGCTAGCCTCCTATGTTAGCAGCCTCACCGGCAGGGAAATAACAAATCACTCTGCCGGCCAACTGTTGGCACAAGAGTATATACTCTGAGGTTCTGACCGAATCCCAAAACCTGCCATCTGCGGTTTAGGGACGAGACAGAAAACCCTAGGCTAGTCATGCCTGAATGAAAACTCGGGCACGACTCACTAGGGTTGTAGCCTAAGGCTACACCCAGAGGGAAGAGAGATTACCCTTAAATCTCTACTAGAGACGAGTATCGGTTATATGATAATTCTAGGAGATATCAATCTCCGATGAATTGATCAACCAATATACGAGGGTAACCAGGGAAATGTCGAAAGAATACTATATCGCTTAGGTTAGGTTACCTAAATCGCCGAAACTCTGACATATACGATCGACGCAGAAAAAAGGAAAATTATGCATATAAATATCTTTACAAGTATAAAGTGCTTAAATAGCTTTCATAATAAAATGATTAATGCTATTTTAACTGGGAATGTCATTCTACTAACTAAATAACACACGCATAATGAACGACAGCGCCCATGGCGCCTCCGGTAACAGGCCTAGCTCCTAATCACCATAAATTAATCTAATTTCACAGTGAAACAGGAGCTAAATTACACACAACTTTCCAGAGGCGAAAGAAGATGGAGATTGCCTAATAATCCTTGAAAATCGATCGAAAATGTCAGATCAATAGGGAACACCACCCTGTGAAATCGCTACAGAATTAGGAATATCCGCCATATTGGATATGGCGCTGTTGTGACACTCAATAGTAGTATGGGAACTAGGGCAACCTTGATACGGTTCCCCTTCTAATTCTGCCACTTTCCCCCTCGAAGCGTAAACGCTATTCGGGGTGCAGATTGCTATGTGGCGTGTCAAGAATACGTCCCCTGATATTATGCGATATCCTTGAGAGAAATTTAAGAATATTCGCGGCAGGAGATAGAATACTGGAGACCTAAAGGTAAATTCTCTGGGAATATCACTGTAGTCAAATATCCCTTAGGAAGCTACCCTTAGGAACCTTCCATCAGGACGACATGGCTTGAGCCCAAAAATATATATACACAGTCAGACTTCGCTTATCCCGAAGGTTACAGAGACAGTCACAATAAACAAAAATTCGCGAATAATTGTTACACTAGGGTGGGATAGCTCCTAACCTAAGAAGTCACTGCCCCTTGTCACAAGCGGGTGCACGAGCTGATGATTACCTGAGTAAATACTGGCTAATATTTTTGATTTGGTTTCTACAACAGTTTATAATCATATGTACAGTGTACAGAACATCTGCACACATCTACACTATGTACTGGACACAGTAAGGTTACAGTACAGTATTGTGCTAAGGTAAAGTTTACTGAGTTGTCATCCTCCCCTTACTGTTGTTCCTATCTAGAAATACTGTACTGTAACATATTACTCACTGATACTGTAATGTATATTACTGTAATATATGTACAGTAATATTACTACAGTACAGGTTAACTGTACTTAATATAAATGTTCGATGTTTTCGTTCAGACGACTGTAGCCTACGCCGCTACTGGAGAAGCATGACCCAACTTAAGTGTTGTCTCTTGAGCAGTATGTTATCTATGCTTTTTTTGAAACAGAAATACATCTTATTTTATAAACTAAAAGCTTACATATCTCGATAATAATTGTTTCTTTTAAATAAATAAACAGAAACTGCATTCGATCACTTTTCAACTGTTGATCTCTCTCTCTCTCTCTCTCTCTCTCTCTCATATTAGATTTCGTTTCGGAAGCATTATTGCATTATAGAAAATTACGACTATTTAAATAGTTAATTAAGCTTTAATAATACATATACCGTATATTATCATGTAAAGGACGACCACATGTAAAGGGCCAACCTCAAAATTTCTTTAAAGAAAAGCATTTTTATCATATACTCCATGTAATGGGGGACGGCAATTTCAAAGCCAGCCAGTTATTACACTTTTGTTGTACATATTTTATCACACATATTATAATCTTTATTCATAATAGCATTTTTACTAAAAGCTCTTTGTATTATTGTTAATCACTTGCATGTGTAAATGCTTTCATGTGTTCATCATGATCGGCGATGAAACGTAAAAAAAAAAAAAATTTGTTTTAAGCGGTGTTTTTAAGATCGATTGATTGATTTGAGGTTTTCTGGCATCCTGACATCTAAGGTCATTGACGCCGATATCATTTATTGTAAAAATGAAAAATTTAAAAGAATATTCAAATAAAACTATAAAAGCAAGGATGTCATTTTAAGTCAAATATCTTTCAGAAAACCTGCTTCTGAAATATAGCTAAAAATATTCCATCGTGTTGATCTTTGTAAAGGTGGACCATTGTTGGTGTTAATGATTGGTGCATGATCATTAGTATGCCAATCATCTAATATCCTCCAATCGAACACGAGATGGCAGTTAGAGCTTGCAATTGATAGGTCAATACACGACAACATACCTGTCTGGACATGAAAGTGTGTGGGCTCTCCTGTATTAAGGAGCCCAACATCCTCATTTTCCAAAATAGATTATATAATATTGCCCCTTGTGTTTGATAAAACATCACCCAATGAAGGATGTCTACAATTCATATCTCCCAGTAAGAGAAAAGGTTGAGGAAGTTGTTGAATGACATTTACTAAATTATCATACAAAATATAATTTGGAGACAAGTAGAGAGAGCATATTGTATATTTTTTCCCTATATCAATTTGTACAACAACTGCCTGCAGGGGAGTACGAATAGACAAAGGTATTTCGCGAACATCTCGACGAACGTACATGAGACTTCCGCCATGGCTCCCTGCTTGTTGATTATATGGTGTTCTATAGCTAACATATTCTCGAAGACAAGGAGTGTTAGCATCAAGCATACTTTCCTGTAGACATACAATTATGGGGGGAATGTTTTTGAATTGGGAGCTCAAGTTCTTCATATTTGGCCCTTAAACCCTGACAATTCCATTTCAATATGGAGGAGAAAATTACGTATTATTTCTGGAAGACATTTTGAATGAGGTCTTCCCATTTGCTGTTTTTAATCTAACACCATTACCTGTAGGTTTCTTCAGATATGTTCTTGATATGTTGGGTTTTATGTTTGTCTTTTTTTGTGTGTGTGTCCTTTTGATCTATTTGTTGAGGTGGAAGGTGGACCTCAACTTGAATTTCTGATTTATTCAATTTATCTTCCAGTTCATTAGAAACATCAACAGATAAAACCTCAAATTTACTTGATGTCATAACTTTAATGTTTCTAATTAAGGGAGTTGAGAGAGATGGGGGTCTCTTTCTTCTACGATTAATAGATGGTAAGATTCTAGGTTTTTGTACCTTTCCCCACTACAGGTGCATCAAGTTGGTTTTAAGTGGAGCCTCCATCAAATCATGCAAGGACATGGCGTGAGAGGTTTGTACTAGTTTTTGTGGTGGGGGACGAAGGCTGTACAGAGATGGGCAATACCCTAGTGTTAATATACCGTGGTAAAGCCTTGGGAGGTAATATGCTCACCTTATCATCCAGCATTTTATCAGAGGGTATATATCTTTTTCTAGAGCTATTGGCAGTACTAGGTGGGTTTGATTTTAATGGCTTAGCATAGCTATTTGATTTATTTAAGTCTCTTGGCATGTTCCACACTTATATGTTCTAAATTAGATTTGTTAAGGGCAGTTTCTTCCAACTTGTACAGCTCGCAGCTCTTGCCTGTGGATTTATGATTGGAATTGCAATTTAAACACCTGGCTCCAAGTGCACATTCTCCATGGTAGGATTTTGAGCAAATACACACATTTTCTCATTTTTGCAAACTTTAGACGGGTGTCCCAATTTAAAACACTGCAGTGGCTTCTGCTTGAATAGCCGTACTCTAATCATTTCGTTTTCAATAATAATATGGAAAGATATATCACCATCCTGGAAAGTAAGGATAATCATTTATGTACCTGGGAGTTTGTGAACTTTCCATACATTTAGTGGACACATGGCCAGTATCTCCTCTTTAAATTAATACAGATCTCTGTTAAAAACTATTCCCCTTCCAGGTGGGGTTTGACATCTAACTTAATATCATCATTAGTTGTTTTTAGGTTGGACAGTATTACAGATTGTGTGCTTGATTTGGTATGGATAAGGAAACTATTTTTTTTTTCAAAACGAGATATATCTCTCGGTGCAATAGTTCCTACTTTTTTTCTGAATTAATTTGCATATCTTGAAATAATGCCCTGTAACCCCCTTGGATTCAGCTACAAGCCACATAGGTGGTTTTGACTTTCTCTCAGAAGGCATAACGAAATCAGTGTCTTTTTCCAACTAGTCAGCAGGCCTATATACATCCAAATCCTTTAGTACCTTATAGCAGAGAGCAGCCATGACATTCAAGTTATCAATTTTAATATTATTCATGTTAATTATTGCTTTAAATGCTTCATCATGACTACTGTAACATATCCATGAATCCCCATTTATCATCTTCAAGTTTCATTCTTATTTCTTTTATACAACCGTAGCACTGAAATGCTTTACAGTATATAAATTATCATAGTTTGTGTCTATTGGAATTTGGGTAATATGAAGGATTCAAAGTTTCCTCGTGTTACCCTTTTTACTCAATTTGGATTATCAATAGAATGGTCCTTTCCAGTTCATCAACAGAAGTTTCCTTAATAGACTGGCCTGAGGTCGTCAACAGTGCCGGGGGAGAGTCAGCGTATCTAGGGGATGGGGGTCCATTGTTTGAAGAGTCCATAAGACACGGTTCAGATTAGAAAGAAGAGTTTGATTTACCTGCTCGAGAATACTAAGGCATCACACGTAGGAAAGGAAATTTGCACTCTCCACTATTGGCACAAAGAGAGTATACTTCCCAGATGGTCAACTCCATACCTTACCCAAAGGATAGCATCAAAACAGATATAGAGGCACAGGTGTAAGCTGAACCCGCCTGTTAGGACTGAGACCAGGAAACTATGGAATCATCCTCCCCATATCTGTAATGATGGGCTTCCAGCCAAAAGCTGAGAGTCCTACCCCAAGCATTGGATCCCCCTGGATTCCGAAGATCCAACACTTGAGAATAGTTCCGCCAAAAAGGTCCAAACCATCTTCGGAATGGCTGAGATCATCCAATACTGTCCTATATAGCTTTGAGCGCAAATACCTCCCCACCATGACACCTTCTCCTATTCATCAAAGCAGGTAGCAATAACGGATGTAGAAATACCCACGCCAGTGCAATAACAGATGCAGAAACATCCACGCCATTAGAAAAAAAAAGTAATCACACAGCAAAAGAAAGTGAATTTTCTAAGGAAATAAAATCCAGAAGCAAATCAGTTGGAAAAGGGAGAGAGCTGCAATGTCTGTTCTACACCGTGCCAAAAGCAGAATGGGTACTCAACCCAGGTGTGTGAGTGAGCAGGGGTAGCAGGTTATCGCCCCATCCCACCCCGCTAACTAGCGGGTGAGTGGTTATCCCTTACTAAATGTCTAATAGCTTATCTTTCAACTTCGCCAAAAGTAATATCCCAACAAATGGTGGAAGGCTTGTAATGGATGACAGAACAAAACAATGTTAGGGAGTACAGTGTGTTACTTAGTGTGTTAGTCGACTACGAGTAGGCAATGGACAGTGATTTGTTAGGATATGAGTTAACCCACAATAGAGCATCAGGTATTCATGGATTCTCTCTTTTAGCAGCTTTTTCTGTTACATAACCAAAGGTATAAGGAGGACTGACTGAAATTCAAAGGTATAAGGAGGACTGACTGAAATTCAAAGGACAAAATTGTTGTTTTCAAGTCAAAAGAAATTCAGTCATGAAAAGGTTACCAATCTTACCTGCACTGAATCCTTTGTGTGTTTCTTTCCTTTCCCCATATTGAAAAAACAACATGAAGTGCTGAGGTTATGGTACAGTACAGCAGACGACAAGAAATCACAAACCTTCACCTGTAAAAATATGAGGGCCAGAAGATTAGTTCCTTCATTAACACAAAAACAAATCTTTTAGGCATATTCCATGTTTCTTATTGTGAAGCAAGTTTTCTTTAAGGATTAAGAAAAGGCTCTACCATTGAGCAAGAAATTCACAGTAAAGTTACTGTTAACTGGCATACACAAATATAAAAAATGGTAAAAATATCCCAAATTTCCATAGAGGTTTGCATTTTACCTAACTACAGTGTACAAACCTGAGTCCTTTGAATAGAGTATGACTTCCACAAAGCTGAAACGGAAATTTAAATTTGACGGGGCAGTTGTAAATACAGACTTTTTAACCTTAGGCTCAGACTTATTAGGTGGATCAGGTGGAAAGTGTAACTTGAAGGACTATGTGTTGTACGCCAGTTCAACATATATCCGTTTCAACTTTACGTCGCTCTCTTAAATATTAAATACCGAAATAAAATCAAAGTAATGTCGGTAAATCTCACCTAATGTTGGTCTCTAAGTAATCAAATAACAATTATGTACTGTACTGTACTGTACTGTACTATACTTTACAGTGTTGTTCTGTACTGTAGTGTACTGTACTGTTTTCACATAGAAGTTTATTAATGTAAGAATATGACAAATTTGGAATCATTTGTATATTTTTTTAACTATACAAACCTGAAGCTCTTCACAAATTGTATTATTTTGGCGAGAGCTAAAATCAACCGTTAAAGGTTTTTCAAGGTGTAACTACCCTCCACTAGTTAACGGAAGGGGTTGGCAGGGGTACACCAACCATTCCGCTCACACAAGCTTTAGTAAATAAACGTCCCTTTGCAATTATTATTATTATTATTATTATTATTATCATTATTACTATCCAAGCTACAACCCTACTTGGAAAAGCAAGATGCTATAAGCCCAGGGGCTCCAACAGGGAAAAATAGCCCAGTGAGGAAAGGAAATAAGGAAATAAATAAATGAAGAGAACAAATTAACAATAAATCATTCTAAAATAAGTAACAACGTCAAAACAGACATGTCATATATAAACTATTAACAACATCAAAAACAAATATGTCATAAATAAACTATAAAAAGACTCATGTCCGCCTGGTCAACAAAAAAGCATTTGCTCCAACTTTGAACTTTTGAAGTTCTACTGATTCAACCACCCGATTAGGAAGATCATTCCACAACTTGGTAACAGCTGGAATAAAACTTCTAGAATACTGCGTAGTATTGAGTCTTGTGATGGAGAAGGCCTGGCTATTAGAATTAACTGCCTGCCTAGTATTACGAACAGGATAGAATTGTCCAGGGAGATCTGAATGTAAAGGATGGTCAGAGTTATGAAAAATCTTATGCAACATGCATAATGAACTAATTGAACGACGGTGCCAGAGATTAATATCTAGATCAGGAATAAGAAATTTAATCGACCGTAAGTTTCTGTCCAACAAATTAAGATGAGAATCAGCAGCTGAACACCAGACAGGAGAACAATACTCAAAACAAGGTAGAATGAAAGAATTAAAACACTTCTTCAGAATAGATTGATCACCGAAAATCTTGAAAGACTTTCTCAATAAGCCTATTTTTTGTGCAATTGAAGAAGACACAGACCTTATATGTTTCTCAAAAGTAAATTTACTGTCGAGAATCACACCTAAAATTTTGAAAGAGTCATACATATTTAAAGAAACATTATCAATACTGAGATCCGGATGTTGAGGAGCCACCGTCCTTGAAATACTTACAATCATACTTTGAGTTTTGTTAGGATTCAACTTCATACCCCATAATTTGCACCATGCACTAATTCTAGCTAAATCTCTATTAAGGGATTCACCAACCCTAGATCTACATTCAGGGGATGGAATTGATGCAAAGAGAGTAGCATCATCTCCATATGCAAAAAGCTTGTTTTCAAGGCCAAACCACATGTCATGTGTATATGGTATGAAAAGTAATGGGCCAAGAACACTACCCTGTGGAACACCGGATATCACATTCCTATAATCACTATGGTGCCCATCAACAACAACTCTTTGAGATCTATTACTTAAAAAATCAATAATAATGCTAAGAAACGACCCACCCACTCCCAACTGTTTCAGTTTGAAAACAAGGGCCTCATGATTAACACGGTCAAAGGCAGCACTAAAATCAAGGCCAATCATACGAACTTCCCGACCACAATCAAGGGATTTCTGTACAGCATTGGAGATTGTAAGAAGGGCATCACATGCTCCAAGGCCTTTACGAAAACCAAATTGCAAACTAGGGAGTAGATGATTACCTTCAGCAAACCTGTTAAGACGTTTTGCCAGAAGACGTTCAAAAACTTTAGATAATATGGGAGTTATGGAAATTGGGCGGTAATCAGTGGGACTTGAGCTACCACAAACACATTTACATAGAGGAGTAACATTACCAATTCTCCAACTAGTGCTAAAAGCTCCTCTTCTTGCTAACTTGCGCAAAATAACAGATAACTTTGGAGCTAAGAAATCTGCTGTCTTTATAAAAAACAAAGGAAAAATACCATTTGGGCCTACACCTCCATAAGCATCAAGGTCCATCAACAGAGCTTCTGGGGAAAGGTGAAGGTGGGACCTGTATGTGTAAAGAACTTCAGGTTTGTATAGTTAGGAAAAATACAAATTATTCCAAATTTGTCATTTGTTCTGGAACTAAACGCAAACTTCATTCTCTTTATATAGGAGACTCACCACATGGTGGGTGGAAGTCCAAAAACCAACTGGCTGGAGACCATTCCGGGAAGACACTCTGTGCTATGCACGAGCTGTTTAGAGGGCACCCTGACACCTCGTTATCCTCATAGAATGATGGCCAGCGCAATTGTTGCTAGCGTAGAATTTAGCAATGTGACTTGGGCAGGTAAGCGTAAAATTGAAACTAAGCTCCTAACTTAGGCTAGACTTTGCCTGACTCCACCTCACTTGGAGAACAGGGGCATAACAAATATATCAACATATACTGTATTAGGATGCACAAAGGGCATGGTACCCACATGCAGTCAGAGGCAGTCAGCTTTTAGAGTTGTTTGGATGCAGCACTCCAAGAAAGGGAAGGATGAAATAGGAAGTGACCGGTCACTCACACGTTTATCCTAGACTTACTCGCGGGTAACATCTGTTCTCGACCAACTGCTACTTGTCCTGCAAGGGAGCTGAAGTGTTACTGACCACGTTTTGTGCAGCCACCACAGGACCTAAGATAAAAGTATCCAGGTTCCTGTGGGTTATGCCTTGCAGGAGGTGGGCAGCGGCCGCTGTCTGCCGTTTCCACACCCAGCTTGTAACCCCTGCATCACATAGAAATTCTTTTGAATGATAGGAATGTGCTGGCACTCCTGGCTTCATGAGGACGAGGATGACGATTAGAAAATGAGGGACGTGGATGCATGGCTCTCTTGATTTCCTGTCTAATCTGGTCCTCCCTGTGCTCACCAAGAACCTACTGATCTGATGGCGGTTCTGGAGGTTCTTTTTAAGCATTTCTTCCTTGCCCACACAGGGCAGAGCAACAGTTGGTCTGGGTCCTCTGTTACAGAACAGAGACTAAATTTGGAAGGGCCTGAATCTAGGATCCACTTCGTCCCGGTTTTGAGTCTTTGCTGTGACTCCGGGATGAATCCGAGAGTCACGTGCCCCCACTCCCAAGAATGGGTGATGTTATAGGACCAACTACGTAGCTCATTGACTCTCTGTAGAGGACAGAGCTAGGAGAAAGAACGTCTTCTGGGTCAAGTTCCGATCTGATGCTTGACAAAGACAGTGCTCCTTCATCGAGCGCAGTATTCCACTATGTTCCCCGGAAGTGATCTGATTCCCGACTGAGGGCAGCTGCGCTTGGAGCTCTGTATAAAGAAAGACTATTCCATTGAGGAGAGAATGCTAACTCTGTTCAGTTTAAGACGAGGCTTAAGGCCAAGTTATAGCCTTTCACTGTCAATACCAAACAAAGTTTTCCTCTCTGAGGAACAACAGGAAAGTCGCTATTGTTGGTATAGTGGCACTGAGGGAAGCAATACCCTGTCTATGGCACCAACCACAAACTTTGCCTGTTCTTCTAAGCAGATAATTCCCCGGAGGTATCCTGCTATTCTTTTGTCCCTAGTCTAGAAAGCTTTCTTTCCAAGAGGTTGTTGGATAATCTCCAGGGGTGAAGATGAAGCAATAGTATCACTTGATGGAAGGTCTGCACATGGTTATCTGAGTAGATTGGCAAATGTAAAGGAGGCCTCTTGGTGCCTCTGTGAGATGCAGAAGGCCCAGGAATCACTCTGGTTTGGCCACAACTGAGCTACTAGGGTCATCGAGGAATCTAGCGGTATCCCGAGTTTGTTTATAAGCCTCCTTACTATGCCGAAGGAGGGGAATGTGCAGACTTCTGTCCTGTCCCACAGATGTTGAAAGGCGTCTTGTCAGATCGCCTGGGAACCCAGTGCTGGCGAGCAGTACACCAGAAGATTTCAGTTTAGGGACAACACAAACCAGTTCCTTGTCAGCAAACCTTACCAAGACAAACTCTGTTGGCTATCTGTCATCTCTGAGACCATTCGAAGCCTGCTATCTGAGTACCCCTGCTCACATTGTCTGCCAGCACATTCCTTTTGCCAGGGATGAAACAGGCTGTAAGGCTACCGAGTTGTTCTCCTTCCCTCCAAGGATTCCACAACTAATTAGCAGAAGTGCTATCACTCATCAGCACTACGGAGTGCCCTGAAAGGAACTGATGGAATTCTTTAGGGGAGAGAAAGGCTGCTCTAATTCAAGGTAGGAGGCTCACCTTATGGTGGGTGGGAGGTTCATGTAGCACTGTTGCTCGCATTTGGACCAAAGCCCAGATGCTAAGAGATGCGACAGGTGAGCTCCCCTTTTTTTTCTTTGAATGCGACAAATCCAGGGGAGGAGAGAGAAGGCCTACTCCCATGAGCAGGTTGGTGTCTACCACCCACCACTCAGGTCTCGCTTCAGTGGGTTAAGGTGCTAAGACCATAAGGTGGAACTGTCAGAGAATGATTGGTCGATCCTGAAACTGCCTGTTTCCCAGCATGGACAAGGTCCAGGGACCAGGGGGCATATCTCGAGAACGAGGCTGATCCCAATTAAACCTCACGAGCCTATTTCCTTCATTTAGCTGGAGTGCTAAGGAAAAGAAGGGGTATGAGAGGATGTCACCTTGTGGCCCTCCTTACAGTTAACTTCTGTAAGGAAGTGGGCGTAGTTCACATGTCTGATCGAGAGATTGGCCTGTGAAGGAAAATTTGATTGATTGATTTAAAATTTTCTGGCACCCTGACATCTAAGGTCAATGACGCCAATATCATCTATTATATATAAAAAAACAGAAGAATATTCAATTAAAACAGTAAAAGTTAAGATGTCAATATAAAAGTTGAATAGTTTTCAGAAGACCTGCTTCTGAAATAAATCTAAAAATGCCGCTCGCAGAGTAGGACACATCATGTCCAAGAATCTTGGCAAGTATGAACCTGCCATCCTTCCCTTGAGCCTCAAGTGGTGAACAAATACCTCACTGTTAAAGGTACCAAACAGTCGTCATAATACAGTTAGTGCTGGCCTTTTATCAGAAACTCCTGTGTCAACCGAGCGTAACCAATGCAGAGACGACAAAGAGACGTCTCCCACTTTTGGGGCATTATGTTATACCTCCAAGGATATATGACATTTGTTACTTCTCTTATTTTATTGCCATCTGGACTATCCCAATGCTGTTGCCAATTATCATAAAACTATTTTTTAATGTTAGGTAGTAAATCATTACCTTCTTAGTAGCAACTCGGATGTAGCATTCTTTGCCAGTAAATCTGCCTTTTCAATCCCAGACACACCTACATACGCTGGAACCCAACAAAATCGAACCATTATACCTCTCAGTCGAATTATAAAAAGCCATTCTAAAATCCTTAAAACTAAAGAGTTACTAGAATTAAAAACTTGTAAAGCTTCAAGGACCTTCCTTGCATCACTAAAAATGGAAAATTACCCTCCTTCTCTAATGCTATTTTCGCAATAGCGGTTAGTATGCCACACAGTTCAGCAGTAAATATGGAAGTTAGAGGAAGTGTACCTCTACAATTAAAACCATTACTATGTACTCCTAATCCAATGCCAGCACCAGATTTGGAGCCATCAGTATATATAAAAGCCAATGCCCTATGTTCTGCAACATGTTCCATAAAAAGAGACCTAGATTCTAAGTCAGTCATATTCTTTTTAACTATGATGAAGTATTTACAAAAGGATACCTATGGTAATTTCCATGGAGGCGTTGACAATACCTTAAATGGAAGCACCTTACTTCTAATTATATCAAGAATGTATATTAATTGTTTAACCCGAAAACCATAAGGTTGCGGAGATTTTGGGTGTAACTCAAAGTATGATGTGTGCTTTGCAAGGCTTGCAGTCTGATAGGCTAAAGAATTAGGAAGCCTTTGCAACCTAAACCAATACCGAACAATAGAAGACTGTCAGTATAGGTCTAAAGGTAATTCCCCAGCATCAATAAAGAGGCTTGTGACAGAAGTTCTGAATGCTCCTGTGGACAATTTAATATCAGCATGATGAATTGAATCTAATATCTTTAATCAGATTAGGGTGGCTGAGGAGTATATTTCACACCCATAACTAATTTTTGAAAAAATCAGGGCATTGTATAATTTTGAAATAGTATTTCGGTCTGCCCCCATGATGTATGGGACAATACTTTTTAAAGATTCAGAGCCTCAAGACATTTAGCTTTTAATGCTTTTAAGTGAGAAACCAATGTAAGCCCACAATCAAATATCAAGCCTAAAAATTTAGCTTCACTTACACATGGGATCCGTTGACCTTTCATGTGTATATCCAGATCTGGATGTATTCCTAAATACGGCAGAAATGGACTACAACAGTTTTGCTTGTCTAAAACTTAAGCCCATTCTTATCAGCCCACTGAAAAATTTTATCAATTAAGAGTTGTAGTTTTCTCTCAACTATCGCCATTCTAGCTCCAGCAAATGATATGGAAATCATCAACAAATAGTGTTGAGAGAATATCTTGAGGATATCCCATTAATTGCTAAGGCAAACAGGGTTACACTTAGCCCACTATCCTGGGGAACTCCTTCCTGACACTTCCTCTCAGATAGAGCTTCCCCCACTCTCACTTGAAAAAATCTATGTGAAATAAAGGATTGAATGAACAATGGTAGCTCTCCTCGTAATCCCAAATTATGAATGGTTTTAACCCTGGACAGGTACGATGGGGCGTACGCGACCCCGAGCGTATTTAAAAAACATGTTTTTCTCGCGTGACTCACCCCCGTGACCGAATTTCTGGGTGATCGACCTGCAGCGGGTCACTAGCCTACACGCCGCAGTTGGGTCCAGACGTGCTTCATTGTAGCTGTTCGCCTTCCTACTTTTCTGAGACGCCCCGGGGTCGAGCTCGACCGAATATACCTGAATCAGGTAAGTTACATAATTATCAAAGTTATTACGTAGTAAGAAATTGTCGTAGAATGGTGCAACTTGTATAGGTTATCAGTGGTGGAAAGTCTGGGTGGATGGTTTGGCTACCACGTACATGAATTTTTTTGTAGCTGAGATGCCGTATATCACCACGAGGCCCATTTTTCCTCGAATGCCACTTTTTCAGTTTTTTGCATTTTTGGGCCAAGTCATTTTTCCGTAAGAAATTGGCAAATAGTGTCAACAAACTTTTATTTTTTTAGTGTTGGAAAGTGTGTCTAAATGATCTGGCTACCCATGCACGACATTGTTTTTTGCCTGAGATATACTGGTATGGGATCCATTTTCCATCGAATGCGTATTTCTAATTTTTTCTAATTCTTTGCAGTTATCAAAATGGCAAGCAAGAAGTATTCCTTGGGCATCGATGCCATCAATCAACTACTAGAATAGCTTGATAGTGATGTTGAGGATGGTCTGGAGATAGATGACGTCACTGACGAGGAGTATTTCGATGTGAGGGAGTTGGAGCAAGAGGTGAGGGAGGAAGAAGAGAAGGCAGAGGATCCGGAAATTATCACCTTAGGGAATGGGGATGGAAAAGACGACGACAATGAGGGGGAGGTAGTTGGGGTTGGGGGTTCTGCTTCTGTTGTTGTGACAGCCAGCACAACAACAACTTCCCCTATGCCATCAACATCAAGTGGACAGCCCGCAGCACCGGTACGTCGCCTCACCCCAGTGGAGAGGAGCAGGAAGAGGAGAAGGGGTGAACTACAGCCAGCCAGGGGAACTCCTATCACCCAGATACAATCTGATTCCATTCAAGGCCGTGATGGTACTCTCTGGCATAAAAATCCAAATCCCACCCTCCCCCATATACTCACACCACGGATTGAGCCTGGAGGTCCCACCTCTGTCACGTTGGGCGCGAAGAAAATGTCCGACATTTTCTCGTTCTTTTTGGACGACCGCATGTTAGCCGAGATTGTTCTGCGTTCTAATGAACGCCTTGCCCTTTTGAGAAGTAATTACCATCAAAAGGGCAACGTTGCCCTTAGGGACATTGACCTGAGGGAACTGAAGGCGTTTATTGGAATTCTAATAATGTCAGCAGTGTGGTGTGACAACCATACACCCACTTGTGACATGTGGGACCTCACAGAGGGAAATCCTTTGTATAGGTGTACAATGAACGAGCGTCGTTTTACCCTGTTGGTGAGGGTTCTTCGCTTCGATGATTCGGCCACCAAAGCAGAGAGGGTGAAAAAGGATCGCCTCGCTCCCATTAGGAAAGTCTTCGACCACGTGGTGGCCAATTGTCGAAGCAATTATAGCCCCGGGCCCCATCTCACTGTTGATGAACGACTTGTCCCTTTTCGGGGTCGCTGTCCATTCAAGATGTATATTCCCAACAAACCAGCTAAGTAAAAATAATTTTATTTTATATTTGCACATGTAATTATTGTTTTGTATTTATAAAAAAATTGTTTATTTATTTTATATATATATATATATATATATATATATATATATATATATATATATATATATATATATATTGAGAAGTAAAGAACTTGATATATGATTTGTGTCTAAAATATAATATATCATCTATTCTATCTCTATCTATCTATAACTTTGTTATTTATTTATCTGATAATTTCTCTTTCGTATTTGTAAATAATGTTTTTGTGTAATTATTGTTATTATTATTATTATTATTATCATAATTTTCACTATAATAATTATCAGTGATATAATTATCTGTTAATTTCTCTTTCGTATTTGTAAATGTTTTTCTTATGTATTTATTATTATTATTATTATTATTATTACTATATTTACTAGTAATATAATTGTATATTGTGTTATTTTTGTTATTTATTTGTTATTTGTTATCTTTTTACCTTTATTAGTTACTAATTCTATTTCTCTTCCTCTAGGTATGGTATCAAGCTTGTATTGGCGTGTGATGCCGATTCTCATTACATGTGTAATGGCCTTGCCTACTTGGGGAAGGACACGGTCAAGACACCAAGAGGAGCGACGCTTGGAGAAGTTTTTACGTCTGATCTTGTGGCACCTTTTCAGCGAAGTGGCCGCACAGTGACGACGGATAACTTCTTCACGATGCTACCGCTCGCCTTATCACTCGCGGATAAGGACATGCATTTGTGTGGCACCATTCGCCAAAAGCCTTATATTGCTAAGGAACTTATGGAGAAGGTGCTTCCCCCAAAGGACTCAGTGGCAGTGTTCAATTACGAACACAATCTAACTCTACAGTGTCAGCAAATTAGTAGGACTAAGAAAGTGATGCTGTTGAGTTCCCAGCATCATGATCCGTCCGAGGTCGAAAAAAGGAAGACGGACATTCAGATGTTTTATAATGCGACCAAGGGAGGTGTAGATACATTCGACCAGATGTGTTCTATATCTAATTGTGTTCGTAAGTCACGACGCTGGCCTCTGAGTCTCTTCTACGGGATATTGAATATAATAATGGTCAATTCTTATATTCTCTATACGTACATGCCCTTCGCCAAGACAATGCCAAGGCGAACCTTCCTAAAGGAGATCGCCACCGAGTTGTGTGCTCCCCAGGCAATACATCGGTATTACACATCACGCAAGTTCTCGAAGGGACTCCATCAACTCATGGTGGATACCTTCAAGATTCCTGAGGTGGAACCAATACCTCAAATTCCCTGTGGCCACATCAAGCTTCCTAAAAGGATTCGCTGTCACAGCTGCCCACCTAAGGACGACCGCAAGACAAACACTGCGTGTTTCCGCTGCAGGAGTCCTGTTTGCCTGACGCATGAAACTGTCTTGTGTCTAAGGTGTACCTTAGAGTTATAGGTAAGTTACAACATGAAAATTTTGTTTACTTCTTGTTTGCTTGAATATCATCCAATTTTTTTAGCTAAAATATTATATTGTTTTACATTTTTATGTTTTTTTTTCGAATTTATTTCCCTTCAGAATTTTTTTGGGGTCAGAATTCTAATTTTATAGTCGTAAAATAATCGTCAATCATCCAGCAACACACCATAAAATTTTTATGCATATCCAAAAATAATTAGATTAGTAAATAACACCTTGAAATTGACATACCCTTCCTACATTTCAGGTGGCAGATTAGGCAGTCGGAGTTGGTGTGGTTTGCAGCCATTTTGTGGACATATCCGAAGCGTAAGTTGCCATATCTCTATATATTCCTGTTTCCTATAGAATTTGTGATATTTTGGTATATTTTTACCTGCATAAATATCATATTATATATTAAATATAAGTCTTTTTATACGAAATTTTAATGGTGACACTAAGTAATCAAAAAATTACCTTTAGATATGGCCCCTGATATAACAGTAATTTACAAAATAATGAAGATTTTTTTACATATTTCTATTTAGGATAACATATGTTTATTCCATAAAAAAATTAGCCACTTCCTATTTCATTTGGGTACCCAAAAAAATTCATGAAATTTGGACTAATTTTTTTGGCCAAATAAAGTTACACTTTATTTCTCATTTCAGATCTTCACCTATATGGGTTTGATCACTTCCCAGTTACCACAAGATGTTTCCTGAACATTCAGGAATCTTTTCCTAAAAATATTTTTGTATATATGTATATTTTTTTTTGTGAATTTTTATGTAAAGTCTTTTTTATCATACTTAAATTTTTTAAAAATTTATAATAAATAGTTTTTCTGCAGATGGGTAGTATTTATCTTTGCCGTAGTTTTTAGCATTCTTAGAAGTATTTTACGCGAACAAAAACCTGAAGGTTAATGCACAAACAAATTTTTCAAGAATTTTTTTTTGCGTCGTGGTCGCGCTCGACCCCAATATACCGGAAAAGGGGTGTCCAAGAACGATACCTGTCCAGGGTTAAGTATACCATATCTCCATGTAGTATCATATGCGTTTTCAAGGTCAAAAAAGACTGTTACATGGTGCTGTTTGGAAGAAAAGGCTTCACAAATAGAGGACTCAACACATCAGTCGTTGAGTGCGTTTTTCTAAATCCACGCTGAATAGGTGATAAAATACCCTTCTTTTCAAGGTACCACATCAGTCTTGCATTGACCGTCTTCTCCATGATTTTACATAAACAAGATGTCAATGCAAATGGTCTATAGTTTGCTGCTAAGAACTTGTCCTTAATGGGTTTTAAAAAGGCTAAAATAATTGTTAGTTCCCAAACACGTGGATAACTATAATCATATCATACTCTACCAATGGTGCCTAAAATAAATAACTTTGTATTAAAAGTTACTTGTTTAATCATTGCATATGCAATTCCATCGGGTCCAGGGGCTGTATCGTTACAAGTAGCAAGTGTAGAATCAAATTCTCTTTCAGTAAAAGGAGAATTATACGACTCTTCCCTTACTGTTGCAGAATATAAAATTTTCTTATCTTCAATGCTCCTATACTGGTGACAGAGGCTGCTACACATTTGCATGGTACAGTTGAGAAATGATTAGCCAGGGCATTGCTAACATCATTTGCTTCAGTCACACACTGACCATTCACCTTCTACACTTGTGGTGGGTTTGAGGTAAATTTGCCAGCAATCTTTTTTATTTTTCTCGATACAGAAGATGGTGGTGTTCTACTGTCGACTGAGGAAACAAAAGATATCCAAGATTGGCGCCTAGCTTCTTTCATAGCACGACAGAACTGTGCTCTACATTTTTTGTATATCATCAAATTTTCCTCTGTAGGCGTCAATGCAATCTAGTCAAAGATTTTCTGGTGATTCTGTGCAAGACAGCTAATTCTGAAGACCACCACGGGACTGGTTGTTGTTCGAATAATCCTACGGTTTTGGGAATCAAATTGATTCCTGTTGCATGGAGAGTTCCATTTAGTAAGTCTATGGCATCATCAATAATTTCAAACTGTTCTGCACTCCCCTCATCACTTAGCTCACGAAATTTAACCCAGTCCGGCTTGTCAAGATTCCATTGCGGTGATCTTTGTAAAAGTGGACCATTGTTGTTTATAATAATTGGTGCATGATCATTAGTATGCCAATCATCTAATGTCTTCCAATCAAAATAAAAAAGGCAGTTAGAGCTTGCAATTGAAAGGTCAATGCATGACAAGGTACCTATCTGAACATGGAAGTGTGTGGGCTCTCCTTAATATGGAGTCCGAAATCCTTGTTTTCCACAATTGATTATATAATATTTTCCATGGTGTTTGCTAAAAAATCACCCCATAAACGATGTCTACCATTCAAATCTCCAAGTAGAAGAAAAGGTTGAGGGAGCTGTTGAAACGCCTCTACTAAATTATCATACAATATGTTATCATTTGGAGGCAAATACAGAGAGCAGATTGTAAATTTTCTCGCCATATCAATCTGTACAACCACTGCCTGCATGGGTGTATGAATAGATAAAGGTGTTTGGGGAACAGCTCGGCGTATGTATAGGAGACTTTCGCCATGGCTCCCTACTTCGTGATCATATGGTGTTCTATAGTTAAGGTGGCTTAAGAGCAAAAGCAAGTAACCCCTATTAATTATTCTATACCCATGAAACTTTGTGTAATTTAGAGTATATAGAGCTACTTTCATGTCAAATTTGAGAATTTTTTTTTTTCTTTTTTTTTTGTGTTTTTTTAGATTTTTAGATCGTAAGTTTTTTTGTGTTTGTTTTTTCATATTTTTTTTAGAACTTGTAGTGCCTTTTATTTCCTTTAATTTGATCATTCAATATTTTTATATAAGTAATACTTACAGAGTTATTCCACCCAAAAATAATAATTATGTAATATATAAAAAAATTCGTGAAAAAAAAAATTGAAAAAAAAGTTAAAAATTTAGATTCAACCTAAAGGAGCCCTTCTACATTTTTTGAATTTTGAAAATCCATTAAAAATTAAAAAAGTCTTAGAGCTTAATATACACTCATATCACTCAAAATTTAGTTTCGAAAAAATTCCACTTGAAGTTTTAGCATCATTAACACATGAATTATTCTCACTGGGAAGCACATTTTCTTGAATAAATAACTATTTATATATCATAAAACATTTTTTTATCATATTAGCTTTCTTTTTGCACTTGAGTGTTGCATAAAAACTTCCAGAATTGCAAAAAAAAACAAATAATTATGCAATCATTTTTTTTTTTTTTTTTTTTTTTGTCAAATTTCACTTGAAGTTTTGGCAACATTCAGACATAGATGTCTTACTGTATGAATTGCTATTTGCATGTCATAAACATTTTTTTTATCAATATAAGCCAATTGTTGCATAATGTTTCAGAATACCATGCAACAATTATAATTTTTTATGCATGATTTTCCAAACCACGCATGAGGTATCATACTAGGCTCATTTTTTTAGGAGTATCCCCAGCTTGAGAAAGCCAGCGAAGCTTACGCTGTCGAAGGGGATCAGTTATCGTACGGAATAAAGCATAAATATTTGCAACTATACATTATTTGCAAAGAATATGGTTCAATGGATGGAATGGGTCTCACGGAATTACAAGTCATGCGGCACGCCCCCTTTACCCCGTTACCCACCCATTTTTTTGCTTTAGAAATATGAAATTCACAAAATTTCATACGTATGGCATTGTCAACACCATGTAGTTGCCGGAAATGCAAAAAAGTAAAATTCAGCATCTGACACGCAAATCAGCTATTTTTCGGTACACTAGCCCCCTTAATATATTTGCGAGGACAAGGGGTATTAGCATCAAGCTTACTCTCCTATAGACATAAAATTATGGGGGAATGCTCGTGAATGATTAGCTTAAGTTTTTCATATTTGGCCCTTAAACCCTGACAATTCCATTGCAAAATGGAGGAAAACCTATGGTTTATATTTTGGAAGAACCTTTAGATGAAGTCTTCTCATTACCAATTTTTAATGTAACACTATTTCCCGGTTGTTTTATTAGAGAGGGTCTTGATAAATTGGGTTTTGTGTTCGTGATTTTCTTTTTGTCTTTTTGATCCATTTGTTGAGGGGCATGGTGGACCTCAACTTGAAATTCTGATTTATTTAAATTGTCTTCCAGTTTATCAGAAACATCAACAGTTAAAACATATTTATTTGGTGTCACAACTCTAATATTTCTTATGGAAGGGGGTGAAATGGATGGAGGTCTCTCTCTTTTCCAATTAATAGGTGGTGAGCTACCAGGTTCTTGCACCTTCCCCACCACAGGTGCACCCGGTAACTTGGTTTCAAGTGGAACCTCCATCAAATTAAGCAAGGACATGGCCTGAGGGAGGTTAGTACTATTATTGGTAAAGGGGGATGAAGGTTGTATAGAAATGGGCAATGCCACAGTTTTAATACACGGTGGCAAAGCCTTGGAAGACAATATTCTTACCTTATCATGTAAAACCTTACTATCATTAGATGATGTATTTCTTTTCTTGGAATTACTGGCAGCACAACATGGGTTTGATGTCTCATGTGGTATAATTTCTCTTGATTTTAATGCCTTTGCATAGCTGTTTGGTTTATTCAGTAGGCTTTTGGTATATCCCACACTAATGTATTCTACACTGGATTTATTGAGCTTCTTCAAACTTATAAATCTCGCAGCTCCTGTCAGTGGATTTATGGTTTGAGTTGCAATTCAAACGGCTGGTCTCAAGTGTACAGTCTCCATGCTAAGGTCTAGAACAGATGCTACACATTTTTTCATTTTTACAAACTTTAGAAGGGTGTCAAAATTTGAAACACTTGAAACATTGTAGGTGATTCTCTTTGAAAGGTCCAACTTTAATTCTTTCATTTTCAATAACGATGTAGAAAACCATATTAGCATCCTGGAAAGCAAAGATGATCATCAACGTCCCAGGAACCTTATGCACTTTCCACGCTGTTAATGGACACATGGCCAGTATTTCCTCTCCTGTAAATTCATACAGGTCTTTATTGAAGACTATTCCCCTTCCGTAACTAAAATTTGGGTGGGGTTTGACATCTAACATATCACCATCACTACTTGTCTTGAGGTTAGACAGTATTACTGATTGCATGCATGATTTGGCATGGATTAGGAAGCTATTTTTTCCAAAGCGAGATATATCACCTGGTGCAATGGTTCCTACCTTTTTCAGAATTAGTTTGCTAATTTTAAAATAATTCCCATTACTCCCTTTAGGCTCAGCAACAAGCCACATTGGTGGTTTTGGCTTTCTCTGGGGGAGGCATAGTCATATCAACATCCTTTTCACACCAGTCAGCAAATTGTTTGGTATCTTATCACATAGGGTACCCTTGACATTAAGTTATTAATTTTTATATTGTTGATATTACATATTGCATTAAATGGTTCTTCATGATAATTATAAGATATCCATGAATACCATTTTTCATTTTCAAGTATCATTCTTATTTTTTTATCACTATATATCATTTAAATGCTTTATATAGCATATCATAATCAGCATCTATTGGAATTTGGGTAACATGAAGGATTCAAAGTTTTCCTTTGTTACCCGACTTACTTGGTTTTAAAACATTAGTAGCGGGGTCCTTTTTTGTTCATAGGTCGTTGTCAACTTAATTTCTCTTGATTAAATTAGCAAAGGTTGTCGGCAGTGTCGGGGGGAGAGTCAGCGTATCCAAGGAATGGGGGTTCGTTGCTTAAAGAATCCATATGACAAAGTTGAGAGAGAGAAAAGGATTAGTTTGATTTACCTGCTCGAGAATATTAGGCCATCGCACATCAGATGGGAAATTTGCACTCTCCACATCGGCACAATGAGAGTATAATTCCCAGATGGTCCACTCCAAAACCTACCTGAAGGATAGCATCAAAACAGATAGAGGCACATGTGTAAGCTGAACCCACCAGTTAGGACCGAGACCAAGAAACTATGGAATCATCCTCCCCATATTTGTAATGATGGGTTTCCGGCCAAAAGCTGAGAGTCCTATCCCAACCATTGGATCCCCCTGGATTCCGAAGACCCAACACATAAGAATAGTTCCGCCAAAAAGGTCCAAACCATCTTCGGGATGGCTGAGATCATCCAATACTCTCACCTATAGCTTTTATGCATGTTGCATAAGATTGTTTACAATTCTGACCATCCTTTACATTCAGATCTTCCTGGAGAGTTCCATCCTGCTTGTAATACTAGGTATGCAGTTAATTCTAATAGTCAGGCCTTCTCCATCTTGAGGCTCAATACTACAGAGTATTCTAGAAGTTTTATTCCAGCCGTGACCACGTTGTGGAATGATCTTCCTAATCGGGTAGTTGAATCAATAGAATTGAAGTTCAAACTTGCAGCAAATGTTTTTATGTTGTAGAGGCTTACATTAGTCTTTTTATAGTTTATATATAAAATGTCTGTTTTAATGTTGTTAGTGTTTTAAAAATAATTAATTTTAATTTTTCATTATTTATATCGTTTATCTATTTCCTTATTTCCCTGTTGGAGCCCTTGGGCTTCTTGCTTTTCCAACTAGGGTTGTAGCTTAGCTAGTAATAATAATAATAATAATACATACATACATACATACATACATACATACATATACCAAGGCACTTCCCCCAATTTTGGGGGGTAGCCGACATCAACAAATGAAACAAAAACAAAAAGGGGGCCTCTACTCTCTACGTTCCTCCCAGCCTGACAAGGGACTCAACCGAGTTCAGCTGGTGCTGCTAGGGTGCCACAGCCCTCCCTCCCACATTATCCACCACAGATGAAGCTTCATAATGCTGAATCCCCTACTGCTGCTACCTCGCGGTCATCTAAGGCACAGGAGGAAGCAGCACGGCCTACCGGAACTGTGTCACAATCGCTCACCATTCATTCCTATTTCTAGCACCCTCTTTTGCCTCTCTCACATCTATCCTCCTATCACCCAGAGCTTTCTTCACTCCATCCATCCACCCAAACCTTGGCCTTCCTCTTGTACTTCTCCCATCAACTCTTGCATTCATCACCTTCTTTAGCAGACAGCCATTTTCCATTCTCTCAACATGGCCAAACCACCTCAACACATTCATAACCACTCTAGCTGCTAACTAATTTCTTACACCCATTCTCACTCTCACCACTTCGTTCCTAACCCTATCTACTCGAGATACACCAGCCATACACCTTAGACACTTCATCTCAAACACATTCAATTTCTGTCTCTCCATCACTTTCATTCCCCACAACTCCGATCCATACATCACAGTTGGTACAATCACTTTCTCATATAGAACTCTCTTTACATTCATGCCAAACCCTCTATTTTTTACTACTCCCTTAACTGCCCCCAACACTTTGCAACCTTCATTTACTCTCTGACGTACGTCTGCTTCCATTCCACCATTTGCTGCAACAACAGACCCCAAGTAGTTAAACTGATCCACCTGCTCAAGTAACTCTCCATTCAACATGACATTCAACCTTGCACCACCTTCCCTTCTCGTACATTTCATAACCTTACTCTTACCCACATTAACTCTCAACTTCCTTCTCTCACACACTCTTCCAAATTTTGTCACTAATCGGCCAAGCTTCTCTTCTGTGTCTGCAACCAGTACAGTATCATCCGCAAACAACAACTGATTTACCTCCCATTCATGGTCATTCTCGTCTACCAGTTTTAATCCTCGTCCAAGCACTCGAGCATTCACCTCTCCCACCACTCCATCAACATACAAGTTAAAACAACCACGGCGACATCACACATCCCTGTCTCAGCCCCACTCTCACCGGAAACCAATCACTCACTTCATTTCCTATCCTAACACATGCTTTACTACCTTTGTAGAAACTTTTCACTGCTTGCAACAACCTTCCACCAACTCCATATAACCTCATCACATTCCACACAGCTTCCCTATCAACTCTATCATATGCTTTCTCCAGATCCATAAACGCAACACACACCTCCTTACCTTTGGCTAAATATTTCTCGCATATCTGCCTTACTGTAAAAATCTGATGCATACAACCCCTACCTCTTCTAAAACTACCCTGTACTTCCAAGATTGCATTCTCTGTTTTATCCTTAATCCTATTAATCATTACTCTACCATACACTTTTCCAACTACACTCAACAAACTAATACCTCTTGAATTACAACACTCATGCACATCTCCCTTACCCTTATATAGTGGTACAATACATGCACAAACCCAATCTACTGGTACCAATGACAACACAAAACACATATTAAACAATCTCACCAACCATTCAAGTACACTCACACCCCCTTCCTTCAACATCTCAGCTCTCACACCATCCATACCAGACGCTTTTCCTACTTTTGTTTCATCTAGTGCTCTCCTCCATTACTCTATTGTAATCTCTCTCTCATTCTCATCTCCCATCACCGACACCTTAACACCTGCAACAGCAATTATATCTGCCTCCCTATTATCCTCAACATTCAGTAAACTTTCAAAATATTCCGCCCACCTTTTCCTTGCCTCCTCTCCTTTTAACAACCTTCCATTTCCATCTTTCACTATCTCTTCAATTCTTAAGCCAGCCATCCTTACTCTCTTCACTTCTTTCCAAAACTTCTTCTTATTCTCTTCATATGAATGACCCAATCCCTGACCCCACCTCAGGTCAGCTGCCCTCTTTGCCTCACGTACCTTTCGCTTTACTTCCATATTTTTCTCTCTATATTTTTCATACTTCTCTATACTATTACTCTGCAGCCATTCTTCAAAAGCCCTCTTTTTCTCTTCCACTTTCACCTTCACTTCTTCATTTCACCATTCACTGCCCTTCCTCATGCTGCCTCCAACAACCTTCTTGCCACACACATCACTTGCAATCCCAACAAAATTTTCTTTTACTAACTTCCACTCCTCCTCTAAATTACCAGTTTCTCTTACTTTCACTTCGTCATATGCCATTTTCAACCTTTCCTGATATTTACTTTTTACCCCCGGTTTTATTAGCTCTTCAACCCTCACTAGCTCCCTTTTACATCCACCAACTCTATTCCCCCACTCTTTTGCTACAACTCATTTTCCTTCCACCAAAAAATGATCAGACATACCGTTAGCCATACCCCTAAACAGGTGCACGTCTTTCAATCTTCCAAACATTCTTTTAGTTATCAACACATAATCCATTAATGCCTTTTCTACTACTCTTCCATTTGCCACTCTTACCCATGTATAGTTATCTTTATCTTTCTTTTTGAAAAAGCTATTACATATCACCATCTCTTGCTCAACACACATATCTACCAGTCTCTCACCACTCTCATTTTCACCTGGTACGCCATACTTCCCAATGACACCTTCTACCTCTCCAGCACCCACTCTAGGATTTAAGTCACCCATGACGACTACATAATTCCTTCTACCCAGTCCTTCTACACCCCTAGTTAATTCATTCCAGAAATCATTCCGCTCTTCTTCACTTTTCTCACTACCTGGCCCATACGCACTGACAAACGCCCAACATTCCCTACCCAACCTAACCCTTACCCACATTAATCTAGATGACATCTCCTTCCATTCCACTACTTTACCTGTCATCCATTCACTCAGCAATAAAGCCACACCCTCTCTCGCTCTTCCCCTTTCAATCCCAGACACTCTACCAGACATTTCAACAAACATCACTTCACCCTTTCCTTCTATCTTTGTCTCACACAAGGGCAATACATCCATCCTTCTATTCCTAAACATACTTCCAATCTCACATCTTTTATTCTCTATCTTACTACATCCACGCACATTCAAACACCCCAAAACTAGAGTGCGGGAAACAGTCACTCTCCCCCCAGCTCCATCTCTTTGTCGATGTCTCACAGGATGTAGATACAGGAGAGGGGGTTCCCAGCCCCCTCGTCCCGTCCCTTTTAGTCGCCTCTGATGACACACAGGGATAACATTGGCGCTATTCTAATTGTTTTTATGCCCCCGCGACACCTCCTCCCATTCATCGAAGCAGGCAGCAATAACGGATGTACAAACATCCACGTCAGTGGCTATAATGGATATAGAAACTTCTAGGAGCCCCCCCCCAAAAAATTACACACACACACACACACACATATATATATATATATATAAGATAAACAAATATATAAGGGAAATATTTCTCATAGAGTTGAGACGGCAACACGAAAGAAAGTTTATAAAATTAAGAGAAGGTCGAAGTAATAGCAAGAGGAAGAGAAAGACGAGAGAGAGAGAAATCTAGATTCGAACTGGGGGGAGTAATTTCTCCACGTTCGAGAGCCCTCTTGCCCGTCACCAAGTGTCAACATGGGAATGATATGCTGTGCTGAAGCTCAATGACTTCATCAAGGCTTTCAATCATTGAGAGGGCTGTGACAGAAAACTACCTTCCCTTGCAAAGGAACTTGCGGTTCATTTCGCAAATTAGACGGACTGCGAGGAGAGGGTTGAAGAGGCGAGAGCTGATAAGAGGCACTGCTTATGCGTGCACACTTCTCAGTTCACACAAGTAAGGTGTAGTTCACCTGTGTATGCCTGTCTACCTGTATGCACTCACAAAGTAGGATTTGCCTTTAATCTAAACAATGCTTCCTGTGTACGTGTAACAGAGGTGAGGCAGGCAGACAAGCTCGCTCGCCCACCTCGCTAGGTGGTAGGGAGCGCCATGCTGTGCACAATTTGTCATAAATCATCAGAGGGGAAATTTTTTCCTCGCAGATAAGTTGCTGGTACAACACTTCAAAGGGATTTTGACTGTTATTCCCCCCCGAAGGGTTGTAAAGTTCCACTGAGAGGAACAAGGAACCTCGGCTCTCAGCGACAGGTCAATTCTCATTGGTTACTCCCGAGGGTCGAGAGATTGCCTAGAAAATAAAATTCTCATGTTGCATACAACTATTATGTAGGGTGAGTGAATCCTGTTCCCCAACTGCCTTCAATCTCATTGGAGTTGGCCGTGTAAATACGCTTACAGCTCGGTAATATCAGAATAGTCAGTACTCCCTAGAGGAGGATAGAATTACAGCAAATCTCCTTAGCGATCACTGCCAGGCAATAGACAGTTGATAACGACACATCGCACGGATCTATTTCGAAAAGGTAAGATTGAGACATCTACAATCTATTGTTGGACAGCCAATGTATGTACTAAGTCCATCTATGAACCAGTAACACAAACTGCAGAGGCAGGACAATCATACAGACGCAGCACAAATGATTTGTTTAGTCTGGAACTCGATTGGAGAGCATTGATCAAAATTCGCAATCGAGACCGCCTTCTTCCAATAACCAAGATCTCTTATAAACAACAAAAACGTTCGTATCTCTTTATTTCCGATCAGCAAACGGGAATGAAGGAAGAGTCTACATGTCTGGTAACGGGAATGTGGAAAGGAAGGCATAACCTAACTTCCCGTAGGGAATTATTATCATTATTATTATTATTATTATTTTTATTATTACTTTCTAACCTACAACCCTAGTTGGAAAAGCAGGATGCTATAAAGCCCAGGGGCCCGAACAGGGAAAAAAGCCCAGTGAGGAGAGGAAAAATAGGAAAGATAAAATATTTCAAGAACAGTGACATTAAAATAAATATTATTATATAAACTATAAAAACTTTAACAAAACAAGAGTAAGAGAAGTTAAATAGAATAGTGTACCTGAGAGTACCCTCAAGCAGGAGAACTCTAACCCAAGACAATGGAAGACCATGGTACAGAGGCTATGTCACTACCCAAGACTAGAGAATAATGGTTTGATTTTGAAGTGTCCTATCCTAGAAGAGCTGCTTACCATAGCTAAAGAGTCTCTTCTACCCTTACCAAGAGGAAATTAGCTACTGAACAGTTACAGTGCAGAAGTTAACCCATTGGGTGAAGAAGAATTGTTTGGTAATCTTATTATTGTCAGGTGTATGAGGACAGAGGAGACGTTGTAAAGAACAGGCCAGATTATTTGCTGTATGTATAGGCAAAGGGAAAGTAAACCGTAACCAGAGAGAAGGATCCAATGTAGTACTGCTTGGCCAGTCAAAGGACCCCATAACTCTCTAGCAGTAGTATCTCAACGGGTGGCTGGTGCCCTGGCCAACCTTCTACCTATCGAAAGTAAAGATTTACTAGAATGGAGTTCTAATTGTATGATGGTATATAGTCCTTGCCGGCAGAAAAGATCGCTTACTTGCATGCGGTTACACAAGCGTAACTTCTTTGCCTCTGGGTGAGTGTTTGAAAAACGAGCCTGAGCTCGCTTGCAGGAATAATGTATGTTTGTCGACTAGTAACACTATTGCCACAAAAAATAGATCATTGACTAGCTGTAGTATTGCTAACATGTTCGTGAGCATATGTGAACCCACAAAAAGTACATGCAACTAGTGCAGCAATCAGACCTGAGTCAGTATTAAATGTTTGTCTGCCTGCCTTGTGGGCAGGTAAAGCGTCCTCATAAGTGAATACTTGCTTGCTATCATTTGTAAACGTAAGCAGAATCTGAAACTATCCCCTCAGGACTAGAAGCTTGCGAAAAATTATTTTGTAAGGGGATGTCTGACAATCCCCTTGTGTGAGTGCTCCGAAGACATCTCCATTCCATAGGGAAACAAGGCCAAGAAAGTAACCCCCAAGGACTATGTTTTGCAAAACTCGGCGTCTAATGAAAACTCATTGTTCATAGGGGTTCAATGATGGCATGCAGCGGTTGCAAGTGATTAGCAGTAAAACATATTTGCAGCAATAACCCTGAGGTTTTGTTTTGGTGAGTGTGCATGCGCAACTGATGGAGTTCATTTCAGCCTTTATGGGGTGTTAGGAAACGCCTGTAGTTGTGTAAACCTCCTCAGAGAAGGGAATTTCCCATGAAGAGGCATAGTCTCGCATGTAAGTGTTTGTTGGCCCAGAACGTCACAAACATAAATACTAAGCAGGTTTGTACAGGCTTCCCGTGAATGGCAGTAAGTGCAGGTGAGTGCCAGCAAGTGCCTGCGAGCGCTGGCAAGTATCAGCAAGCACTGGCAAGCATCAGAGAGTACTAGCAAATGCTGGTAAGCTCTGGCCAGCGTTAGCGATGCGAAAAAAAAAGTTTGAGGAAAAAGACAAATTATTAACATTGTTTTATTACTGGTTTTTATTATTTTGTTGAGTATTTTTTTTTTTTTGTAATTTGTTGAGTTTCTGTCCATCATTTTTCAAAATTCCTTTCTTTGTTTTCTTAGCAGGTGGCTGGCAAGTCCCTATACCCAGTAGGGTTTTAAAGATTAGGTTTTAGGATTAGAAATAAGCTCAATCACAATTTGAAGTTTACAGTCCTGAATCCTACGTTTTCATGCTAGATTGCAGTTATGGGTGTCAAATTTGTACTGTACTGTGATTTCTATTGTGTGACCAGTATCCCTGACAGATCTTTCCCCATCTTAGAGTTCTCTTGCTTGAGGGTACACCCGGACACATTATTCTATCTAATTTCTCTTCCTCTTGTTTTGTTAGTTTTTATAGTTTATATAGGAAATAGTTATTTCAATGTTGTTACTGTTCTTAAAATATTTTATTTTTCCGTTTCCTTTCCTCACTGGGCTACTTTCCCAGTTGGGGCCCCTGGGCTTATGGCATCCTGCTTTTCCAGCTAGGGTTGTAGCTTAGCAAGTAATAATAATAATAATAATAATAATAATAATAATAATAATAATAATAATAATAATAATAATAGTATAATTGCCTGTTTTTATATAGTGATACAATAGTCCCATTATTAGGGTCACATATTAGTCCCAAGAAATAAATGACCACAAAGTGAGGCAAGATAATACAAACTGTATGATTATTAAGATTTCGGAAGGCAAAGAATGAATACTATCTAGGAATTGACTGTTATTCATAGATCTGGAATATCCCATAGACTTTGAGTACTTCACGGAGAAACTGAAGTAGGCTTTTATATGAAAGTAGAGAAGTAACTGATCCACAATAAAAAAAAGTGTTGATATCACAGGGCATGGATTTTTTTAGTAAAAGGTATCTGTTACCAAAGAAATAGAAGCTTTACGTACTATATGCAGTGTAAATACAGAACAATGAATGAAAGTACTGTGAAGACTAAGTACTTTAGTAAATAGTCATAAGATTACACTTAAATGCCTGATCTACCCTTGGAAGTTGGCAGCAGAGGATATTCACTAGTTAAGGATCTGAGATATGTCCTAATGCTTTTAAATAATTTTTTTTTTCTTTTTTTTTTTAATTTGTCATGTGATTATTCCCACTCTATTATTGAGTGTGTACTGATGTGATTGAGTAATAGTATCGGCAAGGGAGTTTTTTCTTTCTCAAAATAAATATTTCTTTTAGTTTTGTAGACAGTAGTAAGCATTTCTTTTCCATATATGACCTGTCTCCTCAAAGAACAATCTTCATTTAAATGATATTTGTATCCTTTCTAAAATCTTACCTGAGATTCAAGCTATTTAATATGTATATTGTTGATTTTCCCCAAAATTTAATCAACGGTCATACTACCTGCTTATTGGGCAAATTCAAGACAAGAAAAATAATAGGGAAGTTCTAAGGTTTTAGTTAGGTCCCCTTGCCCAGTATAAACTCAAAGGGTGGTACGCAGTTCATTCTTGACTGTTTACTTATATTTTGCCCAGATCTCTCGGCTTTCCACTGTATTGTTTTTGTGTAGTGAAAAGTTGGATTGTGGCCAGCATTGGGACATTAGGCAGTCTGCGTACTATGTTTGGCGGCAGTCCGCAAACCACTACATGATTTTTCTTGCCCAGACCAGGGAAACACCTAACCTTTAGACATTGCATCATCATCGACCAAGGGCCAAAAGGCTAAGAAGAAAGTTGGGATGAGGAGGGCCTCATCTCGACTGTTAGTGACCTGGCGACTCAGGTGAAGTCCCTGACACTCCAAGTAGCGGCGCCAGTGCCCCTAGTACATCCCCAGCTTGGCCAAATGTCAACGGTCTGGCAATTCCTGTTACTGGAGAGGGACCTGTGATTGGAGGTTTCCAGCCCCATCCAGGGTTCTCACTGGTACTCCCACCTGTACCAGGCTTCTGGAAATCTCCTGCTTGGAGTGGACCTGTTGCCTCCTCGCTGGTTACGACAACCAACCCTTTTAGTCCGCCAGGAACTTCAGCAAGTGGACTAGGCGAATAGATCTTGGGTGACCAAGCAATGTCCGGCAGACCAGTAAAGGGTCCAGCAGCCATGGCTGAAGCAGTTCTTCCCCAGACAGTGGTCATTCCAAAGCACAGGCTCTAAGCCAAGGAAAAGACCAGACCAACCATACCCGAAATGTTGACCTTGTCACAGGAGTCAACCGGCAAAGATTCTGGTAGTGCGACTTCTGGTAACACTTACAGCTCCTGTCCCAATCTCAGCTCAGTCGACGCTGTCTCTACCAACCATGTCCAGTCCCTCCAGTCAGACTGCTGTCTGTCTGACCTGCTCAAGGCCCTTGACTCCAGGAAAAGCCCGAAGCCTGGGATTGTCCAGCTAGAAACTGGCCAAAGTTTTGCCCGATTCCTGAAGGATTTCAGGTCTTACTGTGGCAGTAGGTACACCACAGGTTGGTGGACCGCTGAGCTAGGAAGGTACCTAAAGGGGGAAATCAAAGAGGCTTTTTTGGCAATAAGGGGGTCTGAGATCTCATACCCCAACATGAAGGAACGCCTAATTGACTGGTGCCGAGAAGCTCGAGAGAGGAGTGATGTAGGGAGAAAAGCCCATTTCAGCTGAAGATATATGCCATGCGTTTGGCCTCCTTGTACAGGTCAGCATGTCCTTGGCGTAGCTTGGACCGGAGAGAGCCGAGACGAAAGCTCCTCAAAATGGTTCCAAGTAAAGCTGTGAGTAGGCTAGAGCAGTCTCTGGCCAATATCAATGTCTCTGCTAATCATGAAGCTACTTGGCAGGATGTCTTGCACCTGTTGAGTGTTCTCGATGAGGCATCCTGTCAGGGAAACCAGAAAGCAGAGGATTTGGCCATTAGTCGTGTGGGACAGTCATGGCACGACTCTTATGCTGACAGGGTTGTCATGGCTGCCCCCACCCATTCACTTGCACCCGACCGTGGTTACCCACGCATGCTTCCTCGACCTGTCCCCAAGCCTGCACCTGTGGATGTGTGCCTGCCACCATCATGCACCCAGAGTAGGTCTCCTAAGTTTCAGAGGAAGTACAGTAATGTCTCACAACACAAAATTAATTGGCTCCGAAGTGGCTTTCATAACGTAAATTTTTTGTCTTGTGAGTCGCCTTTTACCTCTAAATGGCCTAATTTGTTCCAGACCCTACAAAAATACCACATTAAATAATTATATAAAGGATGTACTCCACTATACTGTACTAAATGTATGACTACAAGTATTTGGATCATTCAATGATAACTTAACTATTGGTTACCTGTAAAACGGATTTTGAGCGAAGCGAAAAATCTTTTTTTGGGTGAGATAGCCATGTCGTCCTGATGGAAGGTTCCTTTTAGTAGCTTCCTAAGGTATATTTGACTACCATGATATTCCCAGAGAATTTAACTTAAAGTCTCCAGAATTCTAACTTCTGGCACGAATATCCTTAAAGTTTCCTTTTAGGATATCGCATAATATCAGGGGACGTATTCTTGACATGCCACATAGCAATCTGCACCCCGCATAGCGTTTACGCTTCGAGGGGGAAAAGTGGCAAAATAAAAGAGGAGCCATTATAAAATTCTCCTCCTCCGTTACTGTTTGAGTACTCAGATGGCGCCATAATCGTCGGCCATCTTTATTCCTTGTAGCGTTAAGCCGGTACTTCTAGATACAGTAATATCGGGAGGGATCCAGCCAAGGCCTTACATAGAAAGGAGGGCGGGTCCATCAGGACGACATGGCTATCTCACCCAAAAATAGATTTTTCGCTTCGCTCAAAATCCGTTTTTTGGGCTCAGGCCATGTCGTCCTGATGGAAGTTTACCAGAGCATTAATGAATCCTTGGATTTCCCAGTTGTGCCTTAGACTTCAAGACAATATTTCCTTGGTCTTTTAGACCTAAGAGACCTATGACATTACCGTTATATGTCATTTCTACTAATCATATACTATGTTAGTGCTTCCTGCCCCCTACAGGGAAGAGTCGATCTAGACTCGGGAAAAAGTCTTGAAGTTGCATATTTCATGTAACCCACCTACCATTCAAAAGAGACATGCAGGTCTCACTGTATGTCATTAGCCAAAGTTTGTATCTAGTATTGAAACAAGTTACTTCTAGCTAGAAAGGTTTGTATAAACGTAGGAACAAAGTTACTACCCTTGCTAATAAATTTATGCAGAATAAAAGGGTTGAAATGAATGCTCTCAAATAATCTTTATTAAAAATCTTTAGGGCGAAATAAGACGCACAAAACAATTAATCATTTATTGTCAAGCAATAAATAAAGTTCAGCATATATTTATAATAACGTAAAAAATGCAAGTGAAAATAAAATTCAATAACATAGACAAGACAAAATAAATCAGAAATGCTTATTTTACCTGAAAACAAAACTTTGTCACATCACAAGAAAATTTTGTAAATTTTAATGTCTTTCTGAAAAATATGTCTATTTACACTTGTGTAAGAAACACATGGTACTAGTGTTCAAGTCTATGTTTCATTACCTTAGTATACTGGAACAGTCCATAATGTCACCATGATGACTTTCCACTTACCATGTTGCACTATAAAGTGCCAACATGTACACCCTTTAGAATTACAGTCCCACATAATTCACTGTTCCTCGCAGCACTAAGCGACAGGTTTAAGCACACTACCTGCCGCTACCACGAAACACTTTAGTTCCTGCACTTGCTTCGCATAGTGTTTAAAAAACACCCTGGATGACTTCCATCCAGTAAACAAGCGAAGACTCGAAGTCCATAAGCTGGAAGAAGTTTAACGAAGAAGCAATCTTCCTAGGATCATGACCTGCGGGTGTACTATCAGGATCCGCTCTGTGAATAAAGTAGGTGATCTTTGTCCTTAGTTGTTTCAGGGATAAGTTTGAGCCCAATGTTTCTCCTTTAAAGAGCTGTCCTCCCCTGAAGTCTGAAGTTCTGCGAAGACAGATCTTTAGACTCTCCACTGGACACAGCGAGACATCTTCCTTCACAGGGTAGATTCTCAAGGGACCCCACCTCTTAGTGGGTGCTCATTCCTGGCGAGAAACGTTGGGTCGGAAGAGATTTAGCTCACCCGTTTCAGCAAACTGGATATGGCCTTCCTCCCTAGACAAGGCCACTATCTCACTAACACTAGCCCCTTAGGCTAGAGCAAACAAGAAAATAACTTTCTGAGTCAAATCTTTCAAAGAGAAAGCCTCATTGTCCAAACTTGAGGCAAAATGTAGCACCTTATCCAAAGACCACGAGATGGGCCTTGGAGGTGCTGCAGGTCTAAGTCTGGCACAGGCCTTAGGGATTTTGTTAAAAATACCATTAGACAAGTCTATCTGGAAAGCATAGAGCAAAGGTCTTGTCAAGGCAGATTTACACGTAGTTATCGTGTTGGCTACTAAACCTTGTTCATGAAGGTGAATAAAGAAAGACAAACAGAAATCCATTGAGATTTCCTTTGGATTCCTTGCCTTGACAAAGGCCACCCCTTTCTTCTAAGATGACTCGTATTGCCTTTTGGTAGATTTTGACTTATATTCCTCTAAGAAGTCAATACTTTCCTTCGAGATCCCGAACCTTTTCTTTACTGCTAGGGAGAGAAAATTACGAGATGAAGCTCTTGGGTTTTCTGTAATGAAGTGAAGACAGTCGATTTCTGAACTTGCCGAGACAAAACTGGGTCCGGCAGAGGGATCAGCCTCGGCTGTAATTCCAAAATCAAGGGGAACCAGTTGCTCTGAGGCCACTTGGGAGCCACTAGGGATGCTGTTCCCTGAAAAGATTTCAGCTTGTTGAAGACCTTCATCCGCAGGTTGGGTGGAGGGTGGAGGGAACAGGTAAATCCTGGTCCATTTGATCCAGTCCAGGGACATGGCGTCCACTGCTTCCGCTAGAGGGTCCTCGTATGGGGCCACGTATCGAGGAAGTTTCTTGTTGTCGCTCATTGCAAAGAGGTCGATCTGCAGTTCCGGGACTTGATGCAAGATGAAAGAGAATGATTCGCGTCTAGGGACCATTCTGACTCACTCTATTGGAGCTATCCTGGATAGAGCATCCGCTGTCACATTGCGGATCCCCTGAAGGTGAACTGATGACAAGTGCCATCTCTTCTTTTCCGCTAATCAGAAGATGGCCAACATCACTTGGTTGAGTTGAGGCGATCTTGAGCTTTGACGATTCAGACATCTCATTACCACCTCGCTGTCAAGAATCAGTCTTATGTGGATATGTGGACTGAAGGACAATGGGATAATTTCTTCAATGTGAGGAAGACTGCCATGGCCTCCAAAATGTTGATATGAAAGGTCCTGAACAGAGGGGACCAAGTTCCTTGAGCTCTGCGTTGATGGGAGTGACCCCCCCATCCTTCCTTTGATGCGTCCATGTGGATGACGACTGAGGGTGGAGGCGGCTGTAGAGGTATTGACCTCTTGAGCTTTCCTGCCTCCGACCTTGGCTTGAGAAGTGATCTTCGCCGAATCGGTAGTGGTCTTCTTAGATCTCTTCGAGCTTTTGATACGTATCTTCTCCAGACTCCTCATGCATTTTTTTGCTGTGCTCTTAGCACTGGGTCTGTCACTGATGCAAACTGGAGGGAGCCCAGCACTCTCTCCTGTTGGCGTCTTGAAATCCAGTCGAATTTTAGAAGTCTTCTGACAGATCCCGCTATCTCTCTCCCCTTCTTTAATGGAATGGAGAGACGATGCCTAGCCATTGGAACTTCTGAGCTGGAGATAGTCGAGACTTTTTGGTGTTGATCTTGAATCCTAGATGTTCCAGGAACTGGATCACTTTCTTGGATGCTTGCAAGCATTCCGCTTCGGATGCTGCCCATACCAGCCAATAGTCCAGGTATGATACTACCTGGACACCCTGTAGGTGTAGTTGTTGAACGACTGCTTCTGCAAGCTTCGTGAAGATCCTTGGGGCTATGTTTAGTCCGAAGGGCATGGCTCTGAAAGTGTACTTTCTCTTTTGTAGCCTGAATCCCAGGTAGGAGGAGAGTTGGCGATTGATCGGAATATGCCAATAGGCATCTGCCATGACTATGGAGACTGTGTATGCCCTTTTGGGCAACAGGGCCCTTATGTGTTGAAGGGTTAGAATCTTGAACTTGTTGTTCTCGATAAACTTGTTGAGTGGCGACAAATCCAGAATGACTCTGAGTTTGTCTGAGTCGTTCTTGGGAACACAAAACAGCCTTCCTTGGAATTTGATGGACTTTGCCCTCTTTATCACCCATTTGCTCAAGAGCCCTCGGGTATATTCTTCCAGAACGGGGGTGGAGTGTTGGAAGAACTGAGGAAATGTTGGTGGAGCTGTCTTCCAGCTCCAACCTAGTCCATTCTTGATTATGCTGTGGGCCCTGGGATCAAAGGTCCAACGATCCCGGAAGAGTCAGTCTTCCTCCTACCGGAAGCATCTCATTGCCTCTGGTTTCCGGAGGGCTTGCCTCCTCGACCGCTTGCTCCCCTACCCCCTCTTCCTCTCGAGGGACGTCTAGAGGAATCTCTACCTGACCCCCTACCTTTAGGGCGATAGGTAGTGGTCTGCCTCTCATAGGCGGGAGTAAAGGCTGGTGACTGAGTCACCGCCTGCTGGGGTACCAACTGGTAGGTGGGTTGGGGCTGTGACACAATCTGTGGCGCCGCGGTCACAGGAAGTTGTTGTCTAGCAGAGCGAGTTGGCACTCTTGGCCTCTTTGTCTTCCTCTTCGGTTGGGGACCCTCATCCGGAAAAGACTTCCTCTTAGCTGACATGCCCCACTTCTGGAGAAGATTTCTATCCTCCGTGGTGGCCTTGTCGACTATTTCCTTGACCAGATCGTTTGGAAATAGATCTTTCCCCCAGATATTGGAAGATATCAACTTCCTGGGCTCGTGTTTAACCGCAGACGAAGCAAACACGAATTCTCTACAAGCTCTTCTTACCCTAACAAAGCTGTAGAAATCTTTCGTTAGGGTTGCCAAATGTGCCTTGGCCCTGCATAGGAGAAACTCAGACAACTTGGGGAGGCTTTCGTTGAACTGACGTCCAGCGATATCAGCCTCCAACTTCCCGACTGAGAAGGTAAGTTGAATATCCTTCCAGTCTTTGTCATCCAATGACAAGGCTAGGGAAAGGGGCCTACACTCTTCTAGTGTAGGGCAAGGTTTCCTTGCTTCTACTGCCTTAACCACCGCCCTGAATGATTTTTCTGCAAAGGGGAAAACCATAGTTGTAGGAGCAAGAAAAGAGGGATGCTTCTTGCTCAGGGCCGGCCCCTTCGAATTGGTGAAGCCCTTGTCCTTCAGGCTGCCTTCTAGCAAAGCCTGACCCTTCGAATGGTCAAGCACTATGACCTTAGGCTCTGTCTCCTCCTTGGATATCGGTTCCATCCTTAGACGAACGAAGCAGTCTGGATAGGACTCAAAGCTGGGCCAGAACTCGATGTCCTCAATAGGGATAGCTCCCAGCTTCTCTGAAATAAAGATCTTACCATTAGTTATGGGCATGTACTCGGCATGCCTCCATGGGTTAATCTCAGAACACGAGGGAAGATCCTTAACGTTGAGTCTCCGTTGAGACCCACGGGAAGCTGTAATCCGAAGAATCTCCTTTCTGAATTCAGCTTCCCTTTATTCGCTCTTCTTCTCGTACATTTCCATCATTGCTTTGATGGCAGCCAGGGTGTCGTCCGATCTCCCAGGTTGAGAAGCGGAGGACGTAGAGGGTACAGGTTCTGGGGCAGGAACCGAGGAAACAGAGACTGTTTCGACTTCCTCCTCTTCCGTCTCAGGAGCCACCGTTGACTACTCTTCTCGACCTTCCGCCAGAAGGTCCTTTTCGACGTCCTCTGACACCTCTGACATCCTCTCATCATCTAGATGGATGTCCTTCATCGCATCCGAGACATCCGTGTCAACGGATATCTGGACACAAGGGATCTCAGGGTGAGGCTGAGGAATAACAGCATCCGCAGATGCTTTGGAAAATAGAAGGGCTCTCATACGCTCACGAGGGAGGTAAGGCCCCGTGGAATTCTTTTGAAAACCACGAACCCATTTGCGTATCTTATCCTGAGCTGCATCCCTTGACTCCGCTGTCTTGGGATTTTCAAAAGCCTCATACATCAGGTCCTTACATACTGTACATACCTGTGGTTCCCAGTATTTGAGAGGTCCCTTGGTGATGGAACAGCAGGAGTGTGTCCTACACCCCACATTGCCATAGAAGTTCCTGCGGCGAACACTGCAGAAAACGCTATCGCACTTGACATAGTCCTCCTGTAAAGAGAGGAAATTAAAATGAGTATATTGTAGTCTATCTCACTAGACTAATAAATATTATAATAAGTATTATAATAACAATTTCCATTTTATTTTATTGCATATAGCTTAGGATAGGTAAGCTAGAAATGAAATAGGAAAGACACATACATGTGGTTCCCGCCCATCCAATTGGTGTGACCTCCCTCAATATTAATTCTAGGGTATCCTCTATAAGAGGCCCAATGGAAGATTCTAGCCTATAAGGATAGAGTAGTGTAAACAACACCTACTTCAAAAAGAGTTAATAGACGGATTTTGAGCGAAGCGGAAAATCTATTTTTGGGTGAGGTAGCCATGTCGTCCTGATGGAAGTTCCTTCTTAGTAGCTTCCTAGGTTATATTTAACTACAGCGATATATCCCAGAGAATTTTACTAAAGGTATCCAGAATTCTAACTCCTGGCGCGAGTATCCCTTGTATTATCTTATAGGGATATCGCATAAGATTAGAGGACGTATTCTTGACACGCCACATAGCTATCTACACCCCTAATAGCGTCTACGCTTTGAGAGGGGAAAGTGGCAAGAATTGTAGGAGAGCCGTTATTAAGGCAACACTCCTACCCGTACTGTGATTGAGTGCCAGCACGCCGCCGTGTGGCGCCATCTAGTCATTCTTTGTAGCGTTAATGAGGTGCTACAGATACAGTACATTAGGGAGGGATTCATTTATCCTTTGTCAAAGGAGGGTAGGTCCATCAGGATGACATGGCTACCTCACTCAAAAATAGATTTTTCGCTTCACTCAAAATCCGTCTTTTGGGCTCGGGCCATATCGTCCTGATGGAAGTTTACCAGAGCATTAATGTATCTGCGGATTTTCAATAGTGCTAATCACCTCGAGATAAAATTTTCCTTGGTCGTCTAGACCTATAGACACGTGGTGTTACCGTCATACACCCTTCAACTGATCATGGATTATGTCAGTGCTTCCTGCCCCCTACAGGGATGAGTCATGGAAGTTGTTCATTGTAGACAAGTTAGACAGGTTAACATTCATGTAGGAAAAGTAAAGTCAGTAAGTTAAACAGGTTGGTAAGGTCAGTCATTACCAAGGACTGAACTTAAAAGCATAACATATAATTTTGATGATTGTTTGCTTAGAAACAGAATTATTGTGAATATTTTCCGAAAATAGAAGGATAAAAAGTAGCTCTGACACCTTTTATTTGCATTTAGAAACTTGAGGGCGAAATGAGACGCAAAATTTTCTAACTGTGTTTATTAACACAGTATATAGATATCATGGGTTGTAACACATACAATCAAATAAGAATTTTCTTTGAAAATATTGTGTGAAAGCATAATAATTAGTAATAATAGAAAAAATTTTTAAGGTTTCATCTGAAAAGGAAACACAAGCCACTCTATGGGAAATATAGTAATATTTCACTATTGTCTCTGTTGTTACAAAAGGAACACTTGCATATGAATACGCATGGCACATGTGTCAGTCTTTTATGCTTTAGTCACCTGTGTATTTTTGAACAGTTTATAGTGTCACGTACTGGACACATCACTAAACATGATACACCGTAGGAGTTCATCATGCACACCCTTCACTAAAAGTCCCAATTAGTGCACTGTTCTTTGCAGAAATCAAGCGGCAGGTTTTAGAACACTACCTGCTGCCACCACAGTGTTTTATCTCTTGTACTTAATTCGCGTAATGTTTAAAGAAGACCCTGGATGACTTCCATCCAGTGTAGGCTCGAAGACTCTCAAAACACATGTTTTGGAAGAAGTTCAGAGATGAAGCAACCTTTCTCGGATCATGACCTGCGGGTGTACTGTCGGGATCCGCTCTGCGAATAAAATAGGTGATCTTCACCCTTAGTTGTTTCAAGGTCAACATTGAACCTGATGCTTCTCCCCTGAAAAGCTGACCTCCCTTAAAGTCTGAAGTTCTACGAAGATAGACCTTTAGGCATTCTCTTGGACATAGAGATGCTTCTTCATTCAGATGGAAGATTCTCCAAGGACCCCACCTTTTAGTGGGCAGCTCGTTCTTGGCGAGAAACGCTGGGTCCGGAAAAAGGTTCAGTTCTCCGCAGTCTGTGAACTGAATGTGACCATCATCCCTCGAAAGGGCCACTATTTCGCTAACTCTGGCTCCTGAGGCTAGTGCAAATAAGAATATCACCTTTTGAGTCAAGTCTTTCAGAGAGCAATCTTCGTTGTTCAAGGTTGATGCTAAGTGAAGAACCTTATCCAAGGACCATAAAATGGGCCTCGGAGGAGCTGCCGGCCGAAGTCTAGCGCAGGCTTTCGGAATCTTGTTGAACATCTCATTGGAGAAGTCCACCTGGAAGGCGTACAGCAAGGGTCTGGTCAGGGCAGATTTGCATGTAGCAATCGCGTTGGCTGCTAAACCTTGTTCATGGAGATGGATGAAGAAAGACAAACAGAATTCCGTTGAAATCTCCTTTGGTTTCTTTGCCTTGACAAATGCAACCCATTTCTTCCAGGAAGACTCGTATTGCCTTCTCGTTGATTTCGACTTGTATTCTCCTAAAAAGTTAATACTGTCTCTTGAAATCCCGAACCTTTTCTTGACGTTTAAGGAAAGAAAATCATGAGATGAAGGTTCCGGGTTTTCTGTGATGAAGCTGAGACAGTCGACTTCTGCACTTGCTGAGTCAGAACTGGATCCGGCAACGGAATCAGTTTCAGTCGTAGTTTCGTTATCAGGAGGAACCAGACGCTGTTGGGCCACTTGTGAGCCACTATTGCTGCTGTTCCTTGGAAGGATCTCAGTTTGTTGAGGACTTTCAGCAGAAGGTTGGTTGGAGGGAACAGGTAGATCTTGGACCATCTGTTCCAGTCTAGGGACATCGCATCCGTTGCTTCCGCTTGAGGATCCTCGTATGGGGCTACATACCGGGGTAGCTTCTTGTTGTCGCTCGTTGCGAAGAGGTCTATCTGCAGTCCTGGGACTTTGCGTAAGATGAAGGAGAATGATCTTGCGTCTAGGGACCATTCTGACTCTATCGGGTTGAGCTTGGATAGAGCGTCCGCCGTCACATTGCGGAACCCTTGAAGGTGGACTGCTGATAAGTGCCATCTCTTCTTCTCCGCCGGGCGGAAGATGGCCAATATCACTTGGTTGATTTGAGGCGATCTCGAGCCCTGTCGATTCAGGCATCTCATTATAACCTTGCTGTCTAGTACCAGTTGGATATGGATTGAGCAGAGAAGTTTCAGTTTTTTCAGTGAGAGAAAAACTGCTATGGCTTCCAGAATGTTGATGTGGAAGGTCTTGAAGAGGGAGGACCAGGTTCCTTGGACTTTCCGATGGTGAGAGTGGCCTCCCCACCCTGCCTTTGAGGCATCCGTGTGAACGGTGACTGAAGGTGGAGGCGGTTGTAAGGGTACCTTCTTCTTCAGGTACTTGGCCTTCGACCATGGCTTGAGGAGGGATCGCAGACGAGTTGGTATCGGTCTTTTCAGATCTCTTCGAGCGTTTGATGCGTATTTTCTCCAAACTCCTGATGCATCTTTTAATTGAGCTCTCAATACTGGGTCTGTCACTGAGGCGAACTGGAGGGACCCCAACACTCTCTCCTGTTGCATTCTTGATATCCTGACGGATTGAAGAAGTCTCTTGACAGATCCCGCTATCTCTCTCCTCTTCTTTGATGGAATGGAGAGGCAGTGTGACTGTAAGTTCCAGTGGACACCCAGCCATTGGAACTTCTGAGCTTGAGATAGTCGAGACCTTTCCAAGTTGATCTTGAATCCTAGGTGTTCCAGGAGCTGGATCCCTTCCTTGGAGGCTTGCATGCATTCTTATTTGGATGCTGCCCATACCAGCCAGTCGACCAGGTAGGCAATCACCTGAACTCCCTTTAGGCGTAGTTGACGAATGACTGCGTTCGCAAGCTTTGTGAATACCCTTGGGGCTATGTTTAGCCCGAAGGGCATAGCTCTGAAGACATACTGCCTTTTTTGCAGTTTGAATCCAAGGTAGGGGGAAACTTGGCGGTTGATCGGAACATGCCAGTATGCATTCGCCATGTCTATGGAGACTGTGTATGCCCGTTTGGGCAGTAGGGTCCTTACGTGTTGAAGAGTCAGCATTCTGAACTTGTTGTTCACTATGAACTTGTTGAGTGGTGATAAGTCTAGAATGACTGTGCTTTTCCGAGTCTTTTTTCGGAACACAGAACAGCCTTCCTTGGAATTTGATGGACTTTGCCCTCCTTACAACTCTCTTGTCTAGGAGTTCCTGAACATATTCTTCCAATATGGGGGTTAAGTGTTGGAAAAAATGAGGGAAGATCGGTGTAGCTGCATTCCAACTCCACTCCAGTCCGTTCTTGATTAGGCTGCGGGCCCAGGGATCGAAGGTCCAGCGATCCCGGAAGAGGAGAAGTCTCCCTCCTACCGGTAGCATCTCACTTGGAGTGCTGATTGGAGGACTTGCCTCCTTGGCCACGTCCACCTTTGTTGCCCTTACTTCTGGAGGGGCGTCTAGAGGAACCTCGAAAGGAACTTCGAGACTTCGGCCGAAAGGTCGTCAATTGCCTTTCAAAGGCTGGGGTGAAGACAGGCGACTGAATCGCCACCTGTTGGGGCACCAGCTGGAAAGTGGTAGGTGGTTGTACCACCGTCTGGTGCACCGTGGCCACGGGAAGCTGTTGTTGTCGTGGAGGGCGAGAGGGCACTCTGGGTCGTTTGGTCTTCCGTTTTGGTTGGGGACCCTCTTCAGCGGAACACTTTCTCTTTGAGGACAAGCCCCATTTATGGAGGAGATTCCTGTCCTCCGTTGCGACTCGATCAACGACCTCTTTGACCACTTCACTCGGGAAGAGGTCTTTTCCCCAGATGTTGGAGGCTATCAGCTTCCTCGGTTCGTGCCTCACCGTAGCCGAGGCGAACACAAACTCCCTGCAAGCCCATCTGGCTTTGATGAAGTTATATAGGTCTTTGGTGACCTTTGCCTAATGCGCTTTGGCAAAGACCATGTACATATCTGGGGTGTCAGGGACGCTTACCATTGTCTCTAATCCGGTTTGTAAGGACATAAAGGCGGCGAGTCTCTCCTTTGTTTCCTGCTCCCTGCGCAGGTGGAAGTCTGACAACTTTGGGAGGTCTTCTCCGAACTAATGTCTGGCAATGTCGGCCTCCAGCTTCCCAACTGAGAAGGCGTTATAGACATCCTTCCAGTCTGCATCATCTGATGGTAGGGCAAGGGAGAATGGCTTACACTCTTCAAGTGTAGGGCAAGGTTTCCCTGCCTTAACTGCCTTTAAGGCTGTCTTGAACCCTTTTTCCATAAAGGGGAAGGCACGGGAAGAGGCAGCAATGAAGGACGGGTGCTTCTTGCTGAGAGCTGGCACCTTGGAGCTAGTGAATGCCATCTCCTTCAAGGTTTTCTTAAACAAGGCCTGGGCCTTGGGTAGGTCTAGTATGATGACCTCTTTTGGCTCTGTTTCTTCTTTGGAAGGGGGTTCCGTCCTCAGGCGGACGTAACAATCCAGGTAGGCCCCCTTGCTGGGCCAAAACTCGACGTCGTCGACTGGGACAGTGCCCAGCTTGTCGGATAGGAAGATCTTCCACCTAACATGGGCATGTGCTCAGTATACCTCCAAGGATTAATGTCAGAAAAGGCTGGAAGATCCTTGACGTTTAGCTTTTTGGGGGCTAAACGTGTAGACACGAGTTGGTGCATCTCCGTCCGCAGTGAAGCCTCCTTCTCGGGCGATTGCTTCTTCATGTCCTGGAACATGGAAAAGAGAGAAGTTAGCGTATGGCTAATCGTGTCTAACTGGGGGGCAGAAGAAGTCAACGGGACAGGCTCAGCCACCGTAGCCGATGAAACCGAAATAATTTAGGATTTTTCTTCGTCGCCTTCAGGAGGTAAAACAGTCTCCTGAGCCTGCTCTTCAACCAGAAGACTCCGTTCCGTCTCTTTGGAAACTACCGACATGTCATCCTCCAGTTGGATGTCCTTCATGGCATCAGAAACATCAGATTCTATCGGAATCTGTACGAGGGGAATCTCAGGCTGAGCTTGGGGGATAACTGCATCCGAAGATGCCCTGGGGAATAAACAACCCCTCATCCTTTCATTAGGAAGGTATGGGCCAGTGGTGTTCTTCTGGAAGCCCCTGACCCATTTTCGCAGCGTCTCTCTTGCTGGATCCCTTGACTCAGTAGAATTTTGATCATCAAAAGCCTTAGTAACCAGTTTTCAACAAACATCATATACCTGGGGGTCCCAATATTTCAGAGATCCCTTGCTGAGAGCTGGCACCTTGGAGCTAGTGAATGCCATCTCCTTCAAGGTTTTCTTAAACAAGGCCTGGGCCTTGGGTAGGTCTAGTATGATGACCTCTTTTGGCTCTGTTTCTTCTTTGGAAGGGGGTTCCGTCCTCAGGCGGACGTAACAATCCAGGTAGGCCCCCTTGCTGGGCCAAAACTCGACGTCGTCGACTGGGACAGTGCCCAGCTTGTCGGATAGGAAGATCTTCCACCTAACATGGGCATGTGCTCAGTATACCTCCAAGGATTAATGTCAGAAAAGGCTGGAAGATCCTTGACGTTTAGCTTTTTGGGGGCTAAACGTGTAGACACGAGTTGGTGCATCTCCGTCCGCAGTGAAGCCTCCTTCTCGGGCGATTGCTTCTTCATGTCCTGGAACATGGAAAAGAGAGAAGTTAGCGTATGGCTAATCGTGTCTAACTGGGGGGCAGAAGAAGTCAACGGGACAGGCTCAGCCACCGTAGCCGATGAAACCGAAATAATTTCGGATTTTTCTTCGTCGCCTTCAGGAGGTAAAACAGTCTCCTGAGCCTGCTCTTCAACCAGAAGACTCCGTTCCGTCTCTTTGGAAACTACCGACATGTCATCCTCCAGTTGGATGTCCTTCATGGCATCAGAAACATCAGATTCTATCGGAATCTGTACGAGGGGAATCTCAGGCTGAGCTTGGGGGATAACTGCATCCGAAGATGCCCTGGGGAATAAACAACCCCTCATCCTTTCATTAGGAAGGTATGGGCCAGTGGTGTTCTTCTGGAAGCCCCTGACCCATTTTCGCAGCGTCTCTCTTGCTGGATCCCTTGACTCAGTAGAATTTTGATCATCAAAAGCCTTAGTAACCAGTTTTCAACAAACATCATATACCTGGGGGTCCCAATATTTCAGAGATCCCTTCTTCATTGCGCAGCGAGCGTGGGTCCTGCACATATCATGGCCGCAGAAGCTCTTACTGCGGACCTTGCAGAAATAGTTCCCGCACTCGGGATGCTCCTCCTGTAAAGAAAGAAAAGCAGATGAGTATTCGGTGAAATATCTCAGAATTTTATCATACAATGTTGTATATATAGATTAGCTTAGGATAGGTAAGCTAGGAGGGAAAGAAGAAAGACACCCACATGTGTTTCCTGTCCAGCCCATTGCTATGACCTCCTTCAATATTGAACACTAAATTCTAGTTGAACTATTATTATTATTATTATTAAATGCTAAGCTACAACCCTAGTTGGAAAAGCAGGATGCTATAAGCCCAGGGGCCCCAACAGGGAAAATAGCTCAGTGAGGAAAGGAAACAAGGAAAAATAAAATATTTTAAGAATAGTAACAACATTTAAATAAATATTTCCTATATAAACAATAAAAACTTCAACAAAACAAGAGAAAGAGAAACTAGATACAACAGTGTGCCTGAGTGTACCCTCAAGCAAGAGAACTCTAACACAAGACAGTGGAAGGCCATGGTACAGAGGCTATAGCACTACCCAAGATTAGAGAACAATGGTTTGATTTTGGAGTGTCCTTCTCCTAGAAGAGCTGCTTACCATAGCTAAAGAGTCTCTTCTACCCTTATCAAGAGGAAAGTAGCCACTGAACAATAACATTGCCGTAGTTAACCCCTTGGGTGAAGAAGAATTGTTTAGTAATCTCAGTGTTGTCAGGTGTATGAGGACAGAGGAGAATCTGTAAAGAATAGGCCAGACTATTCGGTGTCTGTGTAGGCAAAGGGAAAGAACCGTAACCAGAGAGAAGGATCCAATATGGTACTGTCTGGCCAGTCAAAGGACCCCCTAACTCTCTAGCGGTAGTATCTCAACGGGCGGCTGGTGCCCTGGCCAACCTACTACCTAAGGGAGAAGATAATATCCTTTGGATATAAGGTGTAATTTTAACACTGTCTTCTAAGGTCCAATACTGGGGATTGAATAAAATGGTCATTGATCTTGATCTAAGCCAGAGAGAATCGCTCTCTTGGTGTGGTGGTCTCACAATAGGCTGCCCATGAAGCACCTTGTAGGTTGGAAGAAATGTATGGGCTACAGCACGGACCGCACAGCGGTATGTGTCGTGTGGAATATCAATATCGCAGTGATTACGACCACTCCGCAGCCAGTACTGTAGTGCCTACCGGCATACGTCAGCATTACCCTGGGCTATTGAAGGTATACTGCCTTCTTAGTTATAGGGCGGCGGGCCACCGGCAGCCAGGGGTCCCTCTATAAGGGCGGACCCGCCGGCTGTCGGCGGTAGGTTATGTCTTCAGACAATTGGTCGACCAGCTGTCGGCAGTCAGCATAGTTGCCGGCAGCCGGCCGGTATGTGCCAGCCGCCGTTGGGTTACCGATCAACGGCAATCATGGCAAGCGGTGGCAGAGCAACCTGACGGCGGACCGTCGCCCGAGAGGCCGCCGGCGCTCTAGGTGCCGGCGGCTGGCCCAGGGTGGATGGTAAGACAAGAGAGAAAGCATGGATGGGAGGTGAAGCAGCCTTGCATACCTCCATCCGGAATGAGGATTCATATGGAAGGGGTAATTATATTCGGGCTTCCATCCAACCATAGCCCCTCAATATCAATGGTGGGGCCATGGAAGGCAGTCCAAGGGAGGACTGAAGAACACTCTAAAGATATGGGGATCCCTGCTGGTAGTCAACTCAGTCGATGGCCGACATAGAGCCCAAGCCAATCCCGCAATTTACCCTTAGGGTCGATTGTAGAATGATGGACAGGATGTGTGAAGGCTACGCCAACACTAAAGGACAGCAGGGGAGGGGCAAGGGTCCTTTAGGTGAGGTAGTACCTGGTAGGTCCTACCTAACCTAAAAGATTCTGATCCAGAGCAAAGACAACCTTGGGGCCAGGGAATTCAATTCCCTAGATTAGGTTAGTCTGATAGGGTGAGAAGGCGGCACCCAGGTCGCTTATCTCAATGGAGGAACAGAATCTAGTGTCGGAGACCCTAAGCAAGGGAAGAATTCAATTCTTCAGCTTAGGATCTGTCAGTACAGGACTGTCTGCTAGGCCACGGGGAGAAGGCATCATCATAAAATGCCTCCAGGAGATGGCCTAGGGAGGTCACCCTCCTGCATCGGTAGCCTAACCTGACTTAAGAAGTCAGTTTGCCAAGCCAGGTGGCTACCGATCCCAGACAAATACAGTACTCTGATGTCCTGTCCTAAACTCAAACCCAACTCGGTGGTTGAGAGAGGGGAACGGGAACACCCCAGTTAAGATTTGCCTGAATAAAATTCACGGCAAAGCCGACTAGGGTTAGCCTAGACTAGTCAGAGGGAAATCTCTTAAATCTCTCAAGGAGATTGGTATCGACTTAAAAGGTATAGGAGGTGTCAGTCTCCACTTAAAAGACGATAAAAGGGCAATTGGGGACATGTATGAAAGTATACTAAAGCCCCTAGGCTAGTTAGCCTAGGCGCAGTGAGAATCGGTCACCGATACTCTCTCGTGTACTAACTTGGAAGGGGAAAATTTTACACAGTAATATCTTAATTGAATAAAATATTGCCTGAGCTTCATTAAAACTTTACCAGGAAGGTTATATCATGCATGAAGTGTATGGTTGCCTAAGCTAGGAAGCCTAGCACTCGTGGCGCTCGGTAATAAATTTGCCAAATCCACGAAAACAAGGGCATAATATAAGAATTCCTAGCTAAATGCTAGATAGCTAAAGTTATTAAAGCGAAATATGCCGGGAACGTCGTTCTGGCTAACTAAATGTGCATGCAAAGAACGACTGCGTCCAAGACGCCATCCGGCTGGGCAACAGCTCTTGTTACGTTAATTACGAACATATTTCGAGGAAAAAACTGGCAAGAGCTTACATTTATACAAATCAAAGATAGTACTTAACTTTCCAGAGGCAGATGAGGCTCATGAAGACATCATTGCTCAAAAACAATCCAAAATAGCGAGAGGTACACAGGATAAACGACGGTAAGGAAAGCTACACGAGAAAGAATGACTAGATGGCGCCACACGGTGTTGCCTTAATAACGGCTCTCCTACAATTCTTGCCACTTTACCCTCTTGAAGCGTAAACTCTATTAGGGGTGTAAATAGCTATGAGGCGTGTCAAGAATACGTCCTCTGATCTTATGCGATATCCCTATAAGATAATACAAGGGATACTCGCGCCAGGAGTTAGAATTCTGGATACCTTTAGTAAAATTCACTGTAGCTAAATATAACCTAGGAAGCTACTAAGAAGGAACTTCCATCAGGAAGACATGGCCTGAGCCCAAAAATGAGGGTCAAAGTAACTGATCAACAATCAGTGTAAAGAAAAAGGAATTCCTTTCCCAATTCTATAAGATCTCAACAATAGACTGCGCCAGAACACACAGAGTATGTTGGAAAATTTTTTACTACTGTATAATCATATACCATAGTTTTCTGTCTGCAGTATGCTCTATACTACAGATGTACTGGCTACTGTATATTCATATACAATAGTTGCTGCCGGCATGCTGCCGGAAAGGCTAGTACCTTAGACTTAATTCAACTGGCACAAACTTGATCATACATATAGCCAGCAGCCCGCCGGCTTGCCGGCGACCCACCGAACTTCCGGCGGTTCACCGGACGCCTGCGGGTCACCAACTGTCGGCACACTATCCCAGCCATCATTCAATGTGACTGGGTAGTGGCCAGAGTACCGACACAGCCGGCTCTCGCCGGCAGAGTCAAATTTGACAATGAATTAATGGCTGTCGGACCACAAGCCTAGCCTGCATCTTGCCAGCAAGGTTAGTGGCCGGCAGTCGCCATATAGGTTAGTAGCTGGCGGCACTAGCCAATAGAGAGAGAGAAAGCAAGGAGTGAAGGGCGATGTAAGGGTGGCGGCACTAGCCACTGTATCACTTCCTTCCACCTGAATGAGGGTTCTAATGGAAGGGGCGAATATATCATAATCAAGCTTCCACCCATCTGGCCCTATGCCGGCATCAGTCGGTCATAGGAAGCAGATGGCAGCCCAAAGGAGGACTGGAGAACACTCTAAAGCAAATGGGTCTCCTGCCGGCGGCTAGACCTGCCGGAACAGCTATCCCAGAACTTCATGTCCTATAGGGAAGCTATACAACTAGGCCATACAGGCAGAAGCCCAAGCCGGCCCTACAACCTGCCGGCAATCGGCGAGATTGTAGGACAACAACTGCCACAGGGATGTGATGGCTAGGCCATCACTAAAGGACAGAATGGGAATGGGAAAAGGGTCCTGTATAAGGTGTGAGAGGAGCCAGCGGCATGCCGTCCCTACCACACCTAAAGGAAACTCTTTTTCAGTATCGGCGCCATACTAGGCGTATGGAGAATACATTCCCCAGCCTAGGGTCTGCCAATACAGTAAGGGGCCCAGCATCATCAAGCTGCCACCTTAAATTATAGAGAAACAGAGTTCCCATGCCGGCGCCATCCTAGGCAGAAGAATAAACGGATTTTGAGCGAAGCGAAAATCTATTTTTGGGTGAGATAGCCATGACGTCCTGATGGAAGGTTCCTTCAGTATCTTCCTAAGGGTATATATGACTACAGTAGTGTAGATATTCCTAGAGAATTAAACTAAAGGTTTCATAGAATTTTAACTTCTGGGGCGAGTACCCATAAGGTTTCCCTTTAGGATATCGTATAATAACAGGGGACATATGCTTGACACGCCACATAGCTATCTGCACCCCACATAGCGTTTACGCTTCGAGGGGGAGTCTGGCAAATATGGGAGGAGCCGTTGCTAAGCTCTCCTCCTTCGTTACTGTTACGGTACTCGGCAACATCACATCCGGCCGCCATGTTGGATTGATGCCGCCAGAGCGCGCTTTCCTCATTCCTTCCGGCGTATATGCCAGCCTCCATGATACAATAAGATAGGGAGGGACCTGACAGGCCGGAATAGAGAACCAGGGCGGGTCCATCAGGACGTCATGGCTATCTCACCCAAAAATAGATTTTTCGCTTCACTCAAAATCCCGGGCAGGGAAGTCCTATTTGGACGTAAGGAACATCTTGAAGTTACTTGATAAAGGAACTCACCTATTGTCGGAGATCTGGCCGGTCTCATGGACATATCGAAGAAGGTAAGTACAATTGTGTTGGAACAAATTACCTTGGTCTAGGCAAGTATGCATCAAGAAGAAGCAATATTATAACATTGAATATAATAATATTCAAATAATACGGTAATAAAAATTCTCTAAGTGTTTTTATTTCATGTGTGAGGGCGAAATGCGACGCACAAGGTAACAAAACTCTATTTAGTTCAATAAAATAAGAATTAACATGAAAACTAAATTTCATTTGGAATGCAATTAGAAACATAGACTAAAGACATCAGAAGGCGTGGGTGTGGAATCTGAAAAGGAAGAACTTGCCATTACACACATAAGTTCTAGGGGAACTATGAAGCCTTTCTAGAAAGTCTTATATACACTTCATGTTAAAAACGTGGCACACGTGTTTCTGTCCATGTTACTTCACCTTTGTAGAAGAACAGTCCTTAGTGTTACAAGGTGGCACTTAAAATCACTATGTTTCGCACTAGGGTCAACACAGGCACCCATGGAGTTAGAGTCCCGAATAACCCACTGTTCTGCGCAGCACTAAGCAGCAGGTTTTAACACACTACCTGCTGCTACCACGTAACGCTTAAATTCGTGCACCTGCTTTGCGTAGTGTTTGATAAACACTTGAGGATTTTAAGCCCGTGAAAGAACGAAGACTTTATCCATTGCCTGGAAAAGTTCAGGGAAGAGGCGACTTTCCTGGGATCATGACTTGCGGGTGTACTGTCAGGATCCGCTCTGCGAATAAAGTAGGTGATCTTCGCCCTTAGTTGTTTGAGTGACAAATCAGATCCCGATGTTTCTCCTATAAAGAGCTGTCCTCCGCCGTAGTCTGAAGTTCTTCGGAGATAGACCTTTAGACTCTCCACTGGACATAGAGAGACATTTTCCTTCAGAGGGCAGATTCTCCAGGGGCCCCACCTTTTGGTGGGAAGCTCATTCTTGGCGAGAAACGTTGGGTCAGGGAAGAGGGTAAGTTCGCCTGTCTCAGCGAACTGTATCTGGCCTTCTTCTCTAGATAAAGCCACAATTTCACTGACTCGGGCTCCCAAGGCGAGAGCAAAAAGGAAAATCACTTTTTGAGTCAAATCTTTCAGAGGGCAAGACTCATTGCCCAGACTTGAGGCAAAATGGAGCACCTTATCAAGAGACCAGGAGATGGGTCTCGGTGGAGGTGCAGGACGGAGTCTAGCACATGCCAATGGCAGCTTGTTAAAGATGTCGTTGGACAGGTCTATCTGGAAGGCATAAAATAATGGTCTTGTCAAGGCCGATTTGCAAGTGGAAATCGTGTTGGCCGCCAAGCCTTGTCCATGAAGGTGAATAAAGAAGGACAGACAAAAGTCTATAGAGATTTCTGTAGGATTTTTAGCCTTGACGAAGGACACCCATTTCTTCCGGGATGACTCGTATTGCCTTCTGGTAGATTTTATTTTGTATTCCTCTAGGAAGTCCAAACATTTCTTCGAGATCCCAAACCTCTTCGTCACGGCTAGGGAAAGAAAATCATGAGATGAAGGTCTCGGGTTTTCTTTGATGAAGCGAAGACAGTCGACTTCTGAACCTGCTGGGAGAGAACTGGGTCCGGCAGAGGAATCAGCTTGGGTTCTAACTCCAAGATTAGAGGGAACCAGTTGCTCTGGAGCCACTTGGGTGCCACTAGGGCTGCTGTTCCTTGGAAGGTTCTCAGCTTGGTGAGGACTTTCAGAAGAAGGTTGGGTGGAGGGAACAGGTAAATCTTGGACCATCTGTTCCAATCCAGGGACATGGCATCCACCGCTTCCGCTCTGGGGTCCTCGTATGGGGCCACGTAAAGAGGAAGTTGTTTGTTGTCGCTCGTCGTGAAGAGGTCGATTTGCAGTTCTGGGACTTGACGGGAGATGAAGGAGAATGAGTCTGCGTCTAGGGACCACTCCGACTCTATTGGAGTTGTCCTTGATAGACCGTCCGCCGTCACATTGCGGAATCTTTGTAGGTGAACTGCCGAGAGGTGCCATCTTTTCTTGTCTGCTAGGCGGAAGATGGGCAGTAACACTTGGTTGAGTTGGGGCGATCTTGAGCCCTGATGGTTGAGACATCGGACCACAACGGTGCTGTGGAGACGTGGAGACAGCCTCTTCAGAGTAAGACGTACCGCCATGGCCTCCAAGATGTTGATGTGAAACGTCTTGAATAGGGGAGACCATGTTCCTTGAACTTGTCGTAGATGGGAGTGACCCCCCCCCCCCCATCATTCTAGCGAAACATCCGTGTGGATAGCGACCACGGAAGCGGTGGATGAAGGGGAACTGATCTTCTCAGGTTCTTTGCCTACGACCATGGCTTTAGGAGTGAGCGAAGCCTGGTTGGCAGAGGTCTCTTGAGATCTCTTCGAGCGATGGATGTGTATCTTCTCCAGACTCCCAATACATCTTTTAGCTGTGCTCGTAGCACTGGGTCTGTCACTGAGGCGACGAACTGGAGGGAGCCGAGCACCTGTTCCTGTTGTCGTCTTGACATCCGTTTGGATTTTAGGAGTCTCTTGACAGATCCCGCTATTTCCTTCCTTATCTTTAGAGGGATGGAAAGACGGTGTGACTGAAGGTTCCAATGGATTCATAACCATTGAAGCTTCTGAGCTGGAGACAGTCGAGACTTTTTGGTGTTGATTTTGAAGCCCAGATGTTCCTGGAACTGGGTCATGTTGAGTCCGAAGAGCATGGCTCTGAAAACGTACTGCCTTTTCTGAAGCCTGAATCCTAGGTAGGAGGAGGCCTGGCGATTCATTGGAATGTGCCAGTAGGCGTCCGCCAAGTCTATTGAGACTGTATGCCTTGCGAGGTAGTAGGGCTCTTATATGTTGAAGAGTTAACATCTTAAATTTGTTGTTCGCTATGAACTTGTTGAGAGGGGACAATTCCAGAATGACTCGGAGTTTGTCGGAGTCCTTCTTGGGAACACAGAATAGTCTTCCCTGGAACCGGGTGGACTTTAGCCTCTTGATCACCTTCTTGTTCAAGAGTTCTAGGACGTATTCTTCCAGGAAGGGGGGGGGGAGTGGAGTGTTGGAAGAATTGGTGGAAGGTTGGAGGTGGTGTTACCCAGCTCCACCCTAGTCCATTCTTGATGATGCTGTAAGCCCAAGGATCGAAGGTCCAACGATCCTGAAAAGTGGCGGAGTCTTCCTCCCACCGGAAACATTTCATTGCTTCTGTTCTCCCGAGGGTTTTCCACCTCGGCCGCCTGTTCCCTTTCCTCCTCTCCCTCTAGATGGACGTCGAGATGAGTCTCTGCCGGAGCCTCTACCTTTGGGACGAAAGGTAGTAGACTGCCCTTCGTAGGCTGGTGTGAAGACTGGTGACTGAGCCACCACCGGCTGAGGGACCAGCTGAAAGGTCTGTTGTGGCTGAGCCACCAACTGGGGAGTGGCAGGTGCCGGAAACTGGCGTTAAGCCTGACGCTGCTGGGGTCGGGGCTTGTTTGATTTCTTCTTAGGTTGGGGGCCCTCCTCCTGAGAAGATTTCCTCTTTCTTGACATGCCCCACTTGTTGAGAAGGTTCCGGTTCTCAGTGGCGGCTCTGTCAACGATCTCTTTCACAAGGTCGTTAGGGAAGAGATCTTTCTCCCAAATGTTGGAGGAAATCAGTTTCCAGAATTCAAGTTTGACGATGGCATCCGCAAACACAAATTCTCTACAGGCTCTCCGGGCCTTGATGAAGCTGTAGAAGTCCTTCGTCAAAGTGGCGAGATGGGACTTAGCAAGAACCATGTAGAAGCCTGGGACCCGAGAGTCCCCGGCCATTGTCTCAAGCTGCACTTGATGAGACAGGGAGGCAGCCAGCCTCTCTTTTATGTCCTGCTCCCGACTGTGCTAGGATATCTTCCTCGAGGGAAAAAGGGCGAGTAGGAGCATTGTCCAACACCAGCCGGCATTTCAGAGGGAGGCACTTCTCTTCCAAATACTTTTTCACAGTCGGGCCAAAACAAACATTTACCCACTTGGTGAACAAGTGTCTTGTTACCCAGGCTTTTCCATTAGGCCTCTACAACACCTGAAGATTCTCCTTAGTCACTTTAAGGGCCTTTAAGGCTCGAGGAGTATCGGAGTGATACAACAGCAGGGGTTTCACCTTACATTCCCCACTAACATTTGCACATAGTGCAAGGGTAAGCCTGTCCTTTATAGGCTTATCCCCAGGTAGCCCCTTTCTTGTGCCGTGATGTACGTTCAAGGAGGCATTTTTTTTTTTTTTTTCAAAAAAATCCCAGTTTCATCGCAGTTGAGACTTGCTTGGGACTGTAGCCTTCCTGGACAGTCAATTCATCGAACGTCTTAACCCACCACCGAATGAACGCCAGAGCATCTCTTAAATATTTCAAACCACCCACAAAAAACCTTGAACTCTAGGGGTGCCTACTTCGATGTTCCTTCTGCATCAGCTTCGGCCAAAGCACGCATGAGATCACCAAAAATGGCACTGGCCTTCTGGCAGATTATCACATTGGTGATAGTGTCTCCTGCCATTTCCTTGTCCAATATCCACACAAGCAGTAGTATCTCCATCTCATCATGGACGTGGCTCCTCTTAATGGAGATAACAGTCACACTCTTAGAAGGTGTTGCTGCTTTGATGGCTTTCTTTGGCTTCAGGATCGCTCCTATCGTAGACCGATTTCGGCTATATTCCTTCGCGATCACACTTAATCGCATGCCAGCCTTGTATTTCTTGATAATTTCCATCATTGTCTCCACAGAAAAAATCATCCTCTTCTTTCCCTCGACATCAGCAACTTTCTTGGGACCTATAACTAATAACATAGCGTAATATCACACACAGTACAGTACAATACAGTACTTACGAAAGCGAAATCAAAATCACAAACACTTAATCAATGCGTATGATACTGCTGCCAAAATGAAATGGAAAAGGAACGCCAATTTGTAGATGCATGATGGGATACAGTACAGTAGCCTAGATGCTGACCAATAGGAGAGCAGGATCTAATGGTGGTAACTAGCATCTGTGGAGGGAGATAATCAATGGGAGCGCGGGAGGATGGTGGTGAGTTTACGGGCTGGCAGCGCACGAATTTTAAAATCAGTCTCGGACACGGTTAGGCTCTCATACTGCACCTCCTTTCATTGTCTGAAACAATTTTCGTGATGTGAGTCATAAATTTCTTCGCATCTTGTTTCGTAGAGTGAAAATTTCATTTTTTTGTGTCGAGAAGTATGACTGTACTGTACTTGGTGCAAGAAACCAGGGCACCTTCTAGACGAGTGTCACAGATGCCTCAACCTGCTCCTATGCTGTGGCTCGGCCAACCACCATGTCACGCAGTGTGGGCCACAAGCGCCTCCGATGCACCCAGAAGACAACTACTGCCAGCAGCCCTGGGAGGGAGACAACCTCCGTCCAGACTCCTTTTAGGTGGAGAGCAGTACCGGTGAACACTACTCCGGCCCCGTCGACCTACTCTGGTTCGACCAGTAGCAGGGAGAGCCGAAGTGGGAGAGAATCAAATGCTTGAGAAGTTGAGAAGAAGAAGAAGAGCAAGAAGTCAAAACCCAAGAAGTCATCAAGAACTGAGGAGTAACATTGGGTGCTAAACACCAGACCTCCAGTGTAGATGGGGCTACATCGAAGGAGAGTGTGAGTCCTAGTATTCTGGGGGCAGCTTCAGAAATCTCGATTTCCAAGGTTACCCTTCAACCTGAAAAGGTCATTGAGCATCCAATGTCACTTTCAGGATTGACCAGTGATGACCTGTTCTCGACAGTGTCCAAAGCTTCTCCAACTGATTTCTCCAGGGAAGAAGCAGGAACTGAGGCTGTATTGAAAGCCCTTCATAGAGTTAAGCTGGTGCATTTGGCTCTTGTACTGCTCATATTTGTCCCAGTGACCATGTCTGAGTTTCCATCGGGAGTGAGTTGTCTTCTCCTGAATGGTCTCCTCTGCACGGGGCGACGAAAAGGGTCTTGGATTCGTCCATGCCCCTCTCTAGCCTTTGGGAACGAAGTTCATTGGACAGAGACGATGTGGTTGCACATAGGCTGGGTGCAGCTCTGATACCTCGCCGTCGAGATTGCCGGACTCATTTCTCTTCACCAACAGGACTAGTCCAACCAGCATAACTTCCCCAGTTCCTGTAGCAAATTCTAATGTTGGATCGCACAAGACCACTCGCCATACTTCTGAGGGAATGATGACAAGTAACCCACAAGCTGCTTCAATGAGCGAACAGGTCATTTAAGTAGTACTCGCAAAAACAATCCTCGAAAACCAGCATGTTTGCCAACGCCAGCTCGTGATCCTCATAACAGAATAGACCACAGTCCGGCGAGAAGATTGTACAGGTAGTCGTCGACTTGCGACCGAGATTGGGACTAAGAGAAGAGTTATAAGTCAATCTGGACGTATGTCAAACTTATAAAGTTAGGTTTCTGTAGATTTATTATGCTGCGTCATGCTTCGGTAATCATCTAGGTTGTATTTTATCAATATTTCCTTAATGTATATCATCATTTCATTTTCTGGTCTCATAAGATATCATAAGCTCTATTAATGCATTTATGTATTCTATTTTTCAATTTCTAAAGCATTTTAACGTTCAACCATTACCAAATTTTTTGTTTACCTTTGGTTGTGATTATCAGATCTGAAGACCCGGCTACCGTATCGAAAGACTGTGCACATAAGAATAACAAGGCGTAGTATAAATATAATTTCTTAACGTATTCAAAATGATTCACGATGAATATTTCATCAGCACAAATATGCTACAGGATATCATAGGTTTCATAAATTTCGTTTATAGCCGTAATCATGAGATTTTGCACCAATACGTCCTCTCTCTCTCTCTCTCTTTGTGTGGGCGCGCGTGTGTACGAGTAGTTCATTATCAAGCCTTTATATTCCATATTTAACTGTGGTTTATTAAAGCATGTTTGTATTATATTTTTCAATTTCGGGAGTATTTCATTAATCAAGTTACATAGCTCAAGAATAGCGTTTATATAATTCCTCAAGGGGGCTGCCTGGTATGCCAATATATGGGGGTATAGGAAGAAAAACACAAAATCCGGAAAAAATTCACAGAGCTTCGTATGGCAATGGAGAATGCATATAGAAAATATTTTGACAAAATTCTTCTTACTTTCATAGTTACAGGGTAATTAGTAAAAGTTACTCAATAAACCAAAAACATTGTTCCCAACAAAAAAATGCAGTATTTCATCTGTTATCGTAACTTTTGATAATTATGATATTTTAATTATAAAATAAATTTTTGAATATACTTACCCGATGAATATATAATAGCTGCAACTCTGTTGCTCGACAGACAAAAAACAGTAAAAACTCGCCAGCGATCGCTATACAGGTTGCGGGTGTGCCCACCAGCGCCAACTGTCGGCCAGATACCACTCTCGATGTAAACAAAGACTCAATTTCTTCTCATCCCACTGTGTCTCTATTGGGGAGGAAGGGAGGGTCGTTTAATTTATATATTCACCGGGTAAGTATATTCAAAAATTTATTTTATAATTAAAATATCATTTTTAAATATTTAACTTAGCCGGTGAATATATAATAGCTGATTCACACCCAAGGAGGTGGGTAGAGACCAGTTAAATATGTTTACATCGTACAAGCTAAGAGTTTTTATTTCATTTTGGAAGTTATCAATATAACAAAAACAAAATAAATAGGTACCTGGTAAGGAAGTCGACTTAGACGATTACTCTGCCTTGTAAGTACGTCTTCCTTACGGAGCCTCGCAATCCTCTTAGGATGCTGATCGACCCCTAGGAGCTGAAGTATCAAGGGCTGCAACCCATACAACAGGACCTCATCAAACCCCTAATCTGGGCGCTCTCAAGAAATGACTTTGACCACCCGCCAAATCAACCAGGATGCGAAAGGCTTCTTAGCCTTCCAGACAACCCATAAAAACAACATTAAAAACATTTCAAGAGACAGATTAAAAGGATATGGAATTAGGGAATTGTAGTGGTTGAGCCCTCACCCACTACTGCACTCGCTGCTACGAATGGTCCCAGTGTGTAGCAGTTCTCGTAAAGAGACTGGACATCTTTCAAGTAAAATGACGCGAACACTGACTTGCTTCTCCAATAGGTTGCGTCCATTATACTTTGCAGAGATCTATTTTGCTTAAAGGCCACGGAAGTTGCTACAGCTCTAACTTCGTGCGTCTTAACCTTAAGCAAAGATCGGTCTTCCTCACTCAGATGTGAATGAGCTTCTCGTATTAACAATCTGATAAAGTATGACAAAGCATTCTTTGACATAGGCAAGGACGGTTTCTTAACTGAACACCATAAAGCTTCAGATTGGCCTCGTAAAGGTTTAGTACGATCTAAATAGAACTTAAGAGCTCTAACAGGGCATAAGACTCTTTCTAGTTCATTGCCTACGATCTCCGATAAGCTGGGAATATCGAAAGATTTAGGCCAAGGCCGAGAAGGTAGCTCATTTTTGGCTAGAAAACCAAGTTGCAGCGAACAAGTAGCTTTTTCCGACGAAAATCCGATGTTCTTGCTGAAGGCATGAATCTCACTGACTCTTTTAGCCGAGGCTAAGCATACCAGGAAAAGAGTCTTAAGAGTGAGATCTTTCAGGGAAGCTGACTGTAAAGGCTCAAACCTGTCTGACATGAGGAATCTTAGTACCACGTCTAAATTCCACCCAGGGGTAGCCAAATGACGCTCCTTAGTGGTCTCAAAAGACTTAAGGAGGTCTTGCAGATCTTTATTGTTGGAAAGATCTAAGCCTCTATGCCGGAAGACCGATGCCAACATGCTTCTGTAGCCCTTGATAGTGGGAGCTGAAAGGGATCGTCCTTTTCTCAGGTATAAGAGAAAATCAGCTATTTGGGCTACAGAGGTACTGGTCGAGGATACAGAAACTGACTTGCACCAGTCTCGGAAGACTTCCCACTTCGATTGGTAGACTCTAATGGTAGACGCTCTCCTTGCTCTAGCAATCGCACTGGCTGCCTCCTTCGAAAAGCCTCTAGCTCTCGAGAGTCTTTCGATAGTCTGAAGGCAGTCAGACGAAGAGCGTGGAGGCTTTGGTGTACCTTCTTTACGTGTGGCTGACGTAGAAGGTCTACTCTTAGAGGAAGACTTCTGGGAACGTCTACTAACCATCGAAGTACCTCGGTGAACCATTCTCTCGCGGGCCAGAGGGGAGCAACTAACGTCAACCTTGTCCCTTCGTGACAGGCGAACTTCTGCAGTACCTTGTTGACAATCTTGAATGGTGGGAATGCGTAGAGATCCAGATGTGACCAATCTAGGAGGAAGGCATCTATATGTATTGCTGCTGGGTCCGGGACTGGAGAGCAATAGATTGGAAGCCTCTTGGTCAGCGAGGTTGCAAAGAGATCTATGGTGGGTTGACCCCAAGTGGGCCAAAGTCTCTTGCACACATCCTTGTGGAGGGTCCATTCGGTTGGAATTACTTGCCCTTTCCGACTGAGACAATCTGCTAGGACGTTCAAGTCGCCCTGGATGAACCTCGTTACTAGGGAGATGTCTCGACCTTTTGACCAGATGAGCAGGTCCCTTGCGATCTTGTACAACGTCAGTGAGTGGGTACCTCCTTGTTTGGAGATGTACGCCAAGGCCGTGGTGTTGTCCGAGTTTACTTCCACCACTTTGCCTCGAAGGAGATACTCGAAGCTTTTCAAGGCCAGATGAACTGCCAACAGCTCCTTGCAGTTGATATGCATGCTCCTCTGACTCGAGTTCCACAGACCTGAGCATTCCCGACCGTCGCGCCCCAGCCCAAGTCCGATGCGTCCGAGAAGAGAACGTGGTTGGGTATCTGAACAGCCAGGGGAAGACCCTCTCTTAGGTTGATATTGTCCTTCCACCAAGTCAGACAAGACTTTATCTTTCCGGAAATCGGGATCGAGACCGCCCCTAGCGTCTTGTCCTTTTTCCAGTGAAAAGCCAGATAGAATTGAAGAGGACGGAGGTGTAGTCTTCCTAGTGATACAAATTGCTCCAGGGATGACAGCGTCCCTACCAGACTCATCCACAGCCTGACTGAGCAGCGTTCTTTCTTCAGCATCTTCTGGATGGAGAGCAGGGCTTGATCTATTCTGGGGGCCGACGGAAAAGCCCGAAAAGCTTGACTGTGAATCTCCATCCCTAAATACAGAATAGTTTGGGATGGGACCAGCTGCGACTTCTCCAAATTGACTAGGAGTCCCAATTCCTTGGTCAGACCTAGAGTCCACTTGAGATCCTTCAGACAGCGACGACTGGAAGAGGCTCTGAGAAGCCAGTCGTCCAAATAAAGGGAGGCTCGGATGTCCGATAAGTGGAGGAATTTCGCCACATTCCTCATCAGCCTCGTAAATACGAGAGGAGCTGTGCTTAGGCCAAAGTACAGGGCCCGAAACTGGTAAACCACATCTTCGAAGACGAATCTCAGAAAAGGTTGGGAGTCTGAGTGAATGGGGATGTGGAAGTAGGCGTCCCTTAGGTCTAGCGAGACCATCCAGTCTTCCTTTCTGACCGCTGCTAAGACTGACTTTGTGGTCTCCATAGAAAACTTCGTCTTTGTGACAAAGACATTCAGAGCACTGACGTCTAGCACCGGTCTCCAACCTCCTGTCTTCTTTGATACTAGGAAGAGACGGTTGTAAAACCCCGGTGATTGAAGGTCCGAGACTTTGACCACCGCTCCCTTCTCTAGCAAAAGAGACACTTTTCTTCCTCTCTGTACCTGGGAGAGAGATCGATGGGGGACGTCGCTAGAGGGGGTTTGCGTACAAAAGGGATTTTGTACCCCTCTCTGAGTAACCTCACAGATTGTTGATCTGCGCCTCTCTTCTCCCAGGCTTGCCAGAAGTTCTTGAGTCTGGCTCCTACTGCTGTCTGAAGTTGCGGGCAGTCAGACTCTGCCCTTAGAGGACTTGGATCCTTTCCTCTTCCCTCGCTTCCCTTCGGCACGAGCACCTCCTCTGCTGGAGGCTCTGCCACGAAAGGGCGGAATAAAGCGAGACGCTGGAGTGTCTATCCTCGGTCTAGCAGACAATGTAGGCAAAGGGGGAGCTTTGCGAGCCGAGGACGCAACTAGATCGTGGGTGTCCTTCTGAACTAAAGACAAGGCAATTTCCTTAACCAAGACTTCAGGAAACAGGCACTTGGAAAGGGGAGCAAAGAGTAGCTCAGATCTTTGGCATGGCGTCACTCCCGCAGACAGGAAAGAACATAGAGACTCTCGCTTCTTCAGGACTCCGGACGTGAATGAGGCGGCAAGCTCGTTGGACCCATCACGGACGGCCTTGTCCATGCAGGACATAATGAGCAAGGAAACATCCTTATCTGCAGAAGAGATTTTCCTGCTCAGGGCTCCTAAGCACCAGTCTAGGAAGTTAAAGACTTCGAAAGCCCTAAATATACCTTTAAGAAGGTGGTCCAGGTCCGATGGTGACCAACAAATCTTCGAGCGTCTCATGGCAAGGCGGCGGGGAGAGTCTACAAGACTTGAGAAGTCGCCCTGGGCAGAGGCAGGAACTCCCAAGCCGAGAACTTCTCCAGTGGCATACCAGACGCTCGATCTAGACGAGAGTTTAGATGGGGGAAAGGCAAATGCTGTCTTTCCTAAACTCTTCTTGGTCTCTAACCAATCTCCCAACAGCCGCAAAGCTCTCTTGGATGAGCGAGAGAGAACGAGTTTAGTAAAGGCAGGTACGGTAGCAGGCACGCCTAATACAAACTCTGACGGCGGCGAACGAGGAGCCACAGAAACAAAGTGGTCAGGGAACAACTCCTTAAATACAGCCATGACTTTTCTAAAGTCCAAGGATGGTTGAGTTGCCTTAGGCTCATCAAGTTCTGAAGGTTGATCCTCTTGTGGTTCAGCAGCGTCCTCATCTGATAGTTCCTCATCCGAAAACTGATGAGGAAACGGCAAAGGAGTGGGCAACGTTTGACTCGCCGAGTCCGGTCGCACTGGTGCATGCGTGACGGAGCCGGACGCAGCGTCATGGAACTGCTGCACAGTCTGGGAACTGTCAACAACCATGGGTGCGCGAGGACGCACAGCGTCCACCCGAGACTGTTTAGACCGTCTGGGTTGTGCAGTCAACACCATACCGGGTTGCGGAGGTTGACGCACCGCGTCAAAACAAGTCACCTCTGATGGTTGATGAACGTCCTGAACGTCAACAACCACCTCCGTGCGTCGCCTAACGTCAACGTGCGGCTGGCAACCCACACTGGGTCGCATCGGTGGAGGTACAACCCCAACTGGTAGACGCGAGAAAGCTACCTCAGCGTCAACAGGACGCACAACAGACCGCTTGGAAGGTTGTTGGCCAGCAGGTTCAGCAGCAACCTTCTCCGCATTGAAGTCCTCCATCAAGGACGCAAGCTTGGACTGCATGTCCTGCTTGCAAGGGCCTCAACTCTCTCCCCCAAGGCATGGATAGCACGCATCATGTCTGCCATCGATGGTTCCTGAGTGCTAGGAGGGGGGTTAGGAACAACCACTACAGGGGAAGGATTAGGTTCAGGGGCATGAGGAGAGGAAAAATCTACCGACCTAGAAGAACTTCTCCTTACCCTATCTCTCTCTAGTCTGCGTGTATACTTCTCAAATTCGATAAAATCGAATTCCGAAAGGCCCACGCATTCCTCACACCGATCTTCCAATTGACAGGTTTTACCCCGACAATTGGAACAAACAGTGTGAGGGTCGAGAGAAGCCTTTGGAAGACGCCTATGACAGTCCCTAGCATTACATTTTCTGAACTTGGGAACTTGTGAAAGGTCAGCCATTTTGAATTGGTCAAGGGAAAATTCCAAAAAACGATCTAAGTCATCAACAATTAATCCGATCCAAAAAAGAGTTCAAGGATTTATTTGAAGAAAAACACCTGTACTGCGAAAGCTCAAACCAAATTAAAGTACTTCACCAAATATGATGGGAAAAACTCCAGGTTTCAACAGCGAGTAAAGTACGTCTTGTCGACACGTCGACAGAGAAGAAATTGAGTCTTTGTTTACATCGAGAGTGGTATCTGGCCGACAGTTGGCGCTGGTGGGCACACCCGCAACCTGTATAGCGATTGCTGGCGAGTTTTTACTGTTTTTTGTCTGTCGAGCAACAGAGTTGCAGCTATTATATATTCACCGCCTAAGTTAAATATTTAAAAATTACATTTTAATATAAAACTAATTTTGACCGCTGACATTCACTCGCTTTTACGTCTATTTTTTTGGGTTTCGGCAAAAATTTCATCATACCAAAGAGGAAAAGACAATTTCAACATCTCGCTATCATGAAGAAAATTTGCTCTAATAAGAGTTCAGAAGTGGGTAATACCGGCGATAATTAGCGGAGTTAGTGAAGGAGAGAGATGATGAAGGAGCGACCGTCTCACCTAAAGAAGAAAGATATTGAGCAAAGAGATCTTCATTTACGATCAAATTACGATAGATAACTTTGTTTTGTTTTATCAATATCCGAAAAGGAATGTGAAATTCACAATAATCGTGATTTATTAATATTGTCTTTGTAAAATTACAAAGAAAAACTTTGAATGCCCATATCTCAAAACTATACTTAATGGCCTTCAAATTCGATCTTCTCCCTTAGTTTTAAAGACATAAAATTGAAATTTGATACAAAACTTAGAAAGACATTATAAAAAAATCAAATATAGCTTTTTCCCATTTTTTTTCTTAATAATTTTCTCTGATTTTTATGGTTTTATTTTTTTACAATGATGAAAAAAATCCTATCTAGCAAAAATGACTTTTAGAAAAACTATTCATTTGATATGAGCTCTACATCAGGTCTATAAAGGGTAGCAATCCCAGGTCTTAATATCAATTACCAAGGGAGAAGATAGAATTTGAAAAACACTCATTTTCAGGATAAATTGCCTTGGCGTCACAAAACCGAAGGTCAGAAGCAAAAATCCTATGCAGTTTAGAGATGTCCTAAGTCACCTTTTTTAGTGGTATGAATGTCAAAGTCTTGTCCTCAAAAAACGGCATTAGCCGGCCGGACTCCTTAACATATTCAAAATATCTTCGTAATTAATATTACATCAGCACCAATACGCTACAGTAAGTATACGATATCGTAGTTTTCATGCAGTTCGTTCATAGCTATTATCATTTATCACATGAATAAGTACGTATGTTCGTGTTTCTCTCTCTCTCTCTCTCTCTCTCTCTCTCTTAACTTGGACAAGAATTTAACAATAAATTAGCTGACCTAATGAGAAACTTCAATGTAGCAGTGAACTGGGACCCTATGAGTTCTACATCAAACACAGAGGGACAGGATACTAGAATTTGTCAACAATGAACTTCTCCATTAGTGGGTTGATAAACTAACTAGGGGAAACAACATACTAGATATTGTGCTAACAACAGAAGAAAATATAGAATACAGTGTATCAGTAGACAAAAATATTGACAAAAGTGACCACAAAATAGTTAGGTTTCGGGTAAATATTCATCTAAAAAAATGGAAAATTATAAAAAAGTTAGACTACAGATGTAGTGACTAGATAAAACTAAAGGACTAAAGCTTAATACCTGTACTGGGAATGTCGTTCTGCTGACTAAATAAGGCATGTATGACGAATGACAGCGACCAAAATGGCCCCTCCGGTTACTGGCTATGCTCCAATAAACACATTAAAATTATGCTAATTTCACTGTGAGAAGGGAGCTAAAGATTATACACAGGAAAGATCAAATACTCAAGTTTCCAGAGGCAGAAGATGCTGGAGAATGCATGTCAAATTCCTCAAAATAGCAGTCTAGAACACTAGATAAGCAGGGAGATACACCATGCGAAAGCACTACCGAATAAGGAATGAGCGGCCATTTTGGGCCCTGTAATAGGAGGGGAAAAAGCGCAACCTTGATGACGGCTCCCCTTCAATTTTGCCACTCTTCCACCTCAGAGCGAAAACTCTATTCGGGGTGAAGATTGTCATGTGTCGTATCAAGATATACGTCTCCTGATATTATGCGATATCCTTAAGAAAAATTTTAAGGATACTCGCGCCAGGAGTTAGAATTCTGGAGATCTATGGTCAATTCTCTGGGAGTATCACTGTAGCCAAATATCCCTTAGAAAGCTGTCTATAGGAAGCTTCCATCAGGACGACATGGCTTGAGCCCAAAAAATTAGTTTTTGGGCTCAAGCCATGTCATCCTGATGGAAGTTCCTTCTGGCAACTGCTACAGTATAATATTTCTGCAATTGATATTACAAGAGAATTACCGTCAGGTCATTACGGGGTTCCAACCCCCCGAAACGACTATCCGAAGATATTGTGTATAATCAGGGATGTATCATAAGATAACCATAGATATCTGCACCCCAAACAGACCTTACCCAGTCTAATCCACTAAAAGGAAGGATGAGTAAGGAGCCGTTATACATCCTATCACCTTCGAGTGCCCCTATACGTTCCTGCTTCTCATTCCTTCGAACACAGCTGTTGGCTACAGTGCGGTTGATTTTTGGGGCGCTTTTTTAACAAACTTTCATCATTTGTTTTGTGAGTTGACTTCATCTTTTTTGCAAAAGTTGAGCATCTACCTCTCTTTGCCTTTGTTTATGCTAATTTTGATTTTAGCTCCTTCTGGGACTCAGTTTTTAGCATTTAGATAGAGGAAGCCGGAGCGCTAGTTTTTAGCATTTAGATAGAGGAAGCCGGAGCGCTTCGAGTCCTGCTAGCATGGCGTCGGGCTTAGTCCCTGATGGTCTCTTATTTGTCGTGTTTACTTAAATTTTTGGGTAAGTTTCACATTAGCTAGTTTGAAGCCCTTCGAGGTTCTGGCTTATTAATCCGACAGCATTCTCCTTTATTAAGAGAGTCGTCAGTCTGTCAGCAATGCCGCTACTTATAGCTTCGTCGTCTCCGACAGCATTTCCTTTTCTAAGGCCTAGTCCTTCGGGATTCTGGCCTATTAACCCAGCAGCATTCTTCTTTATAAAGAGAGTTGTCAGACTGTTGGCAATTTTATAGTGATACGTTGCTATGTTATTGATTGGCCTATACTGCCACACTCTTTTTGTTACGACGTGATGTTTTATACAAATTATCGTCGTTTATTTTGCTGCCGTCTTTACCGACACTCGTAACTGGCGGCAGTTCTCGCCCAGTCTCGGGCCATTTTATAGTGATACGTCGCTATGTTATTGGTGTGGCCTATGCTGCCACACTCTTTTTGTTACGACATGATTTTTGGGCTCAAGCCATGTCGTCCTAATGGAAGGTTCCTATAGGTAGCTTTTTAAGGGATATTTGGCTACAGTGATATTCCCAGAGAATTAACCTTTAGGTCTCCAGAATTCTAACTCCAGGCACGAATATCCTTAAAATTTCTCTTAAGGATATTGCATAATATCAGGGGACATATATCTTGATACGACACATAGCAATCTTCACCCCAAATAGTGTTTTCGTTTCCATGGGGAAGAGTGGCAAAAATAGAAGGGGAGCCGTTATCAAGGTTACCCTTCCTTCCGTACTACTATTGAGTATCTAGATGGCGCTGTATCCAAGATGGCGCTCATTCCTATTTTTGTAGCGATTTCGCACGGTGGTGTTCCCTGTTGATTTAACGTTTTGATCGCTTTTGAGAGGATTTAATATGCAATCTCCAGATTCTTTTACCACTGGAAAGTTGAGTATTTATTCTTTACATTGTATAATTTTTAGCTCCTGCTTCACAGTGAAATTAGAGTAATTTATTGTGTTAAGGAGCTAGGCCTGTCACCGGAGGCACCATGGGCGCTGTTGTTTGTTGTGCATGTGTTATTTAGTTAGCAGAACGACGTTCACGGTTGTAATAGCATTAATAAATTATGAAAGCTATTTAGGCACAATTATACTAGTAAAGATATAAATTTTATGCACAATTTCCTCTTCCTTTTGTCGATCGTATACGTTAGATTTTCGGCGATTTAGGTAACCGAGATCTCGTTTTGCGCTAGGCTGCCTAGCCTAGGCGCTGTAGTATACTTTCAGACATTATCCCCGTTTACCCTTGTGTATCGTTTTATTGATTCACGGGAGATAGTACATCTCCTAGAATTATATAATTCGATACTTGTCTCCTGTGGAGATTTAAGGGTAATCACTCCTTCCCTCTGAGTGCCGCCGCAGGCGGAAACCCTATCTAGTCTTGCCATAAAGTAGTTCACTCCGGCTTGACTAGGCTAAGATTTTTTGTCTCCCACCTTTGCCGCGAGATCCCAGCTTTGGTTTTCAACAGAATCTCAGAGTATTCAGTCTTTCTGCCGGCGGCAGAGCAGCAGGGTGAGTAGTCACTCCCCTGCCAGCTTACAGCTGCCGGCATAGGAGGCTAAGACTCCCTAGGCCGCACCTGAAGTGGTAGTATGATGCCGCCACCTTCTCCTCTGTGGTCTAGAAGACTAGTCCTGTGTCGACAGACCCTAGGCTGAAGAATAGTATTCTTCTGCCGCCTAGGATGTCGCCGATACTGAAACACTGTTTCTCTCTTGTGTGGAGGCGGCGGCACTTCTTCTACACTTGATAGATTCGGCAGACCCTAGGCTGAAGAATAGTTATTCTTCTACTGACTAGGATGGTGCCGATACTGAAACATTGTTTCACTCTTGTGTGGAAGTGGCGGCAATCCTGCAGCCACTTGATACAGAACCCTTTTCCCTTCCCCTCTCTGTCCTTTAGCGATGACTTAGCCATCGCAATCCTGTGGCCGTTGTCCTGCAATCTCACCGCTTGCCGGGTGGGTGGCAGCCGGGCTCCTACATAGGCAACTGTTTAGTCACTCAGTCTTTCCCTTATGGACATGAGGCTCCAGGAAGGCTGTGCTGGCTATGACGGCTGCCGGCAGGAGACCCTTCTACTGCTGAAGGTTCTTCAGTCCTCCCTTGGACTGCCATCCACATCCCTGAAACCGGCAATGCTGGCAACGGATCTTGCGGCTGGATGGAAGCCTGAATGATGCATTCTCCCCTCCCATTTGAACCCTCATTCTGGAGGAAGGCAGTAAGGTTATATACTTACACCCTTATTTATTGTAAACATACATTTTAATAAGGCAGCCCTTCACTCCATGCTTTTTCTCTCTCTGTCAGCTAGTGCCTCCAGGTACTAACCCAGCCGGCAGCATGTCAGCTGGGCCAGTGCTGCCAGGTACTAGCCCTGCCGGCAACATGCCGGCTGAACTACAGTATATGATTATACAGTAGCCAGTATATTTGCAGTATAGTATATACTGCAGATAGAAAACTATTGTATATATTATACAGTAGTTATTTTCCAACATATTTTGTGTATCCTTGCACAGTTTTTCTGAGACCAATCCTATATTGAAAGGATAGAATTCCTTTAATACTCTGATTAAAAATCAGTTAATAACTTACCCTACAATATGAAATAGTTTAGAGGGGTCAGTGGTAGTACACTTTTCTACCCCTAGAGGTTAGAACCCTTCTCTTTTGAGTTTTCCCTGATCAGGAAACTCTATAGTCTTAATATTGGAAGGGGAGGTCACAGCAATTGGCTGGAAGGGATACACAAGTAAGTGTCTTTTCTAATTTCTAGTCCAGCCGGCGACATGCCGGCCGTACTGTGCCGCCAGGTACTAGCCATGCTGGCAACACGCCGGCTGAACTACAGTATATGATTATACAGTAGCCAGTATATGTGCAGTATAGTATATACTGCAAACAGAAAACTATAGTATTTATCATACAGTAGTTATTTTCCAACATACCTTGTGTACCCTTGTACAGTCTTTTGCTGAGACCAATCCTATATTGAAAGAATAGAATTCCTTCAATACTCTGATTGGAAATCAGTTAATACTTACCTCTTCACGACGAGCGACATCAAGAAACTACCTCGATATGTAGCCCCATACGAGTACCCTCTAGAGGAGATAAAAGATGCCATGTCCCTAATTTGGAACGAATGAACACGGAATTTCCTGTTTCTTCCATCCAATCTCCTGCTGAAGGTCCTCAACATGCTGATATCCTTCCAAGGAACGGCAGCTCTAGTAGCCCCCAAGTGGCCCAAGAGCAACTGGTTCCCTCTAGTGATGGAACTGAGGCTGAGGCTGGTCCTTGTACCGAACCCAGCACTATCTCAATGGGTTCAGAAGTCGACTGTCTTCGCTTCATTACAGAGAACCCAAAACCTTCATTTCATGATTTTCTCGCCTTAGCGGTTAGGAAAAGATTTGGGATCTCAAAAGGCAGTATAGACTTCTTAGAAGAATACAAGTCTAAGTCAACTAAAAGACAATATGAATCGTCTTGGAAAAAGTGGGTTGCTTTTGTAAAAGCAAAAGGACCAAAAGAAATTTCAATAGACTTCTGTCTGTCCTTCTTTATCCACCTTCATAAACAAGGTCTGGCAGCCAACATGATAACTATGTGCAAGTCAGCCCTAACTAGACCTCTTCTATACACCTTTCAAGTGGACCTGACGAACAAAATCTTTAACAAGATCCCGAAGGCATACGCTAGACTGAGGCCTGCAGCTCCTCCGAAGCCCATTTCATGGTCTTTGGACAAGGTCCTACATTATGCTTCCTCTGTGAACAATGAAGATTGTTCTCTCAAGGATCTAACCCAGAAGGTTATTTTCCTATTCGCTATAGCCTCAGGGGCTAGAGTTAGTGAAATAGTAGCCCTATCAAGATATGAGGGCCACATTCAGTTCACAGAAGCAGGAGAACTGAATCTCTTTCCTGATCTAGCCTTTCTCGCCAAGAACGAGCTACCCACTAATAGATGGGGTCCCTGGAGAATCTGCCCTCTGAACGAAGATGTCTCTCTGTGTCCAGTAGAGTGTCTAAAGATCTATCTTTGTAGAACTTCAGACTTCAGGGGAGGGCAGCTCTTCAAAGGAGAAACTTCAGGATCAAACTTATCCCTAAAACAACTAAGGACGAAGCTCACCTACTTCATTCGCAGAGCGGATCCTGACAGTACACCCGCAGGTCATGATCCGAGAAAATTGCTTCATCACTGAACTTTTTTCTATATATGGACTTTGAGCGTTTTTGCTCATATACTGGATGGAAGTCATCCACAGTGTTCTACAAACACTACGCAAAGCAAGTCCACGAACTGAAGCATTATGTTGTGGCGGCAGGTAATGTATCAAAACCTGTCATCTAGTGCTACGATGAACAGTTAATTGATTGGGACTATCAATTAGGGTGAAAAGGTGTTGACACTTCCAGTGCGATACCTTTTAAGTGAGTGTCACCATGGTGACACTAAGACTGTTCAAAATCTCAGGAGTGGAATTAACGGATTTTGAGCGAAGCGAAAAATCTATTTTTGGGTGAGATAGCCATGTCGTCTTGATGGAAGGTTCCTTTAAGTAGCTTCCTAGGGTATATTTGACTACAGTGATATTCCCAGAGAATTTAACTTAACGTCTCCAGAATTCTAACTCCTGGCACGAATAACCTTAAAGTTTCCTTTAAGGATATCGCATAGTATCAGGGACGTATTCTTGACACGCCACATAGCAATCTTCACCCCGAATAGCGTTTACGCTTCGAGGGGGAAAGTGACAAAAATAAAAGGGGAGCCGTTATCAAGGCACCCTTCCTCCGTTACTATTTGAGTATCTAGATGGCGCCATCGTCGCCGCCATGTTTATTCCTTGTAGCGTTGAGCAAGGTGCTACAGATACAGTAGTTTTGGGAGGGATCCTGCCAAGGCCTTTTCATAGAAAGGAGGGCGGGTCCATCAGGACGACATGGCTATCTCACCCAAAAATAGATTTTTCGCTTCGCTCAAAATCCGGTTTTTTGGGCTCAAGCCATGGCGTCCTGATGGAAGGTTACCAGATCATTAATGTATCTGTGGATTTCCAATTGTGCCTTAACCTCAAGACAATATTTCCTTGGTCACTCAGACCTTAGAGACATATGACATTACTGTTATACGTCATTACTTCTAATCATAAACTGTGTTAGTGCTTCCTGCCCCCTGCAGGGAAGAGTCATACTAGACTCAGGAAAAGTCTCGAGGTTTGCATATTCCATATGAACAAACCTAGCAACAAAAAGTATACAGGTCTCGCTGTATACCAAACCAGTCAAAGTTTGTATTCCAAATACAAAAAAAGGTTTATCTAAGCCACCATAGCATCCAAGGCATACAGGTTTAGCTGTATACAACAACAGACAAGTTTGTATCCGTGTAGGAACAAGGTACGCATAGGCAGAAAAGGTTTGTATTCATGTAAGAACAAAGTTAGTTCAGTTGTTCTCATGTTAATAAGCAGATTAAAAAGGGATAAGTAAATAATGCTCACACATATCTTTATTTATTTAAATTTGGGGCGAAATAAGATGCAAATACCAATCAATTATTTATTGGTAATCAATAATGACTTGTTTCACCTGGAAGGAAACGATAGTTAATGCCACCAACTGAAAATTTAATAAATTTTCTAATATGCATTTCTGTGAATGACTGTCTTTTCACACTATGTAAAAACACATGGCACAGTGTTAACTCTATGTTTCTTCACCTTTAGTAACTGGAACAGTCCATAGTGTCACCCTGGTGACACTTCAACTAACATGTTGCACTGTGAGGTGTCAACACGTACACCCTATACACGACAGTCCCAATCAATTCACTGTTCCTCGCAGCTCTAAGCGACAGGTTTTAGCACACTACCTGCCACCACCACATACTTTTTCAATTCTTGCACTTGCTTCACGTAGTGTTTAAAAAACACTCAGGATGACTTCCATCCAGTATACGAGTGAAGACGCTCGAAATCCATGTATTGGAAGAAGTTCAACGACGAGGCAATTTTTCTAGGATCGTGACCTGTGGGTGTACTGTCAGGATCCGCTCTGCGAATGAAGTAGGTGATCTTCGCCCTTAGTTGTTTTTGGGAAAAGTTTGAGCCCGATGTTTCTCCTTTAAAGAGCTGTCCTCCCCCTGAAGTCTGAAGTTCTACGGAGATAGACCTTTAGACATTCTACTGGACACAGCGAGACATCTTCCTTCAGAAGGCAGATTCTCCAAGGACCCCACCTTTAGGAAGGTAGCTCGTTCTTGGTGAGAAATGTTGGGTCAGGAAAGAGATTCAGTTCTCCCACTTCTGTGAACTGAATATGGCCCTCATCCTGAGATAGGGCCACTATTTCACAAACTCTGGCTCCCGAGGCTAGAGCAAACAAGAATTTAACTTTTTGAGTCAAATCTTTCAGAGAGCAGTCCTCATTGTCCATTGTTGAGGCAAAGTGTAGGACCTTATCCATGGACCATGAGATGGGCTTCGGAGGTGCTGCAGGCCTAAGTCTAGCACAGGCCTTAGGGATCTTGTTAAAGATTTCATTGGATAAGTCTACTTGGAAGGCGTAAAGCAAAGGTCTAGTCAAGGCAGATTTACACGTTGTTATCGTGTTGGCTGCTAAACCTTGTTCATGAAGGTGAATAAAGAAGGATAAACAGAAATCTGTTGAGATCTCTTTTGGTCTTTTTGCCTTGACAAAAGCAACCCACTTCTTCCAAGACGACTCATATTGTCTTCTGGTAGATTTAGACTTATATTCTTCTAAGAAGTCTATACTGTCTTTCGAGATCCCAAACCTTTTCTTAACTGCTAAGGAGAGAAAATCATGAGATGAAGGTCTTGCGTTTTCTGTAATGAAGCGAAGACAGTCGACTTCTGTACTTGTTGAGTCTGAACTGGGTCCGGCAGAGGGACCAGCCTCAGCTGCAATTCCAATACTAGGGGGAACCAGTTGCTCTTGGGCCACTTGGGAGCCACTAGGGCTGCTGTTCCCTGAAAGGATATCAGCTTGGTGAGGACCTTCAACAGAAGGTTGGTTGGAGGGAACAGATAAATCCTGGTCCATCTATTCCAGTCAAGGGACATGGCGTCCGCCGCTTCCGCTAGAGGGTCCTCGTATGGGGCCACATAACGAGGTAGCTTCTTGTTGTCGCTCGTCGCGAAGATGTCGATCTGCAGTTCTGGGACTTCACGTAACATGAAGGAGAATGATCCTACGTCTAAGGACCATTCTGACTCTATTGGTGTGAACCTGGATAGAGCGTCCGCCGTTACATTGCGGAACCCTTGAAGGTGAACTTCTCATAAGTGCCATCTTTTCTTTTCCTCCAAATGGAAGATGGCCAACATCACTTGGTTGAGTTGGGGTGATCTCGAACCTTGACGATTCAAACATCTCATTACTACCTCGCTGTTCAGAATCAGTCTTATGTGGACTGAATGGCGAGGGGACAATTTCTTTAGCGTGAGAAACACTGCCATGGCCTCCAATATGTTGATATGGAAGGTCTTGAATAAAGAGGACCAAGTCCCTTGGACTTTCCGTTGGTGAGAGTGACCTCCCCATCCTTCCTTTGATGCGTCCGTGTGGATGATGACAAAGTGTAGGCGGTTGCAGAGGCGCCAACCTCTTCAGGTTCTCGGCCTTCGACCATGGCATGAGAAGTGATCGTAGTCGAGTCGGTATCGGTCTTCATAGATCTCTTCAAGCGTTTGATGCGTATCTTCTCCAGACTCCTGATGCATCCTTTAACTGTGCTCTTAGCACCGGGTCTGTCACTGATGCAAACTGAAGGGAGCCCACCACTCTCTCCTGTTGGTGTCTTGATATCCTGTCGGATTTCAGTAGTCTCTTGACAAATCGCGCTATCTCTCCTCTTCTTTAATGGAATGGAGAGGCGGTGTGACTGTAAGTTCCAATGTATTCTAAGCCATTGAAACTCCTGAGCTGGAGATAGTCGAGACTTTTTTATGTTAATCTTGAATCCCAGATGTTCCAGGAACTGGATCACTTTCTTGGATGCTTGCATGCATTCCATCTCAGATGCTGCCCACACCAGCCAATCGTCCAGGTAGGCTGCCACCTGGACGCCTTCTAGGCGTAGTTGTTGAACGACTGCATCTGCAAGCTTTGTAAAGATCCTTGGGGCTATTTTAGTCCAAAGGGCATGGCTCTGAACGCGTAATTCTTCTTCTGTAGCCTGAATCCTAGGTAGGAGGAGAGTTGTCGATTGATTGGAATGTGCCAGTAGGCATCTGCCATGTCTATGGAGACTGAACTTGTAGTTTACTATGAACTTGTTGAGTGGCGACAAGTCCAGAATGACTCTGAGTTTGTCCGAGTCCTTCTTGGGAACACAAAACAGCCTTTCTTGGAATTTGATGGACTTTGTCCTCCTTATCACCCGTTTGCTCAAGAGATCTCGGGTATATTCTTCCAGAACGGGGATGGAGTGTTGGAAGAATTGAGAAAATGATGGTGGAGCTGTCTTCCAGCTCCAACCTAGTCCGTTCTTGATCAGGCTGTGGGCCCAGGGATCGAAGGTCCAACGATCCCGAAATGATTGGAGTCTTCCTCCTACCGGAAGCATCTCGTTGCTTTGATTGTCCGGAGGACTTGCCTCCTTGATCGCGCCCTTCCTCTTGAGGGGCGTCTAGAGTAACCTCTATTTGACCCTCTACCTTAAGGGCGAAAGGTAGTGGTCTGCCTCTCATAGGCGGGAGTAAAGGCTGGTGACTGGGTCACCACCTGCTGGGGTACCATCTGGTAGGTGGGTTGGGGTTGTGCCACCATCTGGGGCACCGCAGTCATGGGAAGTTGTTGTTGTCTGGCGGGGCGAGAGGGCAACCTTGGCCTCTTTGTCTTCCTTTTCGGTTGGGAACCCTCATCCGGGGAAGACTTCGTCTTAGCCGACATACCCCACTTTTGGAGAAGATTCCTGTTCTCCGTGGCAGCCTTGTCGATTATTTCCTTGACCACTTCACTCGGGAAGAGGTCCTTTCCCCAGATATTGGAAGATATCAACTTCCTGGGTTCGTGCTTCACCGCAGCCGAAGCAAACACGAACTCCCTGCAAGCCCTTCTGGCCCTAACGGGACCATATAGGTCCTTGACCAGTGTTGCCCAGTGTGACTTGGCCAAGACCATAAACATGTCTGGGGCTCTATGGTCACTTGCCATTGCCTCCAAGGTGGTCTGGAGGGACAGAGATGCGGCAAGCCTTTCCTTTGTCTCTTGCTCTCTGTGCAAGAGAAAGTCAGACAACTTAGGGAGGTTTTCACTGAACTGGCGTCCAGCAATATCCGCCTCCAACTTCCCGACTGAGAAGGTAAGATGTATCTCCTTCCAGTCCTTGTGATCTGTAGGCAGAGCTAGGGATAAGGGTCTACACTCCTCAAGTGTAGGACAAGGTTTCCCAGCTTCTGCTGCCTTCATCACTGCCTTGAACCCTTTTTCCGCAAAGGGAAAGGCCAGTGTAGCTAGAGCAAGAAAGGAAGGGTGTTCCTTACTCAGGGCTGGCACTTTAAAGTTAGTGAAGCCCCTTTCTTTCAAACTGCTAGCCATTAAAGCCTGAGCTTTTCCATGGTCAAGAACTATGACCTCTTTCAGCTCTGTCTCCTCTTTAGACACAGGTTCCGCCTTCAGACGGACGAATCAGTCTGGATAAGACTCAAAGCTGGGACAAAAGTCGACATCTTCGAAGAGGACGGCTCCCAGCTTCTCTGAAATACAAATTTTCCCGTTTGTAATCGGCATGTACTCTGCTTCCACGGGTTTACTTCAGAACATGAAGGAGGATCCTTCAAGTTGAGTCTCTTGTGAGACCCGCAGGACGCTGCGAGCTGATGTATCTCCTTCCTCAATGCAGCTTCCCTTTCTTCACTCTACTTCTGAAATCTCTCCATCATTGACATGAGGCCAGACAAGGTCTTCACCGTTTCATCAGATGGAGGAGCAGAGGACGTAGAGGGCACTGGTTCTGGGGCTGGAACCGACGAAACGGACACTGATTCGACTTCATCCTCTTCAGTTTCAGGAGCCAAGGTAGACTCCTCTTCCTGACCTTCCGCAAGAAGGTCCTTCTCGGTGTCTTCTGACACCTCTGACATCCTCTCGTCTTGATGGATGTCCTTCATCGCATCCGAGACATCCGTATCTACGGAAATCTGGACGCAAGGGATCTCAGGGTGAGGCTGTGGTATGACGACATTCACAGATGCCTTAGGGAACAAATAGGCCCGCATCCGTTCATTGGGAAGGTAAGGCCCTGTGGCGTTCTTCTGGAAGCCACGGACCCATCTACGCAGCTTATTCCGTGCTGCATCCCTTGACTCCGTTGTCTTGAGGTCATCAAAGGCCTCAGTAACCAAAGCTTTGCATACATTACCTGCCTGGGGGTCCCAATACTTGAGAGTTCCCTTGGTGATGGAACAGAGGGAGTGCGCCCTGCACTCCTCATGGCCGCAGAAGTCCTTGCTCCTGACACTGCAGAAGACTCACAGGCACTTACGGTGATCCTCCTGTAAAGAGAGGAAAACTAAATGAGTATATGGTAGTTCATCTTACTTGATCAACTATATAAATATCATTATTAATATTTTGCATTTTATTGCATATAGCTTAGGATAGACAAGCTAGAAATGAATTAGGAAAGACACATACATGTGTTTCCTGTCCAGCCAATTGCTGTGACCTCCCTCAAAATTAAAACCTAGGGTTATCCTATTCAGGAGGCCCATTGGAAGTGTTCTACCCTGTAAGGATGATAAATGTATCTTAACACTGACTTCCCAAAGGTTTAATAATAAGGGACAATTGTAACTGATCATCTATCAGTGTATGGAAAGAAATTTCCTTTCCTTATATGGTATGGTCTCAACAATCGACTGTGCATGGATACACAGAGTATGTTGGGAATTTAACTACTGTATACTCTATACTACAGTTTTCTGTTTGCAGTATGATCTATACTGCAAATATACTGGCTATTGTATACTGTAGTCATATGCTGTAGTTTTAGCCGGCATGCTGCCGGCGAGGCTAGCACCTGGGGCACAGTTCAGCCGGCGCATTGCCGGTTGGGATGGTGGCCAGCGGGTCACCGGCTGTCGGCACACTAGTCCAGCCGGAGTCTTGCCAGTCAGGGTAGTGGCCGGCAGTCTGAGCTGGCCAAGTCAGTTATGCCGGTGGCCCGCCGGCTGCCGGTGCACAAGTCCAGCCGGCGCCTTGCTGGCTAGGGTGGTGGCCGGCAGCTGTCGGTTAGGTTAGTACCCTGCAGCACTAGCCGATAGAGAGAGAGAAAGCAAGGAGTGAAGGATGATGTAAGAGCTCTGTTTTATTGCCTTCCTCCAGAATGAGGGTTCAAATGGAAGGGGAGAATATATTGTTCAGGCTTCCAGCCATCCACAACCATTGCCGGTCTATGCCGGCCACAGGTTTGTGAATGGCAGTCCAAGAGAGGACTGAAGAACACTCTACAGTAAAGGGATCCTCTGCCAGCAGCCGGCCCAGCCGGCACAGCTCACCCGGATGTGTCCATAAGGGAAAGCTGAGTGACTAGGCTACTACAAGCAAAAGCACGAGACGGCCCCACAACCTGCCGGCAAGTGGTGAGATTGTAGGATGACGGCCAAAGGGTTACGATGGTAAGGTCATCACTAAAGGACAGAGGGGGGAGGGAAAAGGGTCCTGTATGAGGTGTGGAAGGAGCCGGCAGGGTTGGCGGTCCTACCACACCCTTCAGAAACTCTGTTTCAGTATCGGCGCCATCCTAGGCGGCAGGAGAATATCTATTCTCCAGCGTAGGGTCTGCCAATACAGTTAAGGGACCGGCAGCAAACTTGCCACCAACCCTAAACAAGAGAGAAACAGAGTTCCAGTGCCGGTGCCATCCTAGGCGGCAGAAGAATGTCTATTCTTCAGCCTAGGGTCTGCAAGCACAGAACTAGTCTACTAGACCACAGGGAGAAGGTGGCAATATCATAAAGCCCCTTCAGGTGCAGTCTAGGGAGGTCTAGCCTCCTATGCCGGCAGCGTAATCCGACAGGGGAATGACTATTCACCCTGTCGGCCAGCTGCCGGCACAAGACTAATACTCTGAGGTTCTGACCTAAACCCAAAACCTGCTATCTGCGGCTCAGGGAAGGGACAGAAAACCCTAGCCTAGTCCTGCCTGAATGACAACTCGAGGCACGACCAACTAGGGTTGTAGCCTAAGGCTACACTCAGAGGGAAGGAGGGATTACCCTTAAATCTCCACTGGAGATGAGTATCGCTTTACATAATAATTCTAGGAGATATCTATCTCCGCCTGAATTGATAAAACGATACACGAGGGCAACCAGGGCACATGTATGAAAGTTTAATGAAGCCACTAGGCTAGTAGCCCAGTGGCAGCGAGAATCGACTACCTTAATCATCGAAACTCTCTCGTATACTATCTTAGAAGAGGAAAATTTATATGCAATCAATGTATCTTCACATTTATAAAATGCCTAAATAGCTTCATTAAATTTAATAACACTAGGAATGCCTATTATATCATGCATGAAGTAAACTAAAACGCCTAGGATAGGAAGCCTAGCGTAAGCAAGGTTTGGTTACCTAAATCGCCGAAACTATTACGAATACAATTGGCATAATATAATTAACTCCTAGTAATGAAGACAAAATAGCTATAGTTATTCATGCTATTCATACCAGGAAGGTCGTTCTAGCTAACTATATAACTCATGCATTACGAACGACAGCGCCCATGATGCCTCCGGTTCAGGCAACAGCTCTTCCACTAAATTTAACTTAATTTGACTTAAATTCACTGTGAGGAAAGAGCTAATTTTTATACAATGTAAAGATCAAATACTCAACTTTCCAGAGGCAGAAGTGGCTGGAGATTGCATGATAAATCCAATAAATCCAGAAGTAACGAGAGAGCAACCGGGAAAATCACCGAGCGAAACCTCTACAGATAAAGGAATGAACATGGCGGCGACGATGGCGCCATCTAGATACTCAAGTAGTAACGGATGAAAAGTAGGAGATCCCATGTGTCCAACTGACGGTTGAACCGTACGTATCGGACGCACTCCAAGACTTCCATCTCAATGAGGTGGAACGGATGTCAGAAGTGTCGGACATCACCAAGAGGACCCTGATGGCCGAGGGTCAAAAAGAGGAACCTAAGTAGGCGCTTGACTCTGAAGAAGAAGGCGCCCCTACACCCTCTATCACTTCCGTAGTCATCTCGGAACCTGTCCCCTCTACCTCGTCCACTCCTACGCCCAAGAGAGGGGACACGCCTTTGGATAACCTCCAGGCCTTGGTTGCGATCCTTGACGAGAGGATCCGCCAGAGGGATGAAGATTTCAAGAGAGAAATCCTTCGCTTGTCAAAGCAAACCGCGAGGAAGATCACCGTGAAGGACCTTCTGCCCTGCTCTGTGACGAACCCATGGAGGCATGCCGAGCACATGCCTATCAAGGTGCCGGCCCTAAGCAAGAAACACCCATCTTTTCTTGCTCCTGGCACCATGGTCTTCCCCTTCGCGGAGAAGTCCCTCGTAGCAGTGTTGAAGGCGGTGGAGGAAGGGAAACCCTGCCCTACATTGGAGGAATGTAGGCCCCTCTCTCTCGCCCTCCCTCCCGACGACAAGAACTGGAAAAACATCCAGTTAACTTTCTCCGTGGGAAAGTTGGAGGCTGACATCGCTGGACGGCAGTTCAACGAGAACCTCCCTAAGCTCTCCGATTACCTTCTGCGTCGGGAGTAGGATACGAAAGAGAGGCTGGCTGCCTCCCTTTCCCTCCAGGTGCAAATGGAGACGATGGCTGGAGAACAACGAACCCCAGGCTTCTACATGGTCTTGGCTAAGACCCACCTCGCCACCCTGACTAAAGACTCTAACAGCTTCATCAGGGCACGGAGAGCCTGCAGAGTGTTTGTGTTTGCGGATGCCACTGTCAAACACGAACCACGGAAACTGATTTTCTCCAACATTTGGGGGAAAGATTTCTTTCCCAATGACCTCGTAAAAGAGATCGTTGACAGGGCCGCCACGGAGAACCGGAACCTTCTCCACAAGTGGGGCATGTCAAAGAAAAGGAAATCTACTCAGGATGAGGCCCCCCAACCTAAGAAGAAGCCAAACAAGCCTAGAGCTCAGCAACGTCAGGTTAAACGCCTGTTTTCGGCACCCGCCGCTACCCAGTTGGTGGCTCAGCCCCAACAAACCTTTCAACTGGTAACCCCGCTGGTGGTGGCTCAGTCACCAGCCTTCACGCCCGCCTACGAAAGGCAGTCAACTAACTTTCGTCCCAGAGGTAGAGGCACCGGCAGAGACTCCTCTCGACGTCCCTCCAGAGGGAGAGGAGGAAAGAGAGCAAGCGGCCGACGTGGTAAACCCTCGGGCAACCAGAAGCAATGAGATGCTTCCGGTGGGAGGAAGACTTCGCCTTTTCCAGGATCGTTGGACCTTCGATCCCTGGGCTCACAGCATCATCAAGAACGGACTAGGGTGGAGCTGGGTAACACCACCTCCAACCTTCCACCAATTCTTCCAACACTCCACCCCCGTCCTAGAAGAATACGTCCAAGAACTCTTGAACAAAAAGGTGATCAAGAGGGTAAAGTCCACCAGGTTCCAAGGTAGATTATTCTGTGTTCCCAAGAAGAACTCCGACAAACTCAGAGTCATTCTGGACTTGTCCCCTCTAAACAAGTTCATAGTGAACAACAAGTTCAAAATGCTGACTCTTCAACATATAAGAGCCCTACATCTTCAAAAGGCATACACAGTCTCGATTGACATGGCGGACGCCTACTGGCATATTCCAATGAATCACCAGACATCCTCCTACCTAGGATTCAGGCTTCAAAGAAGACAGTACGCCTTCAGAGCCATGCCCCTCGGGGTAAACGTAGCCCCAAGGATATTCACGAAGCTCGCAGAGACGATCGTTCAACAGCTACGCTTACAAGGCGTCCAGGTGATGGCTTACCTGGACGATTAGCTGGTGTGGGCAGCATTCGAAGAAGAATGCCTGCAAGCTTCCACAAAGGTGATCCAATTCTTGGAACATTTGGGCTTCAAAATAAACACCAAAAAAGTCTCGACTTTCTCCAGCTCAGAAGTTCCAATGGCTAGGAATCCATTGGGATCTTCAGTCACACCGTCTTTCCATTCCACTAAAAAAGAGAAAGGAAATAGCAGGATCTGTCGAGAGATTCCTCAAATCCAAACGGATTTCAAGACTACAACAGGAACGGAGCTCGTCTTCCTTCAGTTCGCTTCAGTGACAGACCCAGTGCTACGAGCACAGCTAAAAGATGCATCGGGAGTTTGGAGAAGATACGCATCAATCGCTCGAAGAGATCTCAAGAGACCTCTGCCGACCCGGCTACAATCACTCCTCAAGCCATGGTCGGAGGCAAAGAACCTGAAAAGGTCGGTACCTCTTCAACTACCGCCTCCCTCGGTCGTTATCCATACGGACGCATCGCTAGAAGGATGGGGGGGTCACTCCCATCAACGGCAAGTTCAAGGAACATGGTCTCCCCTATTCAAGACGTTTCACATCAACATCATGGAGGCCATGGCAGTCCTTCTTACTCTGAAGAGGCTGTCCCCACGTCCCTCAGTCCATATTCGACTGACCCTCGACAGAGAAGTCGTGGTCAGATGTCTCAACCGTCAGGGCTCAAGATCGCCCCAACTCAACCAAGTGTTGCTGCCTATCTTCCGTCTAGCGGAAAAGAAAAGATGGCACCTCTCAGCAGTTCACCTACAAGGATTCCGCAACGTGACGGCGGATGCTCTATCCAAGACAGCCCCGATAGTCAGAATGGTCCCTAGACGCAGACTCATTCTACTTCATCTCCCGAGAAGTCCAGGAACTGCAGATCGACCTCTTCGCAACGATCGAAAACAAACAACTTCCTTGCTATACGGCCCCATACGAGGACCCCCGACCAGAAGCAGTGGACGACATGTCCCTGGATTGGAACAAGCTTTACCTGTTACCTCCACCCAACCTTCTGCTGAAAGTCCTCACCAAGCTGAGATCTTTCCAAGGAATAGCGGCCCTAGTGGCCACCCCGGGGCCCCGGAGCAACTGGTTCCCATTTATCCTGGAGCTACAACCCAAGCTAATTTCCCTGCCGGACCCAGTGCTAACCCAACAGGTTCAGAAGTCGACTGTCTTCGCTTCATCAAAGAAAACCCGAGACCTCCATCTCATGATTTTCTCTCCCTAGCCGTCAAGAAGAGGTTTGGGATTTCGAAGAAAAGCTTAGACTTCTTAGAGGAATATAAAACAAAATCTACCAGAAGGCAGTACGAGTCATCTTGGAAGAAATGGGTGTCCTTTGTCAAGGCTAGAAATCCTACAGAGATATCAATGGATTTTTGTTTGTCCTTCTTCATTCACCTTCATGGACAAGGCTTGGCAGGCAGCCAACACGATTTCCACCTGCAAATCGGCCCTGACAAGACCCTTACTATATGCCTTCCAAATAGACCTGTCTAGTGACATCTTTAACAAGCTGCCGAAGGCATGTGCTAGACTCAGACCCGCACCTCTGCCGAGACCCATCTCCTGGTCTCTTGACAAGGTGCTCCATTTTGCCTCAGACTTGGACAATGAAACCTGCCCTCTGAAAGATTTGACTCAAAAAGTGATTTTCTTATTTGCTCTCGTCTCGGGAACTCGAGTCAGTGAAATTGTGGCATTATCAAGAAAAGAGGGCCAGATCCAGTTCGCAGAAACAGGCGAGCTCACCCTCTTTCCTGACCCAACGTTTCTCGCCAAGAACGAGCTACCCACTAAAAGGTGGGGCCCCTGGAGAATCTGCCCTCTGAAGGAAGATATCTCTCTATGCCCAGTGGAGAGCCTAAAGGTCTATCTTCGAAGAACTTCAGACTTCGGTGGAGGACAGCTCTTTAAAAGGGAAACTTCAGGTTCTGATTTGTCACTCAAACAACTAAGGGCGAAGATCACCTACTTTATTCGCAGAGCGGATCCTGACAGTACACCCGCAGGTCACGATCCCAGGAAAGTCACCTCTTCCCTGAATTTCTTCCAGTCAATGGAATTCGAAAGTCTTCGCTCATTCACAGGCTGGAAATCTTCAAGAGTGTTTTTCAAACACTATGCGAAGCAGGTACACGAATTGAAAAGATACGTGGTAGCTGCAGGTAGTGTGTTAAAACCTGCTGCTTAATGCTGCGATGGACAGTGAGTTATTGGGACTCTAACTCTAAGGGTGTCTGTGTTGACCCTAGTGTACAACATAGTGAGAATAGTGCCACCATGTGACACTACGGACTGTTCTTATACTAAGGTGAAGTCACATAGACTAAAACACGTGTGCCACATGTTCGTAACATAAAGTGTATATAAAACATTCCAGAAAGACTTTATAATTCCTATGGAATTAACGTGTGTGATAGCAAGTTTTCCTTTTCAGATACCACATTTATTTCTATTTAATGTCCCAAGTCTATGTAACTGATTTGCATTCCATTACAATTTACAATTATTACATTTATGTATGTTAATTCTTATTTTGCCCAAATATGACAAATTCGTAGATACAGTAATTTGTATTTTTCCTAACTATACAAACCTTAGCTATTCAATATGGGTTATTACTTCGGCGTAGCTGAATGACGAGCCATTAGATTTTTAACGAGGGTTTACTACCCCACCGCTAGTTAGCAGGGGGTACGGAGGGGTAGCTTGCTAACCGGTGTGTGTGTGAGGGGGGGGGCCCCCCCCCCCTCACACACACACACCGGTGAATACTTCACTTTGTTTAGAGGTAGGACTTCACGGGGGATAGGGCTGCCGGCAAGTTTGATTAAATAGCTAAGGTTTGTATAGTTAGGAAAAATACAAATTATCTACGAATATTTCATTTGTTCCACGACTCACCCCTTAGGAAGGGTGGTGAGTCCCTGCCATACTGGCTTTGGCTTTGCCCGGGGACTCCATATTTGAGTGTGTAAGTACTCAGGAAATAAGGAGTCCCTGCACCTCACTAGCATTGCTGTGCAACTGCTGCGGCCTACATAAGCTGTGTGTGAAGGTGAGAAGAGTGACTCGTCCTAGGAAGTTGACCTGGAGTTCTTCAGATGGAAATCTAGGCTAGGACTCTCCCAATACCACCTCGTCAGGGTATGGGGACGCGACAGTATTAATCTTAATACTAGGAACACAAGGGAGCATGGTTTCCCTGCAGTGGTTTGAGGTCAGCTGTGCAGAGAACCCTGGATGCTGCTTTCTCCAAGGGAGGAGAGGATGAAGAAAAGAATAAGGGCCAGACAAACCTTTTCATTCATGCAGACTACAACCGGGTAACAATGCCCTCAACCTTCCGCTACCTGTCCATTAAGGAGCCTGAGGTTAGACCAGCTGTTGTGCAGCCACCACAGAGCCAATAGAGAACGTATCGAGTCTCCTGTGTGTCACATCTTGCAGGTAGTGGGCTGTGAAGGTCGTCTGACGCTTCCACACCCCATGCAGGACCTGCATCACTGAATAGTTCTTTTTGAAGGCCAGGGACGTAGCTATGCCCATGACATCATATGCTCTGGGGCGACGTGACGGAGGAGGGTCAGGATTCAAGGCTAGGTGTATTACTTTGCGAATCCAGGATGAGATGGTATTCCTGGTGACCCTCCTCTTCGTTTTCCCAGTGCTCACAAACAAGGCTTGCACTTGAGGACGGACTGCAGCTGTTCTTTTAAGATACAACCTCAGACTCCTTACTGGGCACAGTAAGAGATGGTCTGGGTCATCTGTTACAGAACGAAGACTCGAAACCTGGAAAGAGTCGAACCTAGGGTCCAGCAATCCTGGATTCTGAGTCTTGGCAACAAACTCAGGGACGAACCTGAACGTTACCTCCCCCCATCCCCTTGAATGGGCGATGTCGTATGAGAGACCACGGAGTTCGCTGACTCGTTTGGCCGAGGCCAAAGCTAGCAGGAACACCGTCTTCCAAGTAAGGTGGCGATCTGAAGCCTGGCGTAATGGTTCGTAGGGAGGTCTCTTCAGAGACCTAAGAACTTGAACCACGTTCCATGGAGGAGGTCTCACTTCCGACTGAGGCCAGGTAAGCTCATAACTCCGTATGAGTAGAGAAAGTTCCAGCGAGGAAGAAATATCCACTCCTTTGAGCCTGAAGGCTAGGCTTAAGGCTGAGCGATAGCCTTTTACCGCCGAGACTGAAAGGTGCATTTCTTCCCGCAAATACACGAAGAACTCCACTATTGCTGGAATAGTGGCATCGATTGGAGAGATACCCCTTCCACGACACCAACCACAGAAAACTCGCCACCTTGCCTGGTAGACCCTAGCGGATGACCTGCGCAGGTGTCCAGACATCCTATTTGCAACTTGTTGCGAAAATCCTCTCTCAGCGAGGAAGTGCTGGATAGTCTCCAGGCGTGAAGTCGAAGCGAAGCTACGGCTTTGTGGAAGATGTTGGCGTGTGGTTGTTTGAGTAGCTCGTGACGTGGAGGGAGTTCTCTCGGGGGCTCCATCAGGAGTTGCAGGAGGTCCGGAAACCACTCTGCGTGGTGCCATAGCGTAGCTATCAGGGTCATCGATAGATTGACCAATATTCTGGTCTTGTTGAGCACCCTCCTCATCAGACAGAACGGGGGAAAGGCGTAAACGTCGATGTTGTCCCACCGTTGTTGGAAGGCATCTTGCCAGAGAGCCTTGGGGTCCCGGACAGGGGAACAGTACAGCGGGACCTTGAAGTTCAGCGCTGTAGCGAACAGATCCACAGTCGGGGAACCCCACAAAGTCAGGACTTTCTTGGCTACTTGAGGATCCAAAGACCATTCGGTACTCACTATCTGCGTCGCTCTGCTCAGACTGTCGGCGAGCACATTCCTTTTGCCTGGAATGAAACGAGCTGAAAGTGTGACCGAGTGGGCTTCGGACCATCTCAGTATCTCTACTGCAAGATGGGATAGCTGTTCCGAGAAGGTAACTCCCTGCTTGTTGATATAAGCCACTACTGTGGTGTTGTCGCTCATCACCACCACAGAGTGGCCCGCCAGGACCTGATGGAACTTTTGAAGTGCCAGGGATACGGCCTTCATTTCTAGCAGGTTTTGTGTGGAGGTACCTTTCTGATTCTGACCACAGGCCTGAGGTTCTGTGGTTCAGAACGTGGGCCCCCACCACCCTATCTTTGATGTGTCCGAAAACAACATCAAATCCGGGGGAAGGACGAGAAGATCCACTCCCTTCCGTAAGTTCTCGTCTGCTAGCCACCACCGAAGGTCCGTCTGTTCCGCAGGACCCATAGGGATCAGAAAGTCCGGGGAATCGTGTCCTTGATTCCACCGAGACTTGAGTCGCCACTGGAGGGATCTCATTCTGAGGCGACCATTGGGAACCAGACGGACCAAAGAAGAGAGGTGGCCGAGGAGACGTAACCACGTTTGGGCTGGAAGTTCTTCTCGTTTGAGGAAAGGCCTTGCGACCTTCCTCAGCCTTGCTATCCTGTCGTCTGATGGGAAGGCTTTGTGGAGATTGGTGTCTATGACCATGCCTAGGTATACCAGTTTCTGAGAGGGCTGCAGAGAGGACTTCTCAAGATTTACCATGATCCCCAGATCCTGGCAAAGCTCGAGAAGCCTGTCTCGGTGGCGAAGAAGGGTTGCCTCCGAGTCTGCTAGGATCAGCCAGTCGTCCAGGTAATGGAGGAGACGGATACCGATCCTGTGAGCCCACGATGAAATCAGGGTGAACACTCTGGTGAACACCTGAGGAGCTGTGGAGAGACCGAAGCACAGCACCTTGAACTGGTAGATCTTGTTGTCTAGCCAAAATCTTAGGTACTTCCTGGAAGACGGATGGACTGGGATCTGGAAGTACGCGTCCTTCAGGTCCAGTGTACACATGAAGTCTTGCGGTCTCACCGCAAGTCTGACCGTGTCTGCTGTCTCCATGCTGAACGGAGTCTGTTTGACAAACCTGTTCAGGGTCGAGAGGTTGATGACTAGTCTCCAGCCTCCAGACGCCTTCTTTACAAGAAAGAGTCGACTGTAGAAGCCTAGGGACCCGTCTACCACCTCTTGGAGAGCGTCCTTCTTCAACATGGTCTCGACTTCTGCCCGGAGGGCTTGCCCCCTTACCGATCACATGGTCAGGGAGCTCAATGACACTAGCCTCGCTGTCAGGGGAGGTAGAGAGGATGTGAACAGGACGCGATAACCCTGAGCGATCATAGAAATCGTCCAGGTATCTGCCCCGAGTTGCTGCCACCTTGTCGCGCAACTTTGTAGGCATCCCCCCACTGGTGGACATGCAGGAGGACTGCCAATCCTAGCGTTTACGGCCTCGACCGCTCCCTCTAGGATTTTTACCTCCCCTGGAGTAGTGAACCCTCGTTTATCGCGGTTGATAGGTTCCAGACGCGGGCGCGATAGGTGAAAATCCGCGAAGTATTGACACCATATTTACCTATTTATTTAACATGTATATTCGGACTTTTAAAACCTTCCCTTGTACGTAGTACTGTTAACAAACTACCCTTTAATGTACAGAACACTTAATGCATGTACTACAGTACCCTAAACTAAAACAGGCACAAATATTAAAGGCGATTTTATATCATGCGTTTCCTAAACACCTAAAAAGCACGATAAAAAATGGCAACCAATGTTTTGTTTACGTTTATCTCTGATCATAATGAAGAAACAAACTCATTTAGTGTACACATATATGTATAGGTTAGTTTTTGCATCGATTATATTGATGTATACAGTATGTTGATTTTGTTATTACCAATGTTTTACTTAATTTTCCTTAGGACTTCCAAATGAAATGTTTTTCTTTATGACGCCGCCTGAAACGACGGCGTCATAAAGTACGCTCAGTAAACAACCACGCTCAGAACAAAGAAGGCATTTAACGCGCATGATGAAAGTGATAAATAATGATATTTACAGTAAAAGCATTTACAAAATATGTTATTACAAATATTATTTACCGTATCTATATAAAATCATACAGTACATACTGTACGTAGCAAAGCAGGAAAACAATTTAAGAGAGAGAGAGAGAGAGAGAGAGAGAGAGAGAGAGAGAGAGAGAGAGAGAGAGAGAGAGAGAGAGAGAGAGAGAGAGAGAGAGAGTAGAGAGAGAGAGAGAGAGAGATTGTTTTACGTACGTAAATGTAAATTTTAAACAAAAAAAATATGATAGGCTTTTAAAACCTTCCCTTTAACTTAATGCATACAGTACTAAACTATAAAACAGGCACAAATATTAAAATGTTTAAGTAAAAAATAAAGATTGTTACTGTACTCACCACGAAAGAAGTTCAAGAAAAACTTGAATGATGATGGCGATGAATTTGCTGCACAGTAGAAATGATGATGATGAAGCTGATGATGTCTTCTACTGTGCAGCCAATAATAGTATTTTACGTCTCTTCAGACGGAGGTGTCTTTTCCTGGGACACCTCTTCAACTTCTTCCTGAGACACTTCTTCAATTTCTTCTGAGGGCATTGTGATCGGAAGTTGCTGCCGCTGCTTCTTTTTTCGCAAGAGCATCCTGTAGGGAGCCATGTGTTCATCGATCTTGGTGCAGAATTGTACAGAACGAACCATATCCTCGTCCCACTCTTGCGACATTTCTTTCACCTCATTCGCAAGCTTGCAGAGCTTGGCAAGCCGTTCTAATGTTAAGACCGTTTCTTCGACATTTTCTTGGATCTCTTCCTGTGTTTCACTGTCTTCACTGCCCGATTTCGTCAGGTCTTCGAGGTCTGCGGCCGCGTAACTTCTACTGTCTTTTAACATAGTATCGAGAAGCGTCACCTTCTCAGCAATCGTCATCATCTTTCGGTGCTGTTTAGGCTCACTACCAGCCTTAGTAGAAGCAGAAGGCTTGGGAGGCATTGTACAGAAGGGTTTAACAGAAAGTTCAACTTAAAACAGTTACGCACAGCACAGATTAAAGTTCACAATTAACAACGTCAACACAGCGATACAGCGGGAGACAAAGTGACCGCGGAAAGAGATGCTGCGGGTTGGAGAAGCGGTCAAAACACCAATCAGAGGCTAGATTACAAAACTTGGGTTCTGATTCGTCATCTATCAGCGCTTGAACCAATCACAACCCAATTCAAAGTACAAGATACCCTGCGTACAGTATACTACCTACAGTAATAATAATAATAAATAATGATACTGTAATAATAATAATAATAATAATGATAATAATAATAATAATAATAATAATAACAATAATTTTAATAACAACAACAATAATAATAATAATAGCTTTACGTACGCTATTTTACGCTTTTGTTGTAGGATGTGTCTCTCTCTCTCTCTCTCTCTCTCTCTCTCTCTCTCTCTCTCTCTCTCGTACGCTTATTCGAAATGTGATTTTTGCAACAAAGAATATTATTGGATGCAGTACTGTACTACGTACGTATACATACAAAAGATTCATGGAAAAGAAGCACTTCCATTACATTTGTAGTAATGTACAGTACAGTAGTAGCCAACAGCAGCCTTACACCATTCTAATATGGTATGACTGCATCTGATTTGCGTTTCATGTTCGATTTAATTTTACTACGTACTGTATACAGTACTGAATTATCGTATGATCACATTCTCTTTTCGTGTTTTATTTCTTTCTGTGCTTAATTATATGTCATATGTAATGCAATGAACAATCAGTAAGAGCAGATATTACTAATTACAGTATTAATGGAATTACAGGTAACGAAATATCGTATTTGGGGTCTTCAGATATTGCGGTATTTTCGAAATTTCCGGAAAATCCGCGATATGTATATATATATGGGTTATGGAAAAACCCCGCGAAGTGGTGAATCCGCGATTGTCGAACCGCGAAGTAGCGAGGGTTCACTGTACTTCCTGCCCTTCCTGTCCTTGACGGGAAAGGGCTTAGACACCTTTGGCTTCGCTGCTGTAGTCTCTTTCGTATTCTTAGCTGGACGGGGCTGTTGAGTTGCTGGAGGTTTGTAGGGCCTTGATGTCAGGGCCCTGTGGAGGAGAGAGTGCTGGTTGGACTTCCTCCACCTCTCAGCGGCTAGCTCCACGTCCTTAGGCTCAAACAGGCTCTTACCGAGCACGGAAGAGTGTCTGAGCCTGCTAACGTCGGAACTGGGAACTTTCTGGTGGAACCTCTCTGCAACTGTGTCTCGACGTTTCAAGATCGTATTGGCCCACAAGCTCGAGACTTGTTGGGCCAGAAACTCAATGGTCCGCATGCCAGAGAGTAAGAAAGTCTCCAGTGCCTTCCTGGTGCTTTCTTTGGACAGGTCCTCAGAACGCACCAGGATGCCCAGAGACCCCAGCCAGATGTCAAGCCACAAAGTTGCATGCATGGCACACTTCGCCACCTTCTCCTGGCTTAGGATCTCATTGGCAGAATACGAAACCTGCCGGTTGGAGAGTCTCTCTAGAGGGACTCCCCCAATGAGTTCTTCCACAGAATGGTGAATGGGAAGACTCAAACAAGTCTCCTCTAAGATCTCGAAGTACCTCCTCTGGTGGACTTGAGGAGGAGGGAGGAGCTTGTTACCGGCGCTGGATCTGTTGGAAGAGGCAAGCTGGCCTTCGACCTTGTCTCTGGCACTCTTCATCCCTTGTGACCAGGGCAAGGCTGCACTGGCCCTAGAGGGCTTCTAGGTGCCGTAGACTCGGTCCAAGACCGTGTCCTTCCCCTCACGAGGAGGAATCTCAGGGTCCGGAAACCCGTTGAGATTTCTCATGAGGGTCAGAACCTGCCAGAACGCATGTTCTGACTCTTGATGCTCTCCTCCCGAAGGGCTAGCAGCAAAGTCTCCAGTCCTCAGTGGCTCTTCCTGGGGGGACACATGGACATTCTCCGAAGGTCTAGCTGGTTCCTGTCTTATCCTTGTTGAAGACTTCGGCAAAGTCTTCGAGTCCTTCGGCTCCCTCCTGGGAGGGATACAGGACTCTAGCAACGATGGATGCAGGCTCTTCTCCAACCCAGCGTGAGGAAACTTCTCCGGGAGAGGCGGAGTTTCCCCCATTGGTGCGATGGGGGAACGGACCGGTTCGTCCGACTCCCCTGAGGATGGGAAATCCTTGTCCGCAGGGGAGGGAGAGAAAGTCTGGGGGGGAGAAGGAACCTTGCGCAATGATTTCCGAGGAGACAGCTTAGCCCTCAGAGAAGTCACCACGGAGGGGACTCCTCTCTTCCTCTTCAGGGGAGACGAGGTAGCCACTGCTTTGTGACCTAGTTCAGAGAACACAGGCTTAAAAGCCTCCATGAGAGCTCTGACTATGGTACCAAAGCAGGGCTGTTGGCTGACAGTCGCGCTGTCAGACACTCCACCAGGAGGGAAGGGATCGAACAATCCCTAGGAGGAGTCGACAAATGAGGGTTCGCCTGAGCTGAAAAAGAGTCCTTAGACCTGTCCGGAAACCTCCCCTCCTCCGGCGAGCGTGCTGTTCTGCGCTTGCGAGGGGGGGGGAACGAGAAGAAGATCTGTCCGCCTGAAGCCCCATGAAGTCGCGTGCGGGATCGCGCTGACAATCGCGCGATGAGCCCTGCTCTGGATCGCGCGCGGCAGAAACGTGTGGTACAGGAACTTCGCGCGTGCGCGCGAGGGCGAGGCCGCGCGGGCGCGCATAGGTGACGGCGAGGGTGTGCGGCGCGCAGGAGCTGGAACGTGGGGTGGTGTTGAAGGCAGGATAGGAGCTGGAGAGTGAGCAACCTTCTGCTCGTATGTGCGCGGGCGCGCAGGAACCTGATGATGAGCCCGTGCGGGAGAAATGATTGGGCGCGCGTGCGCAGGAGAAATATTCCTAGCGCGTGGGCGTGGAACGAGTGTGTCAGGAAGCACGGGGCTAGGGCGCGATTGCGCAGTCTCGTGAGGGCGCAAAGGTGAGCTTGCGCACTGACGCGCAGGAGAACGATGCACAGGTGGTGCAGGAACTGCCCTCTGAGGTGCACAAGGGCGCGCTGGGCGCACAGGGGACCGTGGGCGCGCATCAGGATGTGGGCGCAAGGGCCTGTGCTGCTGTGATGGGCGGGCAACCGGAATCTGGCGCACTAGCGTGCGCTGCTGCGATGGGAGCGCAGGGTGCGCAACAGGATTCGGGCGCACAGGTGTGCGCTGCTGGGCTGGGCGCGCGTGGCGCGCAACAGGATACGAGCGCACAGGGGTGCGCAGTTTAGAAGAAGAAGGCAGGGGTACCTGTGAGCGCCCGTGCGCTAACTTAGGTACCTACTGTACTGCGCGCTGGACTGTAGGAGAGCGCTGGTGCGTTGGTGAGTGCTTGCGCGCTGTGTAAGGAACTGAGGCTATGCGCTTAATTCCAGAAGGGCGCTGAGGCCCTGGAGAGCGCTGACGAAGAGGGGAGCGCTTAGGCGCTGTAGCAGGACCTGCAGGAGGGCGCTGGTGTGCAGGAGAGCGCGCAGGAGAGCGTGAGCGCGCAGGGTTAATCTGACGCGTATGAACAGGAGCAGGAGTGCGCACGTGCGCAAGGGAGTGCATTGGCACTAGGTCAGGAACAGCAGCAAGACGGCGCACAGGGGGTGCCTGGCGCTTAAGGGACTGAGGCACAGTTTTGCGCTCAAGTCCCTTGTGCCCCAAAGGGACCAGTGCCTGTACAATGACAGGATCAGCATCCTTGAAGGGTGATTGCAGGACAGCAGGTCTGGAGGGTGACAGGTCAGGGGGTCCCGAAGGATAACCTTCCACCGAAGGAGATCGCGAACGCTCTTCGGAGAGGTCTAAGGTGGTAGCTGGCAGGATCAGAGAACGAAGAGTCTCCTCAGCAGAGGACTGCGGGGACGACAAGCCGAAAAGGCGCCTCCTAACTCCCTTGTGAGGAGAAGGAAGTCCTCTACGGCGAAGGCCTTATACGCCCTCTAGGGGCCGTGGGATCAGCAAGCTGACCTTCGTAAGGCCTCCGCAGAGGAGTCTCTGTAAGTGAACTCCCCCGGGGGAGAGAATCACCGGCAGGAGAGACTGTGGGACTAAGTTCCGCCCTCGAAAGATGTTCGGAGGGGGAATCAGAGCCTTCAGCTACCTCAGCAACAACAGGAGCAGTTTGATCCGACACACTGGAGGCCTCTGTTATAACAACGTCGACGATAGACAGAGGATCTACGTCTGCTACCGCAGGCGATTGTTTAACAGCTGCTCCCAGCTTAATCATATCAAACAGGGCTTCTTTGGAGGGCGAACCCTGAAGCACCAAGGAAGACCAAAGCTGTAACAAATCACGATTAGGTACAGGGAAATCTCAATATCCTCCTCCGAGGGAGGAGGGGCAGCTGCCTCGCTATGGGAGGCAACTACCTCTCCCGCACCCCGGGATCGGTCAACAGAACAACGGTCTACGCTCCCCTTCGACGGTCTCTCGGAAGAGACCGATCGAGTGGGAGCTTCGGAGGAGGTTGGGGCTACGGAAGAAGAGGCCTTGGGATTTTCTCTTTTCAAAGAAGCCTTTGGAGGAGAAATATCCCTTTAGGACTTCTTCTTCCGGCGCTGGGCAAACCTCTCCCACTGGGAGGTAGACCACTCCCTACACTCACCGCATACATTACCCTTTTCACACCGTTGGCCCCTACAATGAGGACACAAGGTGTGAGGATCCGTGTCTACCGCCGACATAAAGGTCCCACAAGGGCGGTCAGGTAAACCAGGACACGTATGCATGATGATAGAGGCCAACTTCACACACTCTGAGAAAGAAAAAGCAAAACAGATTAATGGCAGTCAAAGCGAGGGTGAGAGCAGACACGTCTATTTTTCACCCGAGCCAAAAGTAAAGTAGTCACCGGTGTGTGTGAGGGGGGGGGGGGGGGTGTAGCAAGCTACCCTTCCCTACCCCCCGCTAACTAGCGGTGGGGTAGTAAACCCTCGTCAAAAATCTACTGGCTCGTCATTCAGTTCTGCCGAAGTAATAACTCATATTAAATAGCTAAGGTTTGTATTTCAGTTACGGAACAAACAAGAATTTAATTTACTCGTACGTCTTATTTCGCCCTCATATTGTAATAAGATACTGTTTGAGAGTTTTAATTCCCTCTATAACATGTAATATGTATGAACAATGAATATACTATTGTTCTTTATTGATACAAACTCATCTAGACTAAGGTAATTTGTTCCAACACATTGTACTTACCTTATCTTCTATCTGGCTCCGGGACCGGCAGGTACTTCTGATGCTGGATGAGTTCCTTTATCAAGTAACTTCAAGACTTTCCTTACGTCCAATAGGACTCTTCCTTGCCGGGGGGGCACGAAACGATAACATAGCTCATGTTTATCTGAAGTGACATATACTGGTAATGTTACAAGGTCTCTGTGGGCATTAGACCAATGGAATATTGTCTAGATGTCGAAGGCACTACAAAAGGGAAAATTCCACGATACATTAATTCTCTAGTACACTTCCATCACGACGACATGGCCCGAGCCCAAAAAACGGATTTTGAGCGAAGCGAAAAATGACAAATTCGAAGATAATTTGTATTTTTCCTAACCATACAAACCTTAGCTATTTACATTGGGTTTACCTTTTAGCGCAGCTGAAATGACGAGCCAATAGTTTTAACGAGGGTTAATTACCCCCGCGCTAGTTAGCGGGGGGTAGGGGAAGGGTAGCTTGCTACCCCTCCCCCCCCCCACCGGTGACTTGCTTCACTTCACTTAGAGGTAGGACTTGACTTGGGGGTCAGGGATGGCGGGCACATATGTGTAAATAGCTAAGGTTTGTATGGTTAGGAAAAATACAAATTATCTTCGAATTTGTCATTTGTTCCGTAACCGAAATACAAACCACGCTATTTACATTGGGTGACTTACCCCTTAGGAAGGATGGAAAGTCCCCAGCCTTACTGACTTCGGCTTGCCCGGGGGCTCGATCCCTCAGTGAGCAGCACTAGAGAAAGGGAGCCCCTGTACCTCACAAGTTCCTAGCATCGCTAGGAACGAGTGGCCTACATAAGCAGTGTGTGGAGGAGAGTGTGACTCGTCCTATGAAGTTGACCTTGAGACCTTCAGATAGGAATTCTAGGATAGGATGTTCCCAATACCACCTCGTCAGGGTATGGGAGACGCAACAGTATTAAGCTTAATACTAGGAGCACAAAGAAGCATGGGTTACCTGCAGAGGTCGAGGTCAGCTATGCGAGGACCAGGATGCTGCTTCCCCAAGAGAGGGGAGAATGAAGAAAGAAGTAAGGGTCAGACATACTCTTTCATTCACGCAGACTAAGACCGGGTAACAACGCCTTCAACCTACTGCTACTTGTCCAAAAAGGAGCCTGAGGTTAGACCAGCTGTTGTGCAGCCACCACAGGGCCGATAGAAAACATATCGAGGCTCCTGTGGGTCACGTCTTGCAGGTAGTGGGCTGTGAAGGTCGTCTGACGCTTCCAGACCCCAGCTTGAAGTACCTGCGTCACAGAGAAGTTTCTCTTGAAGGCCAGAGATGTAGAAATACCCCTGACATCGTGGGCCCGAGGGCGACGTGACAGAGGAGGGTCAGGATTCAAGGCATGGTGGATAACCCTTTGAATCCAAGCTGAGATGGTGTTCCTGGTGACCCTCCTCTTAGTCCTGCCTGTGCTCACAAACAAAGCTCGCACTTGAGGACGGACTGCAGCCGTTCTCTTCAAGTAGTGCCTCAGACACCTCAATGGACATAGTAGCAGCTGGTCTGGGTCGCTTGTTACAGAACGGAAACTCGCGATCCTGAAAGAGTCGAAGCGAGGATCCGGCACTCCAGGATTCTGAGTCTTGGCAACAAACTCAGGGATGAACCTGAACGTTACCTCCCCCCATCCCCTTGAATGGGCGATGTCGTACGAGAGACCATGAAGTTCACTAACCCGCTTGGCAGAAGCCAAAGCGAGTAGGAAAGCCGTCTTCCAAGACAGGTGGCGATCGGAGGCCTGGCGTAATGGTTCGAAGGGAGGTCTCTTAAGAGACCTGAGGACTCGAACCACGTTCCAAGGAGGAGGTCTCACTTCCGACTGGGGGTAGGTAAGCTCATACCTACGTATGAGTAAAGAGAGTTCTAGCAATGAAGAAATATCCACGCCCTTCAGTCTGAAGGCCAAGCTTAAGGCTGAGCGTTAGCCTTTCACTGCCGAGACAGAAAGGCGCATTTCTTCCCGCAGATAAACGAGGAAGTCCGCTATTGCTGGAATAGTGGCATCGAGTGGAGAGATACCCCTTCCACGACACCAACCACAAAAGACTCTCCACTTTGCTTGGTAGACTCCCTCAGAGGACCTTCGCAGGGGCCGAGACATTCTCTCCGCAACCTGTTGCGAAAAGCCTCTCTCCGCGAGGAGACGCTGGATAGTCTCCAGGCGTGAAGCCGAAGCGAGGCTACGGCCCTGTGAGGGACGCCGGAGTGGGGTTGTCTGAGAAGCTCGTGTCGTGGAGGAAGCTCCCTCGGGAGCTTCGTCAGGAGCTGCAGAAGGTCCGGAAACCATTCCGCGTGATGCCATAGCGGAGCTACCAGAGTCATCGAACAGTTGACCGATAGTCTGGTCCTGTTCAGCACCCTTCTCATCAGGCAGAACGGTGGGAAGGCGTACACGTCGATGTTGTCCCACCGTTGCTGGAAAGCATCTTGCCAGAGTGCCTTGGGGTCCGGGACTGGGGAGCAGTACAGGGGCAGCTTGAAGTTCAAAGCTGTCGCGAACAAGTCCACAGTCGGGGAACCCCACAAAGTCCGGACTTTGTTGGCTATCTGAGGATCCAAAGACCACTCGGTACTCACTATCTGCGAGGCCCTGCTCAGACTGTCGGCGAGCACATTCCTCTTGCCAGGAATGAAGCGAGCTGATAGTGTTATCGAGTGGATTTCGGTCCACCTCAGAGTCTCTACCGCAAGATGGGATAGCTGCTGCGAAAAAGTGCCTCCCTGCTTGTTGATATAAGCCACTACCGTGGTGTTGTCGCTCATCACCACCACGGAGTGACCCGCCAGGGACCGTTAGAACTGCTGAAGAGCCAGAAAGACAGCCTTCAATTCTAGCAGGTTGATGTGTAGGCACTTTTCTGATTCTGACCAAAGGCCTGAGGCCCTCTGGTTCAGAACGTGCGCCCCCCACCCTTCTTTTGACGCGTCCGAAAACAGCGTCAATTCCGGGGAGAGGACGAGAAGACTCACTCCCTTCCGCAGGTTCTCGTCGACCAGCCACCATCGCAAGTCCGTCTGTTCCAGAGACCCCATTGGGATCAGAATGTCCAGGGAATCGGATCCTTGATTCCACCGGGACTTGAGCCGCCATTGAAGGGATCTCATCCTGAGGCGGCTGTTTGGAAACAGACGAGCCAGGGAGGATAAGTGACCTAAGAGACGCAACCACGATTGGGCGGGGAGTTCTTCTTGCCAGAGGAAGGGTTCCGCTACCCTCCTCAGCCTTGCTATCCGGTCGTCTGATGGAAAGGCTTTGTGGAGATTGGTGTCTATTAGCATGCCTAGATAAACCAGTCGTTTGGACGGCTGCAGAGAGGACTTCTCGAGGTTTACCACGATCCCCAGATCCTGGCAAAGATCCAGAAGCCTGTCTCGGTGCCGAAGAAGGGTCGACTCCGAGTCTGCTAGGATCAGCCAATCGTCCAGATAACGAAGGAGACGAATGCCGTCCCTGTGCGCCCAAGATGAAATCAGGGTGAACACTCTGGTGAACACCTGAGGAGCTGTGGAGAGACCGAAACACAGCACCTTGAACTGGTAGATCTTGTCGTCTAGGCAAAATCTCAGGTACTTCCTTGAAGACGGATGAATTGGGATCTGGAAGTACGCGTCCTTTAGATCCAGTGTGCACATGAAGTCTTGTGGTCTCACCGCAAGTCTGACCGTGTCTGCTGTCTCCATGCTGAACCGGGTTTGCTTGACAAACCCGTTCAGAGCTGAGAGGTTGATGACAGGTCTCCAGCCTCCAGTAGCCTTCTTTACAAGAGAGTCGACTGAAGAAGCCTGGGGAGCCGTCGACAACCTCCTGGAGAGCACCCTTCTCGAGCATGGTCTCGACTTCGGCCTGAAGGGCCAGTCCCTTTGCCGGTCCCGTGGCATAGGAGCTTAACGACACTGGATTCGCTGTCAGGGGAGGTTGAGATGTTGTGAACGGGACGCGATAGCCTTGGCCGATCACTGAGACCGTCCAAGCATCGGCCCCGTGTTGCTGCCACCTGCGGACGCAACGCTGAAGGCATCCCCCCACAGGTGGACACGCAGGGGGACTGCCACCCTTAGGGCTTGCGGCCGCAGCCGCGGCCGCCACCCCTAAGAGTCTTGCCTCCCCTGGAGGTCTTACCGCCCCTCTTGACCTTGGCTGGAAAGGGCTGGGGCTTAGACCCCACCTTCTTAACTGCCGGTGCCTGCTTTGGAGCCTTACGAGGCTGCTGCTGCTGTTGCGGCGGAGCTGGAGGCTTATAGGGCCGAGCTGTAAGGGCCCTATGGAGGAGGGAGTCCATGCTGGATTTCCTCCACCTCTCAGCCGTTCGCTCCATGTCTTGAGGCTCAAACAGGTTCTCCCCCAGAAAGGAAGCATGTCGGAGCCTACACACATCCACGGCGGGGACCTTCGGATAGAATCTCTCGGACACAGCATCGCGACGCTTCAACACCGAGTTGGCCCACAGGGTGGTAACCTGGTGCGCCAAAAACTCGATGGAGCGGGTGCCCGAGAGCAAGAAGGTCTCTAGGGCCTTCCTATTGGTCTCCTTGGACAAGTCCTCCGAGCGCAATAGGATGCCCAGAGATCCTAGCCAAAAGTCCAGCCACGAAGTGGCCTGCATGGCACACTTAGCGACCTTCTCGTCGCTAAGGATCTCTGCCGCCGAGAACGACACCTGCCGGGCAGAGAGCTTCTCAAGGGGAACTCCCTTCGCCAGCTCCTCCACAGAGTGATGGAGAGGAAGAGCGAGGCTGGACTCGCCCAGAATCTCGAAATACCTCCTCTGCTGAAGACGAGGAGGAGGGATGAGCTTGTTCCCGGCAGAGGAACGACTGGAGGAGGCGAGAATCACGAGCTGATCGTTGGCCCTAGCTCTGGCACTCTTCAGACCCCGAGACCAGGGCAGAGCCGCACTGGACTTAGGGGCCTTCCGAACGTCAAACACTTCATCTAAGATAGTGTCTTTGCCTTCACGGGGGGCGATGACGGGATCCATAAGCCCGATAAGTTGCCTTATCAGGCTTAGGACCTGCTTGAAGGCATGTTCGGATTCCTGCTGATCTCCTCCCTGTGGGCTGGCAGCTAAGTCTCCTGTCCCAGGGATTTCTTCCTGGGGTGAAGCGTGGACGTTCCCCCGGGGAGCCGTGGGTTCCTGGCGAAGCCTCGAAGATGATTTCGGGATGGTCTTGGAGTCCTTGGATTCCCTCCTGGGAGGGATACAGGATCCCAACAAAGAGGTTCGAGGAACCCCTTCCTCACGAGACGATTCTCCTCCATGAAGCGAAGCCTCCCCCCTTGGTGCCGAGGGGAAGACTACCGCTTCACTGGACTCACCCGAGGACGGAAAGGCCTCGTAAACGGGAGAAGGAGAAAGCACTCGAGCAGGAGAAGGGGGCTTCGCGACAGACCTCTTGGGAACCAACTTCGCCCTGGGGGAAGTCACCACGAAGTCCACTCCTCTCTTTCTCTTCAGCGTAGGAGAGACAGCCGTTGGTTTGTTACCCTGGTCGGCGAGTGCTGGCTTCATAACCCTCACTAACGCCCGCGCCAGAGGACCAAACCAAGTCTGTTGCTCCAAGGACACAGAGTCCGAAATCCTCGCTAAAGGGAAAGGGATCGGGCGATCCTTTGGAGTGAACAACACAGTACCTGCCTGAAAAGAAAGTGGGGAAGAATGATGCACTAACCTCTCCTCAGTATCATCCTTGTCCTGCACTACAATCCTGTGTTTGGGTGGAGGCGATCCCGAGCGTTGTCTAGGAACACGCGTTCCTGCTGCTACCACCGGCTGCGAAATTCGCCACAAACGATGGTTGCGCGAGGGCGAACGGTCGCGCAGGTGGATGATCGCGCGGGCGCGCAGGCGAGCGGTTGCGCGGGAGCGCAGGCGAGCAGGAGGGCGACGCGTGAGATCCTGTGAAGGAACAGGAACAGGAAGATCGTAGGCGCGTGGGCGAACATGTGCTTTTGACACACGCGCTGGAGAACGCGAACGTTGTTGCGTAGACACAGGATGAGAGAGCTCAGGAGACTGATGGCGCGCAGGGAGTTCAACAGGAACTGCAGGATGGTCAGAGACCACAGGGCGATGATCCTCAAAAGAGCGCTGACGCTCAGAAGTGCGTTGACGAGCAGGAGCGCTGACGAGGAGGGCGAATATCAGGAGAGCGCCGGCGAACAGGTGAGCACCGACGAGCAGGAGAGCATTGACGAGCAGGAGAGCGCCGACGAGCAGGAGAGCGCTGACGATCAGGAGAGCGCTGACGAGCAGGAGAGCACTGATGAGCAGGAGAGCGCCTGTGCACGTGGAAGGGAAGAATCCCTTTGCCCCGAAGGGACCGTTGCCCGTCGGGTGACGAGTTCCCCAGAAGGTGAAGATCTAGCAGGAGTTGGAGAACGGTCTGCAGAGAGGTCCAAAGGAGCAGGAGCTGTAGGCTGAGTACGACGAGGAGAGTCCCCTTCGGAGGAAGAAGATCCAAAAAGGCGCCTCTTAACCCCTTTATAAGGGGAAGGGAGGCCCCTGCGACGCAGCGGACGGTGAGCCTTACGGCGGAGGCGGCCACGGGGAAGATCATCAGGACCATCAGTCCTCCGAAGGGGAGTCTCAGTCAAAGCACTTCCCTTAGAAGGAAGCTGAACAGCACAAGAGCCCGTAGGACTCACTTCCCCCTTCGAAGGATGTACGGAAGTGGGAGGAGAGCCATCAGCACCATCATCCTCAAATGCACCTGCAGAGGATTGCCCAGCCACGTCGGAGGCCTCTGCCACCACGACGTCGACGATAGACAGAGGGTCTACTTCTGCTACCGCCGGCGACTGCTTAACGGCGGCCCCCAACGAGACAAGGTCAATCAAGGCGACCCTGGAGGGCAAGCCCTTAAGCCCCAGGGAAGCCCAAATCTGTAAGAGATCATCATTAGACAAGGAGTTATCAATGGCCTCCCCCGGAGGAGGAGGGGGAACCGCCCCGCTATAGGAGGCGACGCCCTCTCCCCCCACCCAAGGTCGGGAAACAGAACTAGGGCCTGCGCTACCACTCGGCCGATTCTCCTTAGGAGCCGGTCGAGGGGGAGCTTCGGAGGAGGTTTGGGCGGCGAAAGAAGAATCCCGAGAACCTTCCTCCTTCAAGGCAACCCCCGAAGGAGAACGGTCTCTCTTGGACTTCTTCTTACGCCGGCGGCCAAACCTCTCCCAATGGGAGGCAGACCACTCCCTACACTCACAACACATGTTTTCCTGGTCACACCGTCGGCCCCGACACTGAGGGCAAAGGGTGTGAGGGTCCGTATCTAAGGACGACATAAAGGTCCCACAAGGGCGGCCGGCAACACCAGGGCACGTACGCATTGTAAGATAATAATAACGAAAGTCAACTTCAAACCAACACACAAGCTGTAGAAAAGAAAAAGCAAAAAAAAGATTAAAGGCTGTCAACGAGGACGATGAACAGACACGTCTGTTCACCGCCGAGCCAAAAGTGAAGTGAAGCACCGGTGTGTGGGGGGGGGATGGGGTAGCAAGCTACCCTTCCCCTACCCCCCGCTAACTAGCATGGGGGTAATTAACCCTTGTTAAAACTATTGGCTCGTCATTTCAGCTGCGCTAAAAGGTAAACCCAATGTAAATAGCGTGGTTTGTATTTCGGTTACGGAACAAATCTATTTTTGGGTGAGATAGCCATGTCGTCCTGATGGACCCGCTCTTTTCTCTATTTCAGGCCTTAACAGGCCCCCTCCCGATCTTATTGTATCATGGAGGCTGGCCTAGACGCTGGAAGGAATGGAGATGACGTGCAGTCGTGACGTCAGCCAAGATAGCGGCCAACATGGCGCCGTTCATGACGTCATCTGAGTACCGTAACAGTAACAGAGGAGGAGAACTTTGTATCGGCTCCTCCTATAACTTGCCACCAACTTCCCCCTCGAAGCGTATACGCTATGTGGGGTGCAGATAGCTATGTGGTGTGTCAAGCATACGTCCCGTTATTATATGATATCCTGGTTTATTGTAGTGTATTACAGGGGAATGTAACCTAGGTAAACAACTACTTTTTCTTAAAAAATAAAATTACGCTCTCTTCGAAAATGACACTCATTCCCGTCGCAAATGAATAGTTTCAGAAATATATATATACATCTATATCCTACAACAATGGGGGACCCCAGTGGGAACTCGGGGTTTTGGGTGGGGAAAACATACTGGGGAAACGATATATAATCGTAAAACAAGCCTTTTCTTCTCTATACATTACCTTCTTGAATGTATTATAATCGGAGGAAAATACAAAACAGTATATCTGGAGAAACTTTGGAGGCACCGTTGCAAAGATTATTTCATGAAAAAATACAGTAACCAGTGCTGCCAACGTCTGATGTAGATCAAATGTTAGCATTCCATGCTATCATTAGCACCTGTACATACGTTCGTGCGTGCATACCAGTTTTCGAACTGCGCAAAAATCCCTCCCCCTGCGCAGAAGCTTTTCCCCTTCCAATTACTCGTTTTATTATCGTATACCTTTTAAAATCATCTCATTTTATATTCCCATTCAATATTATTTATCATACATTCCATTTTATCTTCCTATATTGGGTTTATTTCTTTTGTTATTTCCTTTTCACTCCCCGGTTTCACATATATACTTTCTCTGGACTAGTTTCCCTATTTAGTTCATTCATGTTTATCCTCTAGACTCCGTTGTTTTTCCTTTAACCAATCACGAACCGATACGTATTCAAAGTTTACACAAGGGGGTTGTCAACTGGTATTTCCCTACCCCCCTTCCTTTATCTCTTTGAGTGGTCTGTTCATACCCCTTCCACCAAATCCTTTTCCCTTGAAACCTTTGTCCTAGAAAGGTGTCCGTCATTTCAAGTGAGATTTATTTTTTCGTATTTTGCGATGGAGGAAGTTATAGAAACTTGTAAAGTCTGCAGTATTCCGAACCTAAAAGCATTTGCTAAATTCCATGGTGATTTTTATAATTCTTCAAGCAATGTTGATAAATACCTGAAAGCACACAACATAATTCCTCAACTGTTACAGTGCCCTAAGTGCCTTTCCCTCTTACCTTACAAGAAAGTCATTCATGTGTTTTATTGTAATACCGAATCCAACATACCTAAAACAAAAAAGAAACGTTGTTGTGGTTATACCGTTACTTCTTATAAAGGTACATTTTTGGGAAAAAGTCGTCTACCCCCATGGAATATAATATGATTTGCAAACCACTTTTTACATAAACATTGGCCCCACAACCATCCTCATCCAAGTCATAGGAGTTAAGCCGTCAGTCTCACTCTCCCGTGACCTGCAAATTTCGACGTCTTTTTCATAAAGGTAAGTCATTCCTCAATAGTCATTATATGTGTTTTGTGACCGGGGAACTCCTAGGTTAGGTTAGGTGGGTTTGTTGGGTTCTGTGCCCTTTTTGTACTTTTTATATATTGTGTAAAACTTATATGGAAAAATTATCTAAAATACGTATGGAAATATCTACCATTACTACCGCTAGTAATGTTACCGTACCGTTGGTAACTCTGTGTATCATTCGTAACATGGAGAATTTTACCGTTTTCAGTAAATACCTGAGGTTTGTGACCTGTCATACTACTAGGTTAGGTTAGGTGGGTTTGTTGGTTCTGTGCCCTTTTTGTACTTTTTATATATTGAGTAAAACTTATATGGAAAAATTACATATGGAAATATCTTGCATTGCTATCGTTAGTAATGTCATTGTGCCGTTGGTAACTCTGTGTACCATACGTCAACGTTGGTAACACAGTGTATCATTGGTAACGTTGCTAATGTTATCGTTCGCAGTACATTCGTAAGTGAAGTGACACCGTTGGACAAGTGTTAATATTTAAATATTTTAACACAACATATATGACATCAGTGATTATATTTAACCATTTTAACAGAAAATATATGTTTTCCAGTAAGAAATAACATGATTTAACCGGTTTTCACCTTCATTTCATCCGTAATAACAGCAACCAATTCGGCAACTTAAAGTTTGCCGAATTGGTTGATCTGTTTGTTTGCGGTTGAAATGAACGTCAAATTTGGTTAAATCACGTTATTTACTATAGGAAAACATAAATTTTCTGTTCGAAATCACACCCTGTAATACAATACAAATTTACCGATATCCTAAAGGGAAACCTTAGGAGTACTCGCGCCAGAAGTTAGAATTCTGTGAAACCTTTAATTTAATTCTCTGGGAATATTTACTGTAGTCATATATACCCTCAGGAAGCTACTGAAGGAACCTTCCATCAGGACAACATGGCTATCTCCGTTTATTATCTATACAAAACGTTGTTCCGTCCATAACTATAATTCATTCGATTACCCTATGTAACCGGATACTTGACTAATTCGGGTGAGATTACAGAATCTGGCAAAACATTTGGTGAAAATTAAATAAATTCAAAGTATATATTGCGAAGGGAACAGACTACTTTCAAATTCAAAGATTTCATCGACCTACGCTAGTACCCATAACTCAGCCTAAGCCTGTTAATGAAAATCACACAAACGGCCCTTATTGGACTACTTAGCCTACCTGGTTTGGGTAAGCCAAATGAATGATCTTTCTAATGTGATTGGTGTGTTTGCAGCCATAAGAAATAAATATTTTCCCTAAACTCATGGATCTAAACGTAAATAATAAAAAGATTCAAATCAAAACACAGGTTCGCTTCCCAGTTCATATTTAGCGTCGAGGAATACTAGCCTCTGTAAAAGCGCTTCCATAAATTTTAGATATGCGTTTATTTTTCTTTTATACTATTTCGGCTTTTTCTCCACAACAGGTATATTCTTTAATTATATTCTACGTTTCTTTTACTTAATAAAAATCATCCTATTATCTTCTTTAATTCTTCTCAGTAAGGTTGGTGGGGCCCAATTAATTCATTTCTATATTTTCTATATACATGGTAAATAACCAAAAAAAAAAACTTCTTCCTTATTTGCATAAGAATTATTTTTGTACAATTCTCCCTTTATGTTTATTTATTAAACTTAGTTTTAACGTATTTCTTCCTGCTCTGAAAAAAAATATTACTCTCTCTCTCTCTCTCTCTCTCTCTCTCTCTCTCTCTCTCTCTCTCTCTCTCTCTCTCTCTCTCTCTCTCTCAGGTTCCAGGTTCCTCGATGCTCTCTCCAAAACACTGTGATTGTGGGCACACTACTAGATGAATCGTAGTAAATGCAAAGCCCTTCAATCTGCAGAAAATTAATCATCATTAGTATCCTTCTACACAGACAGTACAGCTTACATACTTTTACTTCTGACTTCTAGGACATTTCCAATATACCTATGCTATTATTTCTAAATTTCCTTAACTCATTACAGTTAAAAATATGCTCAGTAGTATCCTCTGCCTCCCTGCACAACACACAAAGCCTATCATTGTCATTCCTGTTTCTATGAATTTCTTTTAATTCTAACACATTTAACCTTGTTTTCATAACTATTACGGCCTCATTATTATTATTATTATTATTATTATTATTATTATTATTATTATTATTATTATTATTATTATTATTATTATTATTATTATTATTATTATTATTATTACTAGCCAAGCTACAACCCTAGTTGGCAAACCAAGATGCAATAAGCCCAAGGGCTCCAATAGGGAAAAATAGCCAGTGAGGAAATGAAATAAGGAAATAAATAAACGATGAGAACAAATAAAAAATAGATCAGTCTAAAAACAGTAATAACGTCAAAACAGACATGTCATAATATAAACTATAAAAAGACTTATGTCAGCCGGTTCAACATAAAAACATTTGCTGCAACTTTGAACTTTTGAAGTTTTCCTGATTCAACTATCCGATTAGAAAGATCATTCCACAACTTGGTCACAGCTGGAATAAAACTTCTAGAATACTGTGTAGTATTGAGCCTCATGATGGAAAAGGCCTGGCTATTAGAATTAACTGCTTGCCTAGTATTACGAACAGGGTGGAACTGTCCAGGAAGATGTGAATGTAAAGGATGGTCAGAGTTATGAAAAATCTTATGCAACATGCATAATGAACTAATTGAACGACGGTGCCAAAAAAAAATACTATCTAGATCAGGAATAAGAAATTTAATAGACCGTTAGTTTCTGTCCAACAAATTAAGATGAGAATCAGCAGCTGAAGACCAGACAGGAGAACAATACTCAAAACAAGGTAGAATGAAAGAATTAAAACACTTCTTCAGAATAGATGGATCACTGAAAATCTTATAAGACTTTCTCAACAAGACAATATTTTGTGCAATGGAAGAAGACACATACCTAATGCGTTTCTCAAAGGTAAATTTGCAGTCGAGAATCACGCCTAAAATTTAAAAAGAGTAATCTGTTCTGCCATTACTATTCACAGCCTCAGTTTGGTCATCTATGCTTTCTTTTCTTCTAATTTTCTTTTAATTTCATTTGCCACTTTACTTTTTACTTCTTTTATGAGTTCTTGTTTATATACTTTCTTACTTCTTCAATCTTAATATCATATTTATTGTATATTTCTATGGGTCTCAATAATTGCAAACATTATAGGTAGTACTATGGTCTCAAATATCTTTATTCTCATTAGCAATGCCAAATCTCCTGCTCTGTTACTGTCTCCATACTTCCTAACTTCTTGTACCATGTATTCAACTTTTGCTTCCTTTTGCTTATGCTGAGACTATGGTTTCCTTTTTATGAGTACCATTCTCCTAAGTATTTATATTCCTTAATTGTTTCTGTCTTTCCATTTCCAATCACTTCACTCACTTGATTAACCTCTTCTTTTTTGTGTCTAATTACTAACACCGCAGACTTCTGTGGATTTGTGTTAAACATAAATTTCTTAAGTTCTTCCAAACTGTGGAAGTTGCTAATGGCTCTTTCTACTTTGTATCGATTGTTGCTAGGGAACATTATATCATCTACATGAACTGTAATGTTAAAGACTCTGTAGGAGAAGTTTCGCCGATGACACAAGAATAAGTAGAGAAATTATTTGTTTTGAAGATAGGAATTCATTACAAAGAGATCTAAACAAAATATATGAATGGGTGGAGATAAATAGGATGGTATTTAACTCTGATAAATTTGAATCAATAAATTATGGAAACAGAGAAAGAATGGTATATGCATACCGGGGACCTAATAACGAGACAATCACTAACAAGGAAGCAATTAAAGACCTTGGTGTAATGTTCAACAGGAATATGTTATGCAACGACCAAATAGCAACACTGTTGGCGAAATGTGAATGCTATTCAGTCACTTTAAAACAAGAAAAGCTGAACACATGATTGTGCTGTACAAAACTTATATACGTAGTACACTCGAGTACTGCAATGTGATATGGTACCCATACTACCAAAAGGATATTGCTCAAATAGAGAGTGTACAAAGGTCCTTTACTGCTAGAATAGAAGAAGTTAAGGACCTTGACTACTGGGAAAGACTGCAATTTTTAAAATTATACAGTCTAGATAGAAGAGAATGATACATGATAATACAAGCATGGAAACAAATCGAAGGAATTACTGAAAACATCATGGAGCTATAAATATCAGAAAGAGCAAGCCGAGGTATATTGATAGTGCCCAAAAATATATCAGGAAAACTAAAGAAGGCACACAGGACATTAATCCACTACGCACCAGCATCGATAATGCAGCGACTATTTAATGCGCTGCCAGCTCATCTAAGAAACATATCAGGAGTGAGCGTAGATGTGTTTAAGAATAAGCTCGATAAACACCTAAGATGCATTCCAGACCATCCAAGACTGGAAGATGCAAAATACATCGGAAGATGCATAAGCAACTCTCTGGTGGATATACGAGGTGCCTCACACTGAGGGACCTGGGGGAACCCAAACATAGAGTAAGTAAGGCCTGACCCCCTCCGTCTATCACCTATTCCCACAACTGAAGAAACATCTCAAGGGAACAAAATTTCACTCCGATTCGGAAGTGGTGCATTGCCCTCCTAAAATTGCTTGACCTATAAGTTTCCGACTTACTTCACTTACTTTACTTTAAGGGCTGCTTATCTGGTCCTGTACAGCAGGGGAACCCTGTTCTCTACAGGACCTCCACGGTCGTTTTATGATGTTCATTCGGGAGCATTTAACATTTCCCAATGAATATTGTTTGATCATCACTGTCAAAACACTCGCTGAATAAGAAAGTTTTCAGTTTCCTCTTAAAAGCCCCAATATCCTCAATTATTCGGATGTCTCGTAGAAGCCTATTGCATAGTCTCGGGCTCGCATATTCAAAGGCTCTAGACTGAGCCTACAGTAGACATGTTATCTAGGTTCTAATAGCTTGAAACTATCTGTAACTTTTCTCGTGTCAGGAAAATTTGTTGGCTGCACAATATGTAGAAATTCTCTTAGATATTTTGAACGACCGGTTCTGATAACTTGGTGGGTTATTGTACATATTTTAAATTCAATTATCGCTTTAATCGGCAGCCAATGTTGATCAATTAGTATAGGGGTGATCCTTTCTCTAGGTGGGACACCTTTTATCAGTCTTGCTCCTCTGTTTATTATGTTTTGTAATTTCTTAAGTTGTACTTTTTGTAGATTGTAGTAGATGGAGTTACAGTAGTCGGTTCTGGTAATCATACAGTTTATCACTAGTTTCTTTATGCGGCATAACAACAATTAGAATAGCGCCAACCTATCCCTGGGTGTCGTAAGAGGCGACCAAAAGGGACGGGACAAGGGGGCTGGGAACCGCCTCTTTTGTATTATATACTCCTGTGAGATATCGAAGAGGTGGAGCTGGGTGGAGAATGACTGCTCCCCGCACTCTAGTTTTGGGGTGTCTGAATGTGCGTTGATGCAGTACAATAAGAGAGTAAAAGATGTGAGATTGTAAGTACGTTTTGGAATAGAAGGATGGATATATTGGCTTTATGTGATACAAAGATAAAAGGGAAGGGTGAAGTGACTGGTAAAGTGTCTGGGATTGAAAGGGGAAGAGCAAGAGAGGGCGTGGCTTTATTGCTGAGTGAATGGATGACAGATAAAGTAGTGGAATGGAAGGAGGTATCATCTAGGTTAATGTGGGCAAGGGTTAGGTTGGTTAGGGAATGTCGGGCTTTTGTTAGTGCGTATGGTTCAGGTTGTTAGAAAAGTGAAGAAGAGCGGAATGAGTTCTGGAATGAATTAACTAGGTGCGTAGAAGGACTTTGTAGAAGGAATTATGTAGTTGTCATGGGTGACTTAAATTCTAGAGTGGGCTCTGGAGAGACAGAAAGTGTCATTAAGAAGTATGGCATACCAGGTGACAATGAGAGTGATGAGAGACTGGCAGATATATGTGTTGAGCAAGAGTGGGTGATAAGTTCTAGCTTTTTCAAAAAAAAAGATAAAAACAAGTATACATGGGTAAGAGTGGCAAATGGAAGAGTGGTAGAAAGGGCTTTAATGGATTACGTGTTGATAACTAAAAGAATGTTTGGAATGTTGAAAGACGTGCACGCACTTATGGGTATAGCTAACGGTATGTCTGATTATTTTTTGGTGGAAGGAAAATTAGTTGTAGCAAAAGAGTGAGGGAATAGAGTAGGTGGATGTAAAAGGGAACTAGTGAGGGTTGAAGAGTTCATAAAACCTGATGTAAAAAGTGAATATCAAGAAATGTTGAAAATGGTATATGATAGAGTGGAAGTAAGAGAAATTGGTAATTTAGAGGAGGAGTGGAAGTAAGTAAAAGAAAATTTTGTTGGGATTGCAAGTGATGTGTGTGGCAAGAAGATTGTTGGAGGCAGCAAGAGGAAGGGTAGTGAATAGTGGAATGAAGGAGTGAAGGTAAAAGTGGAAGAGAAAAAAAGGGCATTTGAAGAATGGCTGCAGAGTAATAGTGTAGAGAAGAATGAAAGATATAGAGAAAAAATGTGGAACTAAAGCGCAAAGTAACTGAGGCAAAGAAGGAAGCTGACTTGAGGTGGGGTCAAGGATTGGATCGTTCATATGAAGAGAATAAGAATAAGTTTTAGAAAGAAGTGAAGAGAGTAAGGAAGGCTGGTTCGAGAATTGAAGAGACAGTAAAATATGGAAATGGAAGGTTGTTAAAAGGAGAGGAGGCAAGGAAGAGGTGGGTGGAATATTTTGAAAGTTTACTAAGTTTTGAGGATAATAGGGAGACAGATATAATTGCTGTTGCAGGTGTTGAGGTGCCGGTGATGGGAGATGAGAATGAGAGAGAGATTACAAGAGAGGAAGTGAGGAGAGCACTAGATGAAACGAGAGTAGGAAAAGCACCTGGTATGGATGGTGTGAAAACTGAGATGTTAAAGGAAGGGAATGTGACTGTACTTGAATGGTTGGTGAGATTGTTTAATATGTGTTGTATATTGTCAATGGTACCAGTAGAGTGGGTTTGTGTTTGTATTGTAACACTATATAAGGGTAAGGGAGATGTGCATGAGTGTTGTAATTCAAGGGATATTAGTTTGTTGAGTGTGGTTGGAAAAGTGTATGGTAGAGTACTGATTGGATTAAGGATAAAACAGGGAATGCAATCTTAGAAGTACAGGGTGGTTTAGAAGAGGTAGGGGATGTATGAATTAGATTTTTACAGTTAGGCAGATATGCAAGAAATATTTAGAAAAAGGTAAGGAGGTGTATGTTGCGTTTATGGATCTGGAGAAAGCGTACGATAGAGTTGATAGGGAAGCGATGTGGAATGTGATGAAGTTATATGGAGTTGGTGGAAGGTTGTTGTAAACAGTGAAAAGTTTCTACAAAGCATGTGTTAGTGAGCATTGGTTTTCAGTGAGAGTGGGGCTTAGAGACGGATGTGTGATGTTCCCATAGTTATTTAAATAGTATGGTGAAGGAGTGGTGAGAGTGGTGAATGCTCGAGTGAGTGGACGAGGATTTAAACTGATAGACGAGAATGATTATGAATGGGAGGTAAATCAGTTGTTTACAGATGATACTGTACTGGTTGCAGACTCGGAAGAGAAGCTTGGCTGATTAGTGACAGAATTTGGAAGGGTATGTGAGAGAAGGAAGTTGAGAGTTAATGTGGGTAAGAGCAAGGTTATGAGATGTACGAGAAGGGAAGATGGTGCGAGATTGAATGTCATGTTGAATGTAGAGTTACTTGAGGAAGTAGATCAGTTTAAGTACTTACGGTCTGTTGTTGCAGCAAATGATGGAGTGGAAGCAGATGTACATCAAAGAGTAGATAAAGGATGCAAAGTGTTGGGGGCAGTGAAGGGAGTGGTAAGGAATAGAGGGTTAGGCATGAATGTAAAGAGAGTTCTGTATGAGAAAGTTATTGTACCAACTATGATGTATGGATCGAAGTTATGGGGAATGAAAGTGACAGAGAGACAGAAATTGAATGTGTTTGAGATGAAGCGTCTGAGGAGTATGGCTGGTGTATCTCGAGTAGATAGGGTTAGGAATGAAGTAGTGAGAGTTAGAACAGGTGTACGAAATGATTTAGCAGCTAGAGTGGATATGAATGTATTGAGGTGGTTTGGCCATATTGAAAGAATGGAAAATGGCTGTCTGCTAAAGAAGGTGATGAATGCAAGAGTTGATGGGAGAAATGCAAGAGGAAGGTCAAGGTTTGGGTGGATGGATGGAGTGAAGAAAGCTCTGGGTGATAGGAGGGTAGATATGAGAGAGGCAAGAGCATGCTAGAAATAGGAATGAATGGCGAGCGATTGTGATGCAGATCTGGTAGGCCCTGCTGCTCCTTCTGGTCGCCTTGGATGACCGCGAAGGTAGGAGCAGTATGAGATTCAGCATTATGAAGCTTCATCTGTGGTGGATAATGGGGGAGGGAGGGCTGTGGCACCCTATCAGTACTAGCAGAACTCGGTTGAGTCCCTCGTCAGGCTGGGAGGAGCGTAGAGAGGAAAGGTCCCTTTTTTCATTTGTTTGATGGCAGCTACCCCCTAAAATTGGGGGAAGTGCCTTGGTATATAGATAGATAAAATCGATATTTTTAGGTGATAACCAGCTGTTTTTACTATATTATTTATTTGAGCATTGAGAGACAAGTTGCAGTCAAAAAATACACCTAGATCATGAACTTTACTAGATATCGGCACATATGAGTCTCCCTTGAAGCCGGGAACTTTTCAGCACCCCGTCGTATTATTAAACATTACTTCACTAGTTTCTCTCTTCCATTATCATCTCCTTCTTCACATATTGATGCAAAGGGCCTCTCTCCCCCCCCCCCACTCTCTCTCTCTCTCTCTCTCTCTCTCTCTCTCTCTCTCTCTCTCTCTCTCTCTCTCTCTCTCTCTCTCTCTCTCTTTCTCCCATTTTATGCATATTTCTAAGCTCGCTTTACTTCCTAATTCTTTCAAATTCTCAATATCCCAATTTCTACTTTCTGATTTAATTTCTGTCTTAGTCATTCTTCTAGTTTGCCTTATATCCAGATTTAATTCTTGCAGGCACATTACTGGTTGTTTCTACCATCTTCTTTTTTTCTTGTATGACTAGGGCCATTATTTCCAGTGTCTTTTACTTTCAATTCAGGGAACTGTTTATGTACAGCAGCTGTGAAGAATTTTTCTTCACTCATTTTCTCTCCTTTTGTATTTTGGTTTCGCTCGCAATATAGTATTTACTCTTGAAATTTTTGCTTTCGTACTGTACGCTTTCTTTTACCAAAATATAGGTGAACTGCGTTAATGTTGACATACGCCATGTTCGTAACGCCATTGCATGGAAACACAAGAAAAAGATCAGGCGCCTGCGTAAGTTGGTTTTTTCCTTAAACAAGTGCCGAGATAAATTATTACCCTATTTTGAATATAAATTTAGTACTGCTGATTTATAGGCATCTTATTTTTATCTCTCAGTACCAATTTAGGTCTGATTACTTTTAAGATGTATACCCATTGCACCAACCTTTGCTAATTACTCATTCAAATGATAAATTTCAGTATACCAGAATAGGTAGGATTACTTCACTAAGAGTTGCATTTTTCACGAACTCTTGCCTCCAACTGACTCCTTATAATAATACAATATGGCCTACCCAAAAGTCCTGATTTGGCACCCCAACTCAACGACCCTCACCTGACAAAAGCTGGCCCAGGTGAGAGTCATGAGACCATGCAACCCGAGAGTCGCCCCATTCTCGCCTACGACCTGCCGCAGTGCACAGATGTTGCACCGGCCGGTCAGCACTTATTTCTGATTCACCCCTAACTCTCCTCTCTTAAACCAGCGATTGTTCCAGCACCAGCAGACCCAACCGTGTCCCCAGGAAAATGAGCTGTTTTACGGGGTGCAGAGGAAGAGGGACCTAATCCAGTGGTACCAATAATCCAAGTAACAGTTTAGAAGAAGTAAAGAAATTCACGTTTAACACAAAACCGCAGAAGTCTGCAGTGTTAGTAATTAGACACAAAAAAGAAGAGGTTAAAAAAGTGAATGAAGGGGTAAGAAATGGAAGGATAGAAACAGTTAAGGAATATAAATACTTAGGAGAATGGTACTCAGAAAAAGGAAACCATAGTCACAGCATAAGCAAAAGGGAAGCAAAAATAAAATACATGGTACAAGAAGTTAGGAAGTAAGGCGACAGTAACAGAGTAGCAGATTTGGCATTGCTGGTGAGAATAAAGATCTATGAGAAAGCAGTAGTACTTACAATGTTTGCAAATATTGAGACATGGGGTGTAATAAAAGAAAACGAAATAAGAGAACTAGAGAGTATACAGTACAAAATTATGAAAAGCATGTTTGAGCAGGTTGCTACCATACCTTACTGGGGGCTAATAGCAAAAACAGGAATATGGCCAGTTGAAAATAGAATAGAGTATAAGAAGGTGATGCTATTTCATAACATCATAGCATGAGATGACAAACGACTAGTTAAGGAGGTAGTGGAAGATCAAATAAGAGAGCCATATGGGGAATGTTGGGGAAAAGACCCTTGAAGTTACTAGTAAAAGTATGCAAGCTGTGCTGTCCATGTAGGAGGTAACTAATGATAATGAATTTTCTGCAGATTGCAGAGCTTTGCACCTACTACGCTTCTTCTAGTAGTGGGCCTGCAATCAGTGTTGTGGAGAGAGTAACGAGGAACCTGGAACTTAGTAAGGGGTATCTACTAGTGGGGTGGACTGGCCCGTTTGAAAGTGTGTTCATACACCGGCTATCATTTGGACAAGGGCTCACTCCAAGTACCTAAGTGAAGAGTGCAGGTAATTTGCAAAGTGATCACTTAAAATTTCACTAGTTTTAGATTAGATTTTGATTTTCATGTTATTTAGGTATTGGTGGCTTTTTATACTATGAGGTATGAGAGACAGCTCATGGCCAAGTGATGCTATATTTTTGAGACGGGCAGAGTACATCGACTTGTGCAGACAGAATTGTAGCAATCCGCTGGGCAGGTGACTGACCAACCGCGAACAGGTGAGAAATGCGGGGCAGTTGTGTTTTCTAACATTGACATTATGAATAATATAAAAGCCCACGGTTGACATATAATAATGAGTCATACATAGAAATGAAGGGCAGAGGATTCTGTGCCTAAATGCATAAGCAATATTTAAAGGGTATTTACAGAGAATATGTACAATGCTGAAAAGAGCGCTACAAGCATTGTCAAACATTGTCCTTACAACTGCTCCCCCCCAAAGAAAATTATTAAAATCGAACATTGATTGTATGAAAAAGAAATATGTGGGTAAAACAAATATACATATTAGCCTCTGTTGCGAGACGGGGGTTGCTGGCGGCCCATTTCGTGGGGTGTGGCTGAGCTCACCCTGGGAAGGCTAGGCCCGCTGGAGAGGTGGTGGGACCGGTAGGTTCCCTGGTCAACTAGTCATTTGAAATTCACGTCTACCAGCAGTCCGTGGTGAGTGAGGAAATCAGTACCCAGGAGGGGCACCTTGACATCAGCGATCAGGAAAGGCCAGCTGTATTCATGGCCCATGACGGATATCTTCAGTGTCCTCGTCTCATAACAGGGGATGGGGCTGTTCGTTCGCGGCAATCAGGGCGGCCCTGTCGTCTGATATGAGGCAGTGGTCGTCCTTTGAAATCGGGAACGTTGACACCGTAGCGCCAGTATCCTCCAGGAACCTTTTTCCTGAGTTGACGTTGAGGATGTAGAAGCCCGTGTGATTGGGCCTCGCCAGCTCCACGGTTGCTTGTAGACGTGGTCGCCCACCTAGTTGTTGCTGTTGTTCCTGCTGGCATTGCTGCTGCTGTCGGTGCGGCGAGGGCTGTGGGCGGGAGTACTCGGGTCTCCCGTTGTAGATCGTGTTGACCCCTACTTCGTCTGGCTCCGCCAGGAACTTTTGTGTTGCCTCCTTAGCAGCGTTAACAGAGGTGGTGGTGGCGTATCTGGCAGCCTGGGCGGCCAAGTGGAGTTTGTCGGCCTTCACGACCAACGATGGTACATCCAGGTCCTGGGCACCCCACAACTGGGCCCGGATGCTTTGGGGAAGGCAACGGAGGAAGATCTCCCTTGACAGGCTTATCTCCTTGGGCCGCCCATCACTGTTGAGTTCGTTCAGCTAGAGGAGATCCATCAGTTCATTCCAGGCTGCTGAGGGATAGCTGTCACTGAGGGTCGTTGTCATCAGATCGAGGGCAAGTTGGACCCTCAGGGGTACTGGGAGGTCATAGGCCTCCATCAGTTTCTTCTTTAGGTCGCTGTCCCTCCTGAGTCCCAGCCTCTGTTTCAACTAGGAGGAAATTCTTTTAAATGCGTCCGATGTAAGCATTACCATCACCATGTCTGATATAATTATTTCATCGGTGATGTTTGCCAACCTGAAGTGGGACTCGGCATGCTGAAACCATGCCGTCATTGTATCCGGTGTGAATTGAGGCAGATGTAACTTATGTCCAGTCGACATTTGTGTGGCCGTTTGTGTTACTTGTGTGCCCTTCGGTTGCGGCGGGCAAGGTACTATCGATGTCTGAGTCTGGCTTCTGACCTCACTCACACTCCGAAACTCAGTCATGAGCCGTATATAGTCCGCTAATGGAGTAGGAATTCCAAGCTCCTAAGTAGTCGCTAATTACTGTGGCAAAAACTGCTTTTGGAAATGCCAGAGCCCAAAATGTTGATTTGCACCGTAATGAGTCCGTTAGTGGTGTTGGGTATGTGAAATTGCGAGCCCAAATGAGTTGTCAAAATCACTGTCATGAGTCTGTTAAGGGAATCCCCGTAGCAAAACTTTGCTAACGCCAAGATGCAAAATAACTTATGCCTTGATGAGTCCATTAATGCGTTGAGGTGAATGGAGTCGCGAGCCCAAACAATTTCTTTGGAAATCGTTTTTGTAAGTCTGTTAAAGGAAAACTCTGAGGTTACTAGTTGTGAGGTACGAGGGACAGACCATGGCCGAGCGATGCTTTATGTTTGAGATGGGCAGAGTACATTAACTTGTGTGGACGGAATTGTAGCATTCCTCTGGACAGGTGACTGACCGACCGCGAACAGGTGAGAAATGCGGGGTATTTGTGTTTTCTTACATTGACATTATGATTAATATAAATGCCCACGCTTGACATATGATAATGAGTAATACATAGAAATGAAGGGCAGATGATTCTGCGCCTAAATGTATAAACAATATTTACAGGGTATTTAAAGAGAATATGTACAATGATAAATGAGCGATACAAGCGTTGTAGGACATTGTCCTTACAATACCATTTGGGCTGAGTGCGTGAAATTTTGGACGTGTATAATGTTTTGCTTTTAGAGACTAGACCAGTCTCAGGGTCACAGGACCATTTGTCTGACTTCTTTTTCAATCATTTGACATTGCAAAAGACCTCGAGTCTAGAGCAAGACTATTTTGATTACTATTTCACATTTCTTTGATTGATATTAATCATTTGCTTTTATTTTTGCCAATGTTAAGATGTCTGATTGAACGTTGTAATTTTTGTATGATGATATGCACAGATTAGGTTTTACACTTTCGTATTTCTACTCCCTTTATTTGATTGTGTCTGCAATATAGATATTTATTCAGGATAGCATACCTGAGATATTGAAGGGAGCAAGCTTATCTCAATATCTTAAGGGTATTAGTGAGTTAGCAAGGTGTTGGATCTAAGGCTAGGCGGGATCAGGAAATGATAGTCAGCGTGGTTTCGTATCTTCATTACAACAGATTCTCAGAGGAAGGAAGTATTATCAAGTACAGATATCCCTTGATGTGGACAATGACGTCACATATGTGGGTGGTGCTCAGGCGCTACAAGCAGTCTCATCTTAACACATCTTACATCTCCCTCCCAAAATATTACGAGGAGGGTAATATTTTCAAAACTTATAAATGTCAATATCAAAAGAAGACATGACAAACGAAATGCTCAACACTCTAAAAGAATAACATCAGACAAGTAGGGTAAATCATAATCGTAATAACTAATGGTAACATTAGGATAACTGAAAAGGAGAGAGAGAGAGAGAGAGAGAGAGAGAGAGAGAGAGAGAGAGAGAGAGAGAGAGAGAGAGAGAGAGAGAGAGAGAGAGAGAGAGAGAGCACGCAATATCAATGGCATTAACATAATATCAAGCGAAACAATGATTACATCAGCATTGCAAGATGTGCACTAAAAATGAGTTGTGAATGCAACAACAACATAAAATCTCATACAGAATGTAATTTTGAAAATATGAAATCAAAGCCTGTCTAAGAGTAGTAAAACAAAAAAAGAAATACTTTCATTTTATAAATACTTGCCTTTTGATAACTTTATCAGTAACGCCTACCATAAGCTCACACAAAAGTATATATTCAGATGAATCCTGATTACAATTAGGACATGTGAATGCACAATCGGTAGCCTTTTGTGTATACTTAATAAAATAATCATTAAAGAATTCATTAGACTCTTGGGCCAAATCAACAAACTCTAGCCAATACACAGCTTGATTAGAAGCTTTTACTACTATTTGCTCAACTGTATTGAATGCCCCTTCAGTAGACAGGGCACTTCACTTAGCGTCAGTATACCTAGAATCAAGGGCACGTTGTAATATCGGGACACAATGCAGCCTTATATGATGAACTGCCTCGTTAGGCTTTGATTTGCATGGCTGCAACCAACACTCCATTGACTCTTTCCAAGACCTGAAGACTGCATGGGACTCCTCACCCTCTCCATCTTCCGGAGCAACTTAGGAAGGAGTGACAACGCTGTTATCTCAGCCTGAAGATTCTGGATGACTTTTTTCTGGGTTTTTTAACACGTGGTGAGCCTACAGCATGGAAGCCGGCGATATCCTGATGCCGGTTCCTGAGGTTCCTGTCCTTGCAATCCTGCCCCTAGGGAATGCAAATGAAGGTCGACTCAGCGGTGGTGCCATGTTGTTCCACGGTTATTACTGTAAGTCCTCTTTTTCTTTTCATTCACTGCGCCATGTTGGATCTAAGGTTAGACGGGACCAGGAAATGATAGCATAGTTTCTTATCTTCATTGCAACAGATTCTCAGTGGAAAGAAGTACTATTAAGTATAGAAAGCCCTTTACATGGAAAATGATGTCACTTATGTGGGCAGCGCTCAGGTGCTACAAGCAGCCTCATCTTAACATATCTTGCACAAGGGTACCTAGCGTTCATTCTCAGTGCTTCAGAGGTAGAAATCCTTATTTTAACTATAATCCAATATATTCCTGCTCCCATCCATTGCCACTGTCTTCATTCATAACGTAAAATTCCTGTCCAGCCTCTCATCGGGGCCCATGGGACAGAACCAAAATAGAGCCTTAGAGTGAGAGGGCTTTAGTAATGACAAAACTAAGGTAGAGCATCAATAAATCACTTTAATTCACGTGTGGAGTTTTTAGTCTCCCAACAAAGGAAACTTTTCTATTAGAGAGAAGGTTTGTGAACTGCATCATCAAAGTTATTACCAGAGTGTTTGTGACCCGAGTGTTAGTGTTCCTATCCTCCCCTGTTGATCTTTGTTGCATGTTATAGAGACATTCCCAGAACATGTTCCCACTCAACAATAAAAACAAAATAATATTCTCCATATGAAGAATAAAACTGAAACCAGTTTTCCAAAGTCGTCACGTGTTCTCTGATGAGAATGACATCAGCGATGGTTGTCGCTAATTGAGGAAATATGTCCTGAGAATCTTTTGATAATAGACTCTTCCGTGTTTCTAACTTTTGTTTCCATCTATCGACCTTGTCTGCTATAGCAAAACACGAAGCCATTGGTCTCTGCATGGTAGTTCAACTGGATACTGAAAAATCGAATCTCAATAATATTGTTATCAATATACCCATCTGATAATTCACATTGATTCTTCTCCAGAAGCTCACTATATTGATGTTTACCCAAAAAATTTAATAAAATATTTCCCATTTCCTTTTCTTTAAATAGACACATGCCTCTAGGAATGTAATGGAACACAGAGGTTAATGGCAAGAAGTGAAGTGCCAGAAGTTCTTTGTTATTCTTATTCAGCTTTAAAGTCAAAATCGTTCTTTATTCCTGGACATCACGATTTAGTGGGAAGGAGTGTGAGCAGGTATATGAACATCAGGTGCATATATAAATAAAACATTTAATTATTAAAAATCTGTTCATTTCTATGAACCTATACCCTAATTTTCATGTTGCTGGCTCCTACACATTGATAAATGTGGGATCCCAGTGAAAGTAAAAAATAGGTAAAAATATAACATCAAAATGTATAAATAGTTAGAATCCTACACTCAAATGGTCTAGATTTATGGAAAACCTCCCAAAATACAAGATTCCATATTGTCATTTTTAAAGATATTTTAAATCTCAAGAAAATCATCATCATCTTCTATGCCTATGACGCAAAGGCCTCGATTACATTTCACCAGTTGTCTCTATGTTGAGCTTTTGAATCAATACTTCTCCATTCAGCATCTCTTACTTCACGCTTCATCCTCAGCAATGTAATCCTGGAACTTCCAACTCTTCTAGTGCTTTGTAGCACTCAATTGAAAGTTTGGTGAACTAATCACCAGCTACCCCTCACCATGATTTCATCCACATATAGCACTCGAGTAATCTCTCTTATAGTTTCATTTCTAATCCTGTCCTACCATTTAACTCTCAATATTCTTTTGGGGGCTTTGTTCTCAAATCAAAAAAATCTTTTGGATATGGTTTCATTGTCATACCACGACTCATGTCCATATAGTAACACCGATCTCACTAAACTGATATATAGCCTGACTTTTATATGTAATTTAAAGTGATTTGATTTCCAAATTTTACCTAATCAAGAAAAGAAGCAATAAATTAATTGAACCCCAAAAACTCAAAAGACCACACCTACACTAGCCACTATAAGACCTAGAGCCCGGAAATATTCATAAAAAAAAAAAAAAAAAAAAAACAATGATTCTAATTCAAGATGCTGTCCATCGAATATCCAAGAAATATTTCTGCTGCAATAATTAAGAGATGCCGTTTACTTCTAATATCGAGAACTTTGATATTCAAATTTATACGATTCGGATTCAATTCTCGGTGAATTTCTTGGTCCAAATTTTCAATTAAAATTAAATTGAATTTTTGCACAAAAAAGAATTGGAATTCTAATCCCACATATTAAATTAGGGATACTACCTGTAATATGCATAGTTTATTCTAATATGCTGAACGGCTTTTACCGGACAATAAACTATTTCCTAATGGAATTCTGTTATGGTCAGCTACATGAAAATGTGGGCAGTATGAAATAAATTCCACTTCATTATTTTATTCCTTTATTAAATAATTTAGCATAGAAAATGGTTAAACGTTAATAGCGAAAGAAAATATTAGCGACGAATTTAGAAGTTCTGCGTCGGATCCGTATAGTTTCCACAACGCAGTTTCAAATGTAAAATATCAGGATAATCAGGAGCAACAATTTCTGATGATATACGATCTTCCAAGATTTACCAATGTTTCTATAAAATGATCAGAGTTGTATAAAGAGGTAAATACGCAGAGTCACAACAGGTGTCACAAAGAATGTCTCCACAAATGGAAACTTGCATGATCGAAGGTTGTAGCAAGTCTCCACTTTAAAACGCCTTGGATCCTTTTTTATACCCAACAGAGACATTTTCTATAAATTTCTAGATCGTCCAGGGCAAACTATAATACATGATAAGTAAAGCTGGCGGCGTTCGACAAATTTCGAAAAATGACCAGATATTCTTGTTCTTGAATGCAATGACACCTTCGATTTACACGTCATTACAATGTTTTAATCTTGACATGAACATTCAATATTAACAAAATAACCCCTTTTCACAGGTCCTATAACATGAAATATATAAACTTTATCAACATACAACAAATCCCGATGCTTAACGAAAAACTGGGGGTCGTTAACCAACAACTTTTCACAAATAAATGATACAGACAAAGCTATCTTATCATTTGTGATTACGAACACCATGAATTTGATTAAAGAAAAACAATATACAACATTATATTATGAATTTCAAGTGTAGGCATAATTTATACAAACAAGGTTATCTTATCATTTATAATTACGAAGACAATTACTGTAATTAAAAAAAAAAACCCACACACACACACACACACACACACACACACATATATATATATATATAACTATATTATAAGTTTTAAGTGTAGGCCTAATTTCTGAATTTACTGAGTGAATAAACATTAAACAATCACAAGAAATATCAATAAAATCATTGTAAAAAAAAAAAAAAACTTAAAAGTATCTCCTATTCCACAAGTATCAAAATTTCACCAATGCCTCTTTTAAGCCAGGATCTGTTATTATTATTATTATTATTATTATTATTATTATTATTATTATTATTATTATTATTATTATTATTATTATTATTATTATTATTATTATTATTGTCATTATTATTATTATTATTATTATTATTATTAGCGGAACCCGTGTAAATTACGCGAAATGACATTTTCAATACTAATGATCTTGTTCCTAACCTATACATGTTAGAATAAAAAGTCCCGAGATTAATTTTGTAATAAAGGTTATGGAAATTGATAGAACTCAATTTTTTGTCTTATATTTAAAATAAAAGTCAGGTGCTAAAGGCAAATTTGGGAAAACTATATAAGATGTGCTTTGGTTAAGTAATCAAAGTCTAATGTGAATTTGTAAGAGTATATCATGAAATTATTTCTGTTTTCTTTAAAGCGTGACACACAAAATAAGTAACACACACGCTATCGTTTCTAATATATAGATTATTATTATTATTATTATTATTATTATTATTATTATTATTATTATTATTATTATTATTATTATTATTATTATTATTATTATTATCCCTAGATTAGAAGACGTCCAATTTTGCAACTTTTCAAGAAGACCTGTGCCATATGGCATCATTGGAGAAAAAACATATTCACACATGGTTTATTTTAACTAACTGCTTCCTAGGTACAAAATAAGATCTCTTAAGGCTATGAAACTATAAATGAATAAGAATGAACTTAAATAAATGACATTGTGAGATATTTAAAAAAATAAAATTGAAACTGATCAAAGACTACAGCAAATTACTATCACACAGCCTAGACATTATTAGATCATACAGCCGGTCAAGAGGTTTGGAATGTGTTTAAGACATTGCAGCTTACGGATGACACAAGTGAAGCTGCAATTAAGGCTCTTACCACATACTTTGCTCCTTAGGTCAATAGATTTTTTGAAAGGCATCACTTTACAGCACAGGCATATCAGAAAGAAAATGAAAGCTTACATACATTTGTGACTTGACTTAAGAATTTAGCTGTTTTATGTGAATTTTTATGGTTAGAAAATTTTATCATAGATCAAGTTACTGCCCATTGCACATTAGAAGAGCTAAGAAAAAAAAATTACTGCAAGATAAAGATTTAACACTAGAGAAGGTATTGATTACAGGCAGAGCTTTAGAAAATTTAAATAGGCAAAGTAACTAAATAGGTAGTTCTACAAGCAATAGAATAGAAAATTCTAAAATTAGCAGGATAAGCTCACAGTTGAAAGACAGTGATAATCAGAGAAAGAATATGTCAAAGGAAATTTCCTAATGCTAATGTTCCTGCATATCAGAATCAGACTTATATGCAGAAACTACAGGAAAACCCAAGTATTATAGTTATAAAACTGATCATCTTGCATATGAAGCAAGGAAAGTCCCTGCTATGGGGCAGACAGGCCTGAATGGTAGAAAGATGGGCCATTTTACAAATATTTGTGGATTTCCTAAACAGTATACAAAGAAAATAAACGCTGCAGTTGATACTATAGGCCAGGAGAATAATGTGGAAAATTTTCATGATAATCAGGATAGATCAGAAACTGATTATGCTTTTCGCATAAATTCTGTCAACAAAGGTGCAAAGAAAAACATAATGGTTGGAAATGATCATGAATGGTAAACCCATTATAATGCAAGTTGAAGTAGCAGCTGATATATCAATTATGTCTGAGAAAACAGCTAAAACCATTCCTAATTTTTTATTAGAAGTTAAAAATAGAGTTTTGAAAGGTTATAATGATTTTGATATTCGGGTAATATATGCTTTGAACGTAGAAGTACAGTATAAAGAACAAAAGTTATAGGGAATGTCATTAATAGTAGTTAAAAGTAAAGGACAAGCTTTGCTAGGTTTCGATTAGTTACAGGATTTAAAATTTGATTGACCAAGTATTTTTAAGGTTACAGGTACACAAGATGAACACAAAAATGAAGTATCTGTGGATAATATTCTATTAGAGTTTCAAGGCACATTTGAAGACAAAGTTGGTACAGCAAAGAACGCAAAAGCAATATTACTTTTAAAACCAGATAATGATCCTAGATTTTCTGTTCCAAGACCAGTACCATATGCATTGAAAAGTGCAGTTGAAACAAATCAATAGGTTACAAAGTGAAGGTTCATCGGATAAGGTTACATACTCAGATTGGGGTACACCATTAGTTCCTATTGTGAAGGAAAACGGCCAGGTTAGATTATATGGAGATTACAAGGTAACATTGAATCCACAGCTTCAGATAGAGCAACATCCATTACCAAATCCGAAAGACATGTTTGCAACTACGTCAGGATGTACAGCATTTTCTAAGTTGGACCTAAGACAAGCATTTCAACACCTTCCCATGAATTAAAATACACAAGAATTATGTATAATAAATACTTCCTTAGGTTTGTATAGGCCAAAGAGATTACCTTATAGAGTAGCAAGCAGTCCTGCTATATGGCAACAAACTTTGGATAAGATTTTTTTAGGAATGCAAGGAGTATCTATTTTCATAGATGATATTTTAGTTTCTGGTAGAGATAAAAGAGAACATAGGGAAAGATTACAGACAGTTCTGAAGAAGAAATTGAAGGAACATAATATTAGAGTATATAAGAGCAAATGTGTTTTAGAAGTTAATTCTATGGAATACTTAGGTTTTGTAATTAATGGCAAAGGTAATCACATGACTAAGGAGAAAATTAATACGATGAAATCAACAAAGGTACCAGAAAAGATTAAGGAAGTATAATCCTTTCTAGGTTTAGTAACATTTTATGGAAATTTCATTCAGAGGTTATCTATAATTGCACATCTATTGTATAACTTATTGAACAAGGGTGTGGAGTGTAATTGGACATAAGATTGTCACGAATCTTTTGAAAGAATCAAACAGGAAATAACATCAACTACATTTCTAGCACATTATCAAATGGATTTACCAGTTAAATTAGTTTGTGATGCATCGAACATAGGTTTAGGCGCAGTATTATCTCATGTAATGCCAGATGGAACAGAAAAAAACAATTGCATTCACTGCTAGAGCATTGAACAAAGCAGAAAGGAATTACTCTCAAATAGTAGAATAAGGTTAAGTAGATCATATGACTGCCAGAGATGGAAAACTCAGAAGTACTTAGAACAAATGAATCAAATATTAACCAAGATACTGAAACATCAGATATAGGTTCAGAATCTATTCGTATACCAGCAGAAGATGAAGTTAGAGTACTTCCTAATAGGATGAACAGAGGGAAGCCATTGGAGGGATTAGATTTGTAAAGTTTTGTACAATATCAAGATAAGGGGGAAGAGACTGTTATGTATTTGTACTGTAATATCACATGCACTGTGTATTGAAAATAATGTCGCACAGTATTGCATGTATAGAACATGTTTGAACGTTGATCATAAGTGTAGTAGCATATGTTATGAAGGATTTAATAATTTATTAATTGAATCAGAGATAAGATGTGATTCTTCTTACTTTTTTTTATTACAGTAGGATCTAGTCTTTTAAGAGTGATGCTTATTTGTTCTTTTCCTGATTTTTATGTAAACATACTCATTCTCGAGAGTCAAAAACCATTGAGAGCTGTAGCAGTAATGCAGTTAAAGGAATAAATGTATTTTAATAATACATACCCATCATTCAATCCCATAAAAGAAGATTTGTAGATGATGCTGGGATTGTCAAATATAATACTAATTCCCTGATATTATTCGAGGTATGTGCGAAAACAGTAATTCAATTACATTGATAATAAATGTAAAAATGGGGTCATTGCAATGCTGACCATGAGAGTTATGGATGCCGTTTTCAAGGCAATCATCTGATAGTTGGGCATTGACAGTAGGCCTACGCTTTAACAAAGCTCTACTCTGTCCCAGTATGAGGTGAAGAATGTCAGGGGAGTTGACGTATTGACAATGACAACCTTTCAAGAAAAAATTTGAGTTAGGCTTTTGTGTTTTGCCCTTTTCGTGAAGAGATTTTATGCTTAACCTTCGTGTGAGGGTAATTCTATGTTTGTTTAGCCCAGTGGTCGGGGAACAGGGGTGAATTACCCCAAATGGGGTAAAATTCGAAATTTTGGGGGTTAATGAACGTGCTACGGATGTGGATGTGCTAAGTGAGGGAAACTGATATGAAAGTTGGAGAAAAGAATGCATCGAGGATCATACGATCTTTAAAACTATGGAAACGGAGAAATATCTGTATTGAAACTGCTTCATCAGTATTGGAACTGTTTTTAACCCTCAGTGAGATCGCTTTTGCGTTGTTGTCTTGGTGGTGGCATTTGCTCCTTGACTTATCAGTCTTTATTTAGCCCCTCGTCATCTACCTGGTGGATTTTTTACCTGGGGTGTTACGGGAGGAACAACCACGATCATAGGTAGGCTATGTGGAGGCCTGGATAAAGGGAAGAAGAAAAGGGGTGAAAGGTGGTGGTTGTGGTGGTGGCAGCTTGTATTGTCTTGGAGTGACGTCATGAAGTGGCTGGCTGGACGATAATGCTTGATTTTAACTAGCAGTTCACGTTGGTGGAGGAAGTCTGTTGACTGACAGTGATTTAGTGTCGTGAATAAGTTAATGTTGCATCGTATGTGTAATTGCTGATTTGTTTTCATTTTCAGATGGCATCAGCAAGGAAAAGGACATATCAGGCAGAGTTCCTTAATTGTGGCTTCACAGAAATAGAGGACAAAGGACAAATGAAGCCTCAATGTGTAGTTTGTATGAAAGTACTGACTGCCGAGTCTTTCAAAAAGAATCAACTGAAGAAACACTTGGACAAGGTTCATTCACATCTGTCTTCCAAACCACGGGATAACTTTGAGAATCTGGAAAAAAAAAACAGTCAAAAGACAGAGACTGGAAAGTAACAAGAGTGCAATGTTTGACCAACGTTCAGCTGCAATAGCTAGTTTTGAAGTGGCATCGTTGGTTGCTCGAAACAAGAAACCACGTACTACTGGTGAAGACTTAATCAAGCCTGCGGCTGTAAAAATGGCAGAAATAATGCGTGAGCTGAAAGTAGCTAAACAACTGAATACAGTACCTTTGTCTACTAGAGTTATAAAAGAAAGAATTTCCATCTTAGCAGAAAATGAGAGGGAACAAGTGATTTCTTTAGTAAAAAAAAAGTAAAGAGTTTGCCATTCAACTTGATGAGACTACAGATGTAAGTAGCAATTCACAATTAATGGTATACAATCGATATAGGGGCTCTGATGAAATCGAAGAAGAAATGTTGTTGTGTTCTCCTCTTGAGTTGAGAACTCGTGGTATCGATGTGTTCAATGAGGTTGATGCATGCTTCAAAAAACCAAGTGTTGATCTGAAGTGGGAAGATTGTATTCCAGTATCAGTTGATGGAGCTCCTGCCATGCTTGGTCACATCAATGGTTTTGTGGCTTTGGCCAAACAACAGAATCCAGATATTCTAGTCATCCATTGTATGATACATCGCCAGGCATTAGTTGTGAAGAATTTGGAACCAGAAGTGGAAGCTGTGTTAAATGATGTGGTTAAGATTGTCAATGTTGTAAAAGGGCATGCACTAAACACGAGGATGTTTCGTGATTTATGTGAGGATAGAGAGGCTGAATATTCAACCCTTTTCTATATGGAAGTGAGGTGGCCTTCACGTGGAAATGTCCTGAATAGAGTGTGGGCTCTTAAAACAGAACTCGAAATGTTTCTGACTGATAAAAAACACACACTTGCAGAAAAGTTCAGAAAAAAAACCTGGCTAGCTCTTCTTGCATACTTAGCTGACATTTTTGGACAAGTAAACGAACTGAAAAAAGAATTGCAAGGAAAGAAAGTCAATCTCCTGTTAGCAAGGGAAAAAAATTCAGCATTTGTATCAAAACTTCAGTATTGGAACCAGAAAATAAATGCCAATAAGACTGCTGCCTTTCCAAAACTGGGAGAGATTTTGGAAGACTGTCAAGACTGCAGTCTCAGTGACATAAAGGAGTCAGTCACAAGGCACCTAACCAAACTTAGAAATAGGTTCTGTGACTATTTTCCAGAACTTGATTCACATACTGTCAGCTGGGTTGTAAATCCCTTTAAAAGTGAGCTGGCTGATTTGCCTGAACAGCCTGAAGGATTTGCAGAAGAGCTTATTGAACTTCGTTCCAGCAATGAAACAAAAATAGAATTTGAGAGCAAGGATGATCTCTCAAGTTTTTGGATGTCAAAAACTGCAAAGGCTTATAAAAATGCACATATGGAAGCAACTAAAATGCTACTACCTTTCGCAACAACCTACCTTTGCGAACAAGGTTTTTCTACCCTTGTAAATCTAAAAACAAAATACAGAAACCGGTTGAATCCTGAAGACAGCATCCTAGTAGCAGTAACTTCAAAAATCCCTGATTTTGAGTTTGTTGTATCCAAGATGAAACAGTATCATTTTTCCAAAGCCTGAGGTAGCTGATATGAAAATATTAAAGATTTCAATATGTCGTTAGAATATTAAAGTTTTCAATATTTTCTTAATTATTTTTCGTTGTGTGCCATTCTTATGCCAGAAAGAAAAACATTATTTTTCTTTGTGTGCCATTCTTATGCCAGAAAGGATAAACTTTTTTTCCCCATAATAGTGGATTCAATAAAATTTAAATTTGAATTTGAAATACATGATGGTCAGTAGTTTTGCTTGTGTGCCATGTAATGCTAAAGAGTGTTTTATTTCTGTTTATAAATGTGATTCCTACTCTTTTTCTTGTGTGCTATTTCCATGCCAAAAAGACAGACTTTTATTTCCTATAATAGATGAAATTAACAATTAAACATTTTTCCAATATACATTTTTTATTTATTTATTATCCATGAATTCTATAAGTAAATTGGTTTGTCCACCAGAGTACTTCCAAGCGTGGGGGTAAATTCATTTTACTACAAATTCTATTGGGGTAACACCCAAAAAAGTTACCCGACCTCTGGTTTAGCCTCTACGAGAGTGCACTTTTAAAAGTTAAGTTGTTGCCTCGTACGCCTATAAATTTTGAATTATTTGGTGGTTGCCTCGGTGCACTGCAACTGTGAAACTGCCTCACAATAATATTGTCAGCTTTGACCTGTATTTTAAGTTTTAACACAATTTTTGTCTCATAAGCCCATACGCTTTTTGACATGCTTTATCTTCTCGTAAGTAGTTGAATTCATTCAGTTATCCCCGTGTGTGTGGATATTATTGAATCTTGAAAAATCTTGTTATTCAGATTTTGTTTTATCACTAAATAAATTTCCCCTCAGTATAAGTAATTTTTGACATTCAATTATCGCCCGTGTACGCTCTAAAATTTGTAGAGTTTGTGAACACGTTCCACGAATTAACCCTGGAATTTTGAGACTTAGATTTAACTTTTGTTTTGGTTTCTCTGAATCTGTTCATCAAACACAGTCAAATCAAGATGGCATAGTTTGCTTATAATGTCAACAACCCTCCACAACCCAAGGCTGGAATGCTCAGCCCAGAGGAGAATAACGTTCGACTCAAGGGAAAGGAAGTAAAGTTTAAATTTGTTTGTGAAGATACATACTTGGCCCTTCGTGCTCTTGCATCAGTAGATTTTCCAAGCATGGCTCCTAAAGCCATTGAGCACTTTAAAACTCTCATTGGTGAAGTGAGAGACAAACTGTGTAATTGTAAAGCTTTTTGAAGATGTCATTATGGCAATCCCATGATCAAATTGAATTATCCCGTGCTTGCTGCCTATTCAAGAAAACTGAAATTGCTTTTTATAGCCTCGTGGCTCACCCAAACTTAATATTGAATCCAGTCAGTTCTGTTCTTCATCAGCAACATCTTCAGTGATGCGCCCCTTAGAAAATTCCATTAACAGTTCCTTAGTCGAACCCTCTAATGTCTTGGCAGTCAAGCATAAAGTTCGTGCTTTTGCATCAGTTTCCCCTCTTGTTCAATCTTCACATGTCAGTACTATGCTGCCATCACAACACACAATTAGTAATTTTACATCACTCCCTCCTGTTCCGTCCTCAAGTCTAAACCTTGAGTTGGCGCTTGATTAACCTCAAACATCTTTGGTTGTACCAACTTTGACAACACGTTCCGGAGGAAATGCCATTCATGGTCTCAACGTGGAAGCCCCTAGTGGTAACACCGATACTGACCATCCTAAATGTGTTGCAGGGCTGAAACAATCGATACTGAATCACCCATGAAGCCCATATTGCTCGTATCCTCTTCTATTGTCTATATCTAATCTGCTACCTTCAGACTCTCCCACTGATAATATATTTAGTTTATCCCATTCATATGGTATTTCTATTCTCCCTTCAATTTCATTTATAATTTCTTTCGTGCTATTCTTCACGTCTTGATCCATGTTTTTCACGTGGTCCGAAAATTCCACCCGCGAAAATTCCACCCACGAAAATTCCACCCACCAAATTCCACCCACGAAAATTTCACCCATGTAAAATTCCACCCACGAAAGTTCCACCCATATTTTCTATATTTTTTATTTTCTTTCATTTATTTAATCATTAGACCAAATGAAACTTTATTTCATATCAATAACTGAAGGTTTAAATGTTAACAACTTTTTTTACTATACACACACACACACACACACACACATATATATATATATATATATATATATATATATATATATATATATATATATATATATATATATATATATATATATATATATATATATATATATATATATATGTGGGTGATTATTTTAAACAACTATCTTCGTTAAACAATCACCATCCTACAGACTAGTATTGAAACAGTTGTTTGTTTATTTTAAAGAACTATCTTCGTTAAACAATCACTATCCTACAGGCTATTCTTGAAACAGTTGTTTGTTTATATTAAAGAAGTGTATAATAAGAAGTGTATATCCTTTTTGGCATATCTACAGAAGCCTTTTCCTGTTGGTATATTTACTCAAGCATTTTTTACTTTGGTATATTTAGAATGGCCTTAAGGTGTATCTTAAGTGAAAAGAAAAAGAAAAAATTGTATGATGAGGAAAACTATGTTTATGAGAAGCACCGTGATAATCCTGCAAAAACTAAAACATACTGGCGATGCGAACTATTTTATCAAGGCTGCTAGGTGCGTATTCACACTCCTTGTAATTGTAATGAGCCTACATTGCTGTATAGTTCGGGTAAGCATAGTCATCCCGCTTCGCAAGGAGCTGTTGTTGCACGAGTTGCTGTGAGTGAAATGCGTGATGCGATTCATGGTGGAAGTGGATCATCGACCAGAGATATAATAGCAAGTGCCACTCAGTCGCTAGATGAAAATGGAAAATCCCAACTACAAAATGTACGCAACCTTTCTCGTAATATTCAGAACTGGAGACGAACTACTCTAGGAATTCCTTCTCTTCCGACATCTCGCACAGGATATGAAATTCCAGATTCTTATAAATATCTTCCTGATGGATCACTTTTCTTAGCGTATGATAGTGGTGTAGAGGACTCGGACCGTATCTTAATATTTGCAACGGAGGCGGGATTAGATGATATATCTTCAAATAACATATGGTCTTGTGACGGAACTTTTAAAGCTTCTCCCAATCTCTGGACCCAGCTATTCACGATCCATTTCTTCTTGAAAGGAAGGTCTTGCCCTCGTGTTTTTGCGCTGTTGCCAAATAAACAAGAGGCTACCTACAGGAGACTTTTTTGTAGCTATCTATAAATTGCGTCCAAACAGTCAACTAAGCCAATGCATCATGGATTTTGAATCATCAATTCACAATGCTTTCACCTCAGTGTTTGTAAGTGCTGATATTTCAGGATGTTTATTTCATTTAGGTCAGTCCTGTTGGCGTAAAATTTGTGAAATAGGTAAGAAGATTCAGTATAATACTGACCCTTCGTTTGCATTGAAAGTAAAATGCTTCAATGCTTTACCTTTTTTACCCATCCACGATGTTGTTGATGGATTTGAACTTCTCTCTGATGATGAAGATCTACCAACAGAATTTATTACTTATTTTGAGCAGACTTACATTGGTGTCCAACGTGGAAGAGGTGAACGGAGATGGAGAGTTGAACCTCTTTTCCCTATCGAAATGTGGAATGTACATGAGCGTACTCTAAATAACGTACCGAGGACAAACAATCATGTGAAAGGTTTTAATAGTTCTCTAAGAACGTCGTTAACAAGTATCCATCCAAATATATGGACACTTTGCTCATCATTCCAAAAAGAGGAAGCTCTAACCAAAACTAAAATTATTCATTTAAGACGAGGAGACGAGGCTCAGAAAATTAGAAATATAAGTCTATAAATGAGAGACTTATAAATCTTGTAGAAAATTATGAGCCATCATGCATATTAGAATTTCTAAAAGGTATAGCACATAACTTGCATGGTTAAATAAATTCAATTTCTTTTGTTTGTATTTTAATTTTGCATAGGTTGCAATACGAAATGGATACAATCAATAAATATTATTTTATGTATTAAAAATTGTCTGTTTCCTTTACCATATGTATAACAGTAATTTCAACCTCACTTTCAATGGATACAATCAATAACTATTATTTTATGTTTTAAAAATTGTTTGTGTTTCCTTTCCCATATGAATAATAGTAATTTCAACCTCACTTTCAATGGATACAATCAATAAATATTATTTAATGTTTTAAAAATTGTCTGTTTCCTTTCCCACACGTATTATAGTCATTTCAACCTCCCTTTTATGATTAAACATACATGAAAGACAAGAAGTAGAAATTCTTTGTGGGTGGAATTTCCGTGGGTGGAACTTGACGAGGGTGAAATTTTCGTGGGTGGAATTTAGTGGGAGGAATGTTCGTGGGTGGAATTTTTGTGGGTGGAATTTACATAGCACCGTTTTTCAACATTTTATTGCTCATTTCTTGTCTGTCTCGTGTATCCTTATTTTTCACGGATAGTATTATAGCATTTACCTCTTTTTGAGTTATCTTCATAACTGTACCTTTTTCTATTTTACTTTTTCTCATTACTCACCTGAAAGCCCATTCATTAATTTTGTCAGCTTGTTTCACCACTTTTGTATTACTCTTTTCCAACTTAAATATGTCTGCGTAATAAAGTTCAAATTATTTTCTTGATATCTTCAACTTTTTCTATTGTTACTCCATCTTTATTTCTGATAGCAGTCATAGGACACATCGTATGTCTATTGATCATTGTTTTGAAATCCCAAAATGCTGATCGATTGACCCTCCTACCCATTTTATTTTAACTTCTGCTGCTGTATATAAAGTTATCTATCAGTTTTTCTTGAACGTCATCGAGTCATCTGTTTTCTAAATTATTTTCCTCGTGTCGATACGAGAATAGTTACAGATGGCTTCAAACTATTGGAATCTAGATATATGTCTATTGTAGGCTCCAGAGACTTTAGATATTCGACCCCGAGACTATATAATAAGCTCCCACGAAACATTCGAATGATTGAAGACATTACGGCTTTCAAAGGGAAACTGAAGACTTTCTTATTTCATGAGTCCTTTGACAGTGACGATTTAACTGTAAATGAACAATACGCGATATGAAACGTTAAATACTCTGAACGAGCAAGGTAGAACGACTTGGAGGTCCTGTAGAGAGTGGGGTTCCCCTGCTGTATAGGACCGGAAAAGCGGCCATCAAAGTAAGTATGTAAGTAATCTGAACTACTTTATTTTTCTTTTCATCTCCATTAAAATTCCTGTTCTTTTTGTTTTGTATTGAACTTTTGTCCTGACTTTCCTGCAGCATTTTACCTTTATCCTATTAACCGTTTCTTGGCATATTTTATACTTTTTTTATATACCCACTTGCCTTTGATATCTTGCAATAGTGCTGCAGCTTCAGTCTCTTCTTTAAATCTTTCTACCACCAGGATTCTTCTCTTCTGATTATCCTGCTTATTACTTGTCTGCCAGTCCATTTCAATTATCATGGCATTGAGATCTGTGTATGTAATCCTATCTGTTATTCGTAGGGTGTTACTTCTTTTTCTACATCTGTGTGGATCCTTTTAACTCATTCCTCATCCTCTTTTCTGATTATTCCTTAGTCTATATTAGTTCATTTTCCTTTTCCACTTCTAGTCCATTTTCCTCTACATTTTTAATGCGTACTGAGAATACTTAAATTCATATTATCTACCAGCTGTAAGAGCATCCTCCCACCTACTGAAACTTCAAACTTATTTCCAACTATTTCCTATCTTACTTTACAGTTAAAAACGCCCACTGTTAATAATTTTTGTCCATTTTTATCTACTTTCTTGACTTGATCTTTTATTACTTTATACATTTCTTCCTTTTCCTTCTTGATGCTCTTGCCTTCTTGTAGAGCACACACTGCTCCTAATATAATCTTGGTACGATCTTTGTCCATTTTTTTTTTCTAGAGTGCTCGTGGGTTTTATGTTCTCTGTTCACTTCAACTGACACATGTCTGGAATAAGACAAATCATCAGTAAACAGATCAAACAAAAATGTCTCAGACAAGTTAATATCATCATTGGAAGAGACATTATCACAAACACAAGTACCTTCAAAAGACAGGCTATTAGAATTCTCAAAAAAAAAATCATCACAAACTAACCTGTCTTCACGGGGCAAGTTATTAGAACAGTCAAAAGGCATATCACGAACCAAAATATCTTCTCGAGACAGGTAGAACAGTAGACAGAAGAATCATTACCATGAACTAACACATCATTACCAGAAATGTTAGTAGAACAATCAACAGTTGAAGAAGTATCATGAACTAACGTATCTTCACGACATATGTCAGTAGATCAATGAGTCTTCAGAGTCAAGTCGGTAAAAAAAAGAAAAGAAAGAAAAAAAAACTATAGTGGAGGTATTATCATGAACCGACATATTATTTCTAATTTTAGATGTGCGGGTAGAACTCTGAGTCTTCTCAGAGTAGACAAATCAGAACTGAGAACCTCCAACTCCTGATCAAGAACTGGCTTATTAACCATCTTCGGTCGGACATCAACATTCTCATCCACCAAGTCATTACCAAAAAAAAAAAAAAAAAAAAAAATTAAATGCCATGATAGGCAACTCGGAAACCACACCAACAACAACAGGCCCTGATAACCAGTCACAATGAAGATCCAAGGGAATGCTAAGATGGCCACCAACCCCACAAACCCCAACAAACGAATGCTCAGTCACAGGGACAACATCCCCCAAAACAAGTGACTAAGCACAACCAGCATCACACATGATACAGACAGGGTGCAGTGAACCACCATCAATAGTAACAAATCTTTAGCAGGATATGGCTGGGAAACCTTATTAACGGGTCTGGAACAAAGGCTGGAATTAACAGGCTTCCTGTCAAAAACGTGGTCATTTATAGTGTTAACCTCTACTGGTAGCACACTATAACGAGACTTTGGTAGAGTTACAAGAGCAAATATTTTAGCTTTTTCTTTCCGTTTCATCTTAAAAGACACCGTGTGACCTGGTTTCTTACAATAATTACATATTACAGAAATGCTATTAATAGAATTGCGATTAAAACCGCTGCTCTGAGACATGTGAATCAAAATTAGAGTTTCGATCTACATCATCTGTTTTATGTTTATCCATGTCCTATAGTCATTAGACCTAGACTCTTTGTGAGCCAGTAGCCTACATAATCGTCAGCACATAGGCTATAGCTTTTTCACGAAGGGTAGATAACTTTCTCTCATATAAGTAAACAATATTCTCACTAACACGACTCTTAAACTTTTAAATTAAAACAATTACGCAATCTATCAAAAGTATCAAACCAATCTGAATGTTCTCTACTAAATTCTACAAATGTCTGTTTATCATGTTTGTCCATCTCCTAAATTTCATCCTATAAGCTTTGGGAGTTAATTCATATGCCTGTAAAATAGCATTTCTCAAGAAATCTCAATCATTTACTCTATCTTCAGGAATAGAAGCATAAACTTTTTGTGCCCTACAACACCAAACTCCTGATAACACATAAGCCCAATTTTTTGCTGGCCACTTACATTTCTTAGCTTTTCTTTCAAAACAGACAAAATATTCATCTAAATCCTTTTCATTAAAAGGATGCATAACTCTATTCTGGCTAGAAATATCTGACCCAGATTTATGAATATCACTAGAACTAGGCTGCTTAATTTTTTCAAGTTCCAACTCTTTTTAAGCATTAATCTCATGAAGCTTTATCTGAGCTTGAGCTTCCAACTCTTTTTCTCTTGCCCGAGCTTGTAACTGTTCACGTTTCAAATCAGCTTCTAATTGTTCATGTTTTAACTCTGCTTCTCTTCTCTCACGCTCAGCCTCTAACTATTCACATTTTAACTTTGCTTCTAGTTTTAATTTCTCACGCCCAGCCTGATCCTTTACCTCTAACTCTTTTTTTTCTCTTAAACAGGCTACTATTCTAAGTATTTCAATGTCTACAGCTGGTTAATCAGAACACATTGATTCAATACCCATCGTATCTAACACATCCTGAGGTAACACATTGTCTTCAACCAAATGTTGAACTAACACATGTTTAACATCTACTTTCTTCATTGAATTTTTAACATTAAGTTCAAGATGTGTGCCTAAAATCACTAACGTGGATTTCTTGAGATCACTTAACTTCTCAACTTGTGGATCCTCACACAATTTGTCAAAACACTCAGATGCGTTAAATTCTGTCATGTTTGCTAGCTATTTTATACAATTAACCAAGGTTTACCTTATGAACAATCTTTGAATTACAAACAGGATAACAATTCAGATCCCATACATAGGCCCCAATCTCTTACGGTCAACGATTGTACATGACGTAGATTATCCAAATCTACTCAAAAAGTTTACCAAGTAACAGCAAAACATTAACAGATAATAAAAAATGATAGTTAGCATCCATGAAATATAACTATACTTGAAATTTAACAGTATTATACAAGACCCACCGAGTACTCATGCTATATTAGAAACTAAATAGGGATATACAAATCAGATGACATCACACAAGTAATAATGCACCCTTCAAATGCCAAAAGATTCATGAAAATAAAAACCGAAAGAGATCAAAAGAATAAATGATTACAATAATAAACGGAAAATAAAAACAAACAACAATAAATTCCAACACTTATCGGTATCAAAAAGCAAACCAGCTCCAATAACAGTAAACAACCTAGATATTACATTTAATAATGAGAATAAAATCCTTGGTCTTTCTATTAAAAGAACTGACATAAGCTGCTATATTAAACATAAGCTCCAACTGGTAAAGCACAGAAAAGGGGCATTAAGACGATTCAAACTATTCGATGAAAACAAAAGAATAAATCTGTTCAAAAGCCTGATAGGAACTCTATTTGAATATCCAATAGCACCAGCATGCACCATGGTTCAATAAAATATGAAAACACTACAAAAATTCCAAAATGAAAACATAAGAAACATTCATGGCCCAAACCAAAACCATATTAACAATAATAGTAACAACAAACACAACAATGAAAACAGCGAAACACTCCATAACATATACAATTTTGAATTAGTTAATGTCAGGTATCCAAGACGGGCACACAAGCCTAGGAACAATTAAAAAACATTTACCCAGAACTTGCAACAACAACTGAAGAAATTACATGCACCCAAAACGAGCATTCATTGCTCAGGACGAACCAAATCCAGAGTATTAAAAATAAACAAAAATATAAATAACCACAAATAAACAAACAAACCATAGAAAAGGAATAATCATGAAAAGACAAGTCCCTCGGAGGCTGACAACAGCATTCACCTGCTGGTAGTCCACAAAGCATTACGTTGACACAAAAAACTAACAAAAAAGAGCTATTGGGTCTGCTGCAATATTTTCACCTCCCACTGTACTTCCGTTTAACACTTTCCTCTTCAATCCTTCCAAAATCCTAATTCCCCCCTCCCCTCCCCTCCCCTACCTATCCTATCCCCTTACACTGTAGCTGTACTGTAACTGTGTATATACAAAGTTCTTATGAGGAAGTATGTCTTAAATTGACTTCAAAAAGTTCTATGCAGCAAGGGACAGATGACGTTGCTTATTTTAAGATATAAAAGGTTGATATGTAGGAATATGGATTCTGATGATAAACATATGAATCTTGAACTTTTTTATCTTCTTCAAGATATTCTATTGTCGTGAGTAGTCACTGATTTTCAGAGTCAATTAATCAGAGTCACAAAAAATGTAGCTGAAAAATGTCTCCAAACGCCTGCAGCGTATTGCCTAGTCTGCTCCTTCTCGCTCGTCACCTGTCCTTTATATATGAGGGACCAATACTCCCGAATGTTCCTGAAAGACAAGAAGCGCTCAGAACTAGCATTATGCAACGTGACGGAACGTCAGGGACTCACTCTCAAATTTTCTTGCCGTAGCCCAAGGAGTATCTAGAACTCTCGTTTCAGAACAACGCTATTTTAGTCATAAATTACATTAACATATATAATGAAATTAATTGTTTTATTTTAATGTTAACATGCATGAAAAAATAGGAGCTTTTCACAAGGAATGTAATACAATATACATAAATTTTCCGTACATATACCAAAATATATATCCTTTTCTGACTTGGGATACCTTAACATGGTAAAAAGGTTTGTGCATTGCCCTGATCATGAAAACCATGATCAGGGCCACCCATACTGGGTTGGTTTGCTGTGAGTGATCAGGCAAAAGTCTCTTCTTCCTTCCTTTTGTATTTTGGTCGTGCTTCCAATATAGTAGATATCCTTAAGCTTTTCGTTTCCGTACTGTACGTTCTCTTTTACAGAAACACAGGTAGGATTGCGCTTAACTAAACTTGTTGATAATACGCTATGATTGTGACGTCACTGTCTAGATATGCAAGACAAAAGCATTACTCTGCGTACATTGATTCCTTTCTTAAACTACGCGTCAAGGTAAATTATTGCACTGGTTTTGAATATTATATTAGTACTACTGAATTATAGGCAGCTTTTATCTCTCAATCCTATTCAAGTCTGAATAATTTAGGATGTTTAATTATGCCCACCGCACCAGCCAATTGCTAATTACCCATTTAAATTATCAATTTTAGTATGTCAGAATAGGTGGGATTACTTTGTATGTATGCTGAGTATGGTGTTGGCTTTTAAAGTTCATTATTGCCCTCAAACATACTTGGAATAATAATAGTTCATTAGCTGAGAATATTCCAATCCCAGCATCTTCGCTGACTTTTCTTCTGGGTGAATGGGATATAATTATAGGCTTCTGATATTAAAATACCTTTAATTTCGTCCAGGCTTATATCTCTGACAGACTTGTGACTCTCAAGTGAGAATATATAAACAAAACTCGTACACAACAATACAAAAATAACAAATGAGCATCACTGTCAAAAAGATTGGATCCTACTGCAATGCAAAAGTAAAAAGAATCACATCCTAACTCTGAGATAACTACTAAATGATTAAATCCTTCATAACATTCGCTTCTTCACTTATAAACTATGCTAAAACAGGTTTTATTTATGCAATACTGTGCAACATTACTCTTAACCAAGATGCTCAAACATCCGATGTAGATTCAGAATCTATTCATTTACCACTACAGGATGAAACTAGAGTACTTCCCTATAGGATGAATAGAGGGAAGCCCCTGAGAGACCAGATTTGTAGTTTTGTACAATGTCAAGTTAAGGGGGAGGAGGCTTTTATACATTTTGTACTGTAAAACTATATGTGTTACTGGTATTAATATTTGCTTTAACTACTTTTGAAAATTTTTCATCTCTTACATTCACATGACCTTTAGGATTTTTATTTATTGGCTCCAATTGATCAACATGACGTTTTGCAATATTTCCACCAACTTGAACATCATAATGTAAATTTCCTATATCTTTTACATTTTTACCTGGTACCCACTTTTCTGGAGTATAGTATGATCTTACCATGACATTAGAATATGGTGAAAATGTCTTACTTTGGGAAGACTTTATAACTGCTTATACCTTTATTCTTCTATATCACTTTACAAACTTGGATAAAACAAAAACTAACTTACACCTAATCCTCCTCCCCATCAACAAATTGGATGGTGTCACACCTGTTGCACTGTGCGGTGCTGTTTTATAAGACATTAAAAACTTTGATACACTAAGAAATATGTTATTTGAATTTGTTTTACTGCATTTCATGTTATGCTTAAATGTTTGAACAAATATTTCAGCCTCTCCATTCGTGGAAGCATGATACGTTGCTGAAAATATATGTTTAATACCATTCACCTCAGATAACTCTTCAAATTTCTGTGAGGTAAACTGTGGACCATTATCAGTTAAAATTCTTTCTGGAATACCATGTGTAGAAAATTTTTTCATTAATTCATTTATAGATGTGAAAGATGTTATTGTCTTCATTGGAATTACTTCTGGCCACTTACTGTAAGCATCGTCTAAGGGGAGACCTAAAACCTGCAATTTTAACTTTTTATAGCTTTTTAACAAAAACAAATAACCTAAGAAAGGACCTGCAAAATCTATGTGCACTCTTTGCCAATGATACCTGGGTAATTCCCACGGGTGCATTCTAGCAAACTGAGGACTGTTCTGTTGCGTAATGCAGTTCATACACTTTCTTACAAACAACTCAATATCTCTATCTACACCTGGCCACCAGACAAAAGTCCTTGCAATAGACTTTGATCTGACAATACCATGGTGATCAGCATGTATTTAAGAGAAAACCTTATTCCTCAGTGAACTAGGAATAATTACTCTTGACACTTTCATTATACAACCTTGTTCTATGCTCAATTCACTCCATATATCTTTATAGGGTTTACAATTTGCTTCATTTCCACATAAGTCTCTACCTATCATTAAACTCTCTAAAACCTTACTAATTAATGGGTCTTTCTTGGTATTGTGTGCAATATCCTGTAATGGGTACATCATATACTGAAACTAGCAATATACTGGCATCATACTCTTCTGGTGCTTTGTCTACTGGAAAACTAGATAAAGCATCTGCATTACCTATGCAGGAAGATATTCCATATCATAATGATTTGCGGCTAACTCAATTGCCCATCGTAGGTAAACTTGCTCTTGGACCCAATATTGCTACGAGAGGTTTATGATCTGTAACAAGTGTGAACTTTTTCCTTCCATAAAGATAAAATTAAATTTTTTAACTCCATACATTAATGCTAACCCTTCTTTTTCTATTTCTTTCTGCCGTATCAATACTTTAGAAGCAAAAGCATTTGACTTTTCTGTACCATCTGGCATTGCATGAGATAATAATGCACCTAAACCAATGTTCGATGCATCACAAACTAATTTAAGTGGTAAATCCATTTGATAATATACTAGAAATGTAGATGATGTTATTTCCTACTTAATTGTTTCAATAGATTCCTGAAAATCGTTTGTCCAATTGCACTGTACACCCGTATTCAATAAGTTATAAAATGGATGTGAAATTGTAAATAAATCATGCATGAAATTTCCATAAAATGTTACTAATCCTAAAAAATTATTATACTGTGAAGAATTTTTCTTCACTCTTCTTCTTCCTTTTGTATTTTAGGCTCTCCTAATACTGTAGTTGCCCCTTAAACGTTCTCTCTTACATTAAGTGTTCTTTAACAAAACATTAGGAGGACTAATGTAAATCAACTGAACTCGTGACAATAGCGTACGCCATATTCGTGACGTCACAGCGCAGGTACGCGCAGCAAAAGCCTTAGCCAGCGTAAGGTGGTTCTTTCCTCAAACTACTTGGGTCAGAATAAATAATTAAACTGGTTTTGAGTATAATCTTAATACTGCTGACTTGAATGCATCTTTTATCTCCTAGTACGAAATCAAATCTGATTATTTTAAGATATACATCTTAAAATTCGCACCAGCACATTGCTACTTTCTTATTTCATTTATTAATTTTTCAGCAAGCCAGAGTAGGTAAGATTATTGTAAGTATACTCCCTTAGAACAGCAAGATTTCTCTAAGTATTTTGTACAAAATCCTGCCTCCTCTGCACTCCTTACAACAATATATTGCCCTGCCCTAAAGTCCCGATATGGCACCTCTACTGGGTTACTCACGCACCACAACGCTCACCTGCTTTGAAAGGTGAAGCCAGGTGAACCAGTCACGACCCTAGCGTCTGCCCATTTGTTCAGAAGCAGTAGTGACCGGCTGACCTACCTGGCAAGTGGATCTGTGCACCTCTGGCTCACCCTTACCAAAAAAAAAAGAAAAAAAAAAAAAAGACTCACACAGGGTCCTGCTTGCTGAAGATAGGGAAGGACACGAGCCTGGGAGTCCCAATCTATCACGAGCGAGATTTCCAGGATTGGGCCAGTGAAGGGTGCATTTTGCAAACTGTGCAACTATTTGGTCAACAGCCATTTGAGGACAAGGGCTGGGTTCTTTAAGGAGTGCAGGTAAAATTACGTGGCCACTTAATTTTTTCACCATTTTTAGTTTAGACTAATTTTTTATTAATTTAGGTTTAAATGGCTGTTACATATTTCGGGTTGTGTGCTGTGGGATTGTGTGTACAGTTTTACATATTTTTGCTTTCAAGACTAGCACAGTCTGGGTCACATGGGCCACGTGTCCGACCCCATTACAATCATTAACCATTGTAAAAGACCACGAGTCTAATCAACCATATTTTACATTATTTTGGATTTCTTTCTATTACATTTTGTGCTTGTTAAGATGTCCATTTCTTTAATGTAAATTTGTGTAATAAAGCAAGATTAGGTTAATTAAACCTCGTCGTATTTTTACTCCTTCATGTATTTGATTATGTCATTGTGAATATTTAATCTCGGGACAGTATACCCAATATTTTGAAAGGAGTAAGTAACTTAGAATAAGTGTATTAGCGAGTGACTTAATAGTGAATCTATATAATTCGAAGGTAAAGATCCATATCTTTAACTTTTACTTTACTTTAGCCTATATCACTGGTCCAAATTTTTTTCATTGTCTCAATAATTAGTTAACGTAAGATTACTATCCAGCATCTCACTGGGGTCCCTGGGACGGAGCCGAAACAGAGCCTAAGAGTGTTGATGATCTTAGACCTGACAAAGCTAGGGTAGGCTATCAAATTACTTTTATTTCACGTGTAGAGTTTTTAGGCCTCTGGACAGATTACAATTTCCTTTTTTGCATTCCGAGTGATGGTTAGTGAACTACGTCAGTAAGTTATTAGCAGGGTGTTTGTGCCCTGAGTGATAGTGCTCCTTTTCCTCCCCTGCTGATCTTTTAGAAACTGACGTAGGGAGACTTTCCCGGAACAATAAGTTCCCACTCAACAATTTAAATGAAAAATATTTCTCCATATATACTTCCTTAACATTTTCTGTTACCTTTCTTGATATCACTGCTTTAATTTTTCCCTTAGACTTGTGAATACCTTTGCTATTAATTAATAAACCTAAGTATTCCACTGAATCAACTTCTAAAAATACATTTGCTCCTATTAACTCTAATATTACGTTCCTCCAATTTCTTCACAACTGCCCGTAATGTTCGATATTGACACTTAGGTAGGAAGTTCTATTAACCATAATAATTACCTGGAACATAGATGAACAATCGTTAGTAATTATTTCTCAGCTGATCCCATCTCGTCAATGTATGCTTGATGGATAATAAGACGTTGGTATTCTAAAAAATACCTTTAATGTATAAAAGACTACATTGTAATGTTCACTCTGTGACAGCTGACTCCCAAGTGCATATGGAGCGTCCTACACAATCTGCCAAACCAAAACATTGCTAAACAAAAGAGCATCGCTCTGAAAAGACTTAAATCCTACTCCAGTACAAATCATAAAGAATCACATTCTATCTTTGAGGTAACCAACAAATGTTTGAATCCTAATACCAAAACAAATCATTACTCTTATGTATAAATCATAACATGTCTTATTCACGCAATATGATGCAATGTTGCGCAATACCTGCAACACTTGAAATAATATAGTACATTACAATAATACATAACAGTCTCCTCCCCCTTAACTTGCCATTGTAAAAATATTCATAAATCTAATCTCTCAGGGGGCTTTCCTCTGTTAATCCTATTAGGAAGCACTTTAACATCATCTTGTACTGGTACATGAATTGGTTCTGAATCTACATTGGATGTTGGACCATCTTGGTTAATACTTGACTCATTTGATCTAACTACTTCTTTAAGTTTCTCATCTCTAACATTCACATGCTCTACTGTCTTTCTGTTTAACGGCTGTAATTGATCAACATGACGTTTTACAACATTATCACCAACACGAACATCATAATGTAAATTTCCTATCTCTCTTACAATCTCTCCTGGTACCCACTTCTCTGGAGTGTTGTACGATCTTACCATGACATCAGACAAAGGTAAAAAATGTCTTACATTAGGAAGCTTTGCTACTTGTTTATACCCTTTATCTTCTAAATCACTTTGCAAACTTGGATACAACAAATCTAACTTACACCTTATCCTCCTCCCCATTAACAAATTTGAGGGTGCCACGCCTGTTGTGCTGTGCGGCGTTGTTCTATAAGACAATAAAAATTTTGATACATGCAAAAATATATTACCTGAATTTGCTTTTCTACACTTCATATTGTGTTTAAACGTTTGAACAAATCTTTCAGCCTCTCCATTAGTGGATGGATGATATGTAGCTGAAAATGTATGCTTTATACCATTGACATTACAAAATTCTTTAAACTCTTGTGAGGTAAATTGTGGACCATTATCTGTAACAATTCTTGCTGGAATACCATGCGTTGAAAAAATTTGCATTAACTCTTTTATTGTGGCGTAAGACGTTGTTGTCTTCATTGGGATAATTTCTGGCCACTTACTGTAAGCTTCTACTACTATCAAAAACAAATAATTCAAAAAAGGACCTGCAAAATCTATATGCACTCTTTGCCATGGATACCTGGGTAACTCCCACGGGTGCATTCTAGCAAATTGAGGATTGTTTTGTTGCATAACACAATTCATACAATTCTTTATATAACATTCCACATCTTTATCTACACCTGGCCACCATACAAAAGTTCTCGCAATTGACTTTGATCTTACAATACCTTGGTGATCAGCATGTATTTCAGACAAAACCTTATTTCTTAGTGAATTAGGAATAACTACCCTGGAACCTCTCATCACTATTCCTTGTGTCACACTCAGTTCATACCATATATCCTTATACGGTTTACAATTTTCCTCCTTTCCACATAAGTCTCTACCTGTCATTAAACTCTCCAAAACCTTACTAAGTACTGGGTCTTGCTTGGTACTGTGTGCTACATCTTTTGCAGTTATTGGTACATCATATACAGAAATTAACAGAACACTGTCATCATACTCTTCTGGAGCCTTGTCTACGGGTAATCTGGATAAAGCATCTGCATTACCCATATTTGATGTTGGACGGTATTCTATATCATAGTGGTACGCTGCTAACGTAACTGCCCAACGTTGTAGTCTTGCAGCTACCAACGTAGGTAAACTTGCTTTTGGACCCAATATTGCTAATAAAGGTTTATGATCTGTAACAAGTGAGAACTTTTTCCTACCATAAAGATACATATGGAATTTTTTAACTCCATAAACTAATGCTAAACCTTCCTTTTCTATTTGAGAGTAATTCCTTTCTGCCTTGTTCAATACTCTAGAAGTGAATGCAATTGGTTTTTCTGTTCCATCTGGCATTACATGAGATAATACTGCACCTAGACCTATGTTTGATGCATCACATACTAATTTAACTGGTAAATCCATCTGATAATGTACTAAGAATGTAGGTGATGTTATTTCCTGCTTGATTCTTTCAAAAGATTCCTGACACTCTTTTGTCCACTTCCATTCTACACCCTTATTCAACAGATTATACAATGGATGTGCAATTGTAGACAAATTCTGAATGAAATTCCCATAAAATGTTACTAAACCTAGAAATGATTGTAATTCCTTAACATTTTCTGGCACTTTTGTTGATTGTACAGCTTTAATCTTCTCTTTAGTTTTGTGAATACCCTTGCCATTTATTACAAGACCTAAGTATTCCACTGAATCAACTTCTAAAATACATTTGTTCTTATTTACTCTAATATTATGTTCCTTCAACTTCTTCAGAACTGTTCGCAATCTTTCTCTATGTTCTCTTGTGTCTTTACCCGCAATTAAAATATCATCTATAAAAATGAATACTCCTTGCATTCCTGAAAAAATCTTATCCATAGTTTGTTGCCATATAGCTGGACTACTTGCAACTCCATAAGGTAATCTCTTTGGTCTAAACAAACCTAAGGATGTATTTACTGTACATAATTCTTGTGAAGTTTCATCCATGGGAAGCTGTTGAAATGCTTGTCTTAAATCTAATTTAGAAAAAACACTGCATCCTGACATAGTTGCAAACATGTCTTTCGGATTTGGTAAGGGATGTTGAGCTACTTGCAGTTGTGGATTTAACGTTACTTTGTAATCTCCACATAACCTAACCTGTCCACTTTCCTTCACAATAGGAAATGTAATTTTCCACGTTTGAATTTATGAATAAGAGGAAAATTAATTTCCTTGATGGATGGAATGTCCAGTAGATGGCGTGTCAGTAAGTTTGCTCGGTTGGTCTTAGGTGGTGAACAAGTCATTCAGCTTCGGACGTTGGACTGAACGAACAAGCGTTTATAACACCGGTTACTATATATACAAAGGCGTGGCAAATCTTTTACACGGCTTAAAATGGCAAGCAATGGTGATAGTGACTCTGGTATTCAAGTTCAATTGAATACCATTTTGGCAGAACTTTCGAACTTAAAAAGAGATGTGCAAGGCAATTCATTAACCGTTGCCACTGAAGTGAAGAAATTAAAAACCGAAAAGGACTTGTCATGGAGATTTCTTGGAAACAAACATCAATATGAGTTTAACAGTGAACTTGAAGATGCAATTAACCAGTGCCTTTGGGGCGTAGAAAACGGAAAATTGGACTATGTGAGAGAACAGCTTGAGGAAGTTAGAGACAAAGTACATAAAAGGAATAAACTTGTTAGAATTGCCGATACATCAGCAGGCGGATGGGAAACTGTCAGGCAGTACGAAACAAATCCGGTTGCATCCGACAGCGAGGATGAATCTAGAATAAACAAGGCTGAGAGCAGGGCGCTCAAAAAGCAGAAGACTCGAAGTTATCCTCGAGGCGGTTCTCGGCGGTCGTTTGACTCTACTGCCAGAAACATTTATTGGGGTTCAGGCGTTTCCGGTCACAAACCATATGGATACGATCCGGTTGGAAGAGGCAGATTTTTTCGTGGGCAAACCAGCACCAATAGTTTCAACACAAGAAGTTACGGCTTCGTCGCTCCAGGACCCTGTTTTGCTTGGGGGGAGTTCTCACACTTCCGGCGGAATTGTCCCTATTCCAGAGGTGCAACCCTTTTCGGAGCAGCCAGTGCCGGCGGGGAGCAGGCAACTGGTGGGCCAGCAAGGAAGTAAACCGGAAGGGTCACCAGACTTGTTAGAAGATGAGTATTTTGACTATAATAGATTTACCCATGATTTTTATGAATATGAGCAGGGACAGAAAAGTATAATAGTTAGGGGTAGGTTAAAGAAACATGTTCAATTTTGGAGGACAATTGGCTCGAGTGATTTTGTAGTCGATGTAATAGAAAAAGGCTATAAGTTACCTTTGTATTTGGTACCTTCGAGAACCTTTTGTAAAAAAAAATAAATCTGCTTTGTTAGAATTTGATTTTGTTTCAGAAGCTATCCAAGATCTAGTAGATAGAGCACTAATATTAGTTTGCGAAAGCCCCCCTTATGTTGTAAATCCGTTGACTGTTTCCATTCAAAATTTTAAACGTAAAAGACTTATTCTTGATTTAAGAGAAGTGAATAAGCATTTGTGGAAACAACCTGTAAAATATGAAGATATTAGAATTGCATTATAATTATTTAAAAGTAAGGGTTATCAAATTAAGTTTGATTTGACCAGCGCTTATCATTTTGTTGACATCTATGAGCCTCACACAGAATACCTTGGGTTTTCTTGGATAAATAGGGAAGGAAAGACTAATTTTTACAAGTTTAATGTTCTCCCTTTCGGAATTTCAAGCGCCTGTTATATGTTTACAAAGTTGACAAGACCGCTGCTGAAGAAATGGCGCGGTGAGGGAAAGTTTGTCACCATGTGCTTAGATGATGGATACGGTTCGCAATCTCTTGATGGCGCAATTAAACTTAGCCAGCATATAAAAAATGATTTGTTGTCATCGGGATTTATCCCGAATGCAACGAAATGTATCTGGTCACCCACTCAGGTTCTGGAGTTTTTAGGTGTGATGCTTGATTCCGGAAAAAGTTCGATATATATCCCTGATCGAAGATTACTTAAGTGCATCAATACGATTTCAGAAATATTGAATGGTATTAAAGTACACAGGTACGTTCATGTTAAGAAAGTAGCGAGCTGTATTGGTCAAATTATCTCAATGAGTGTTGTCATAGGAAAAGTTTCTCAAATAATGACCCGGAATTTAAGTATTGACATACTCGCTGCTAGTCACTGGGATCAGTATATTAAAATTTCTGATGAAAGTAAGAGACAACTAGAATTTTGGCAAATATCTCTGTCGGAACTGAATATAAAACATACCAATGTGTCTTTTCAATGCTCAAAAATTGTGTATTCTGACACTAGTAGTACAGGGTTTGCTGGCTATGCAGTCAGTGCGAAAACCGGTATTTCATATGGTACATGGTCCATTGAAGAAAGTCTTAAGTCTTCGACATGGCGAGAATTGGTAGCTGTTTATCGTGTTTTACAGTCGTTAGGTCATATTCTGACTGGTCAGAGGGTGAAATGGTTTACTGACAATCAAGGGGTTGAAGCGATCGTATCGAAAGGTTCTATGAAGGTGGAATTGCAAAGTATAGCTATTGATATTTTTCGATTTTGTATTGCAAAGTCTATTTTGTTGGAAATGGAATGGATTCCTAGAACAATGAATGAAAAAGCAGATTATCTGTCAAAGATTATTGACATTGATGACTGGGGTATCTTATTTGAAATATTTGATATGGTTCAGGCTAGATTTGGAAATACACATATTGATTGGTTCGCTTCCGAACATAAGGCGAAACTGAATTCGTATTATTCAAGATATTGGAGTCCCACGTGTAACGGTATAGACGCTTTTTCAGAACATTGGGGAGGAAAGTTCGGATTATTTGTTCCCCCAATCACTGTCATTACACAGGTTATCAAGAAAATGGCCTTTGACAAAGCTGCTGGTGTTCTTGTTGTGCCTTGCTGGAAATCAGCTTTGTTTTGGTCATTTCTTTGTCCAACAGGGTCATTTATACCAGAGGTAGTTGATTGGTTCGATTTACCAATTAACAGAGAGAATTGTGTCTAGTAGGAGTGGAAAAGGTATGTTTGGAAATATAGATTTGAATTTCCGTATGTTGGCACTGAAAGTTGATTTTTCTTCAATAAGTTAGTCATTATTATATTTGCAGCGAATGTGAGGCTACGTCCCTCGTACGGGACTGCTTGTATAAAAGTTAAACTGTCTAATTTTTGGTTTTATGAAAATTGACAAACTCAATACTGTATTCAAAACATAACTTTAAAGATGGAGATGCAAAATAGTCAGTGGTATTTGAAGCACACGCAGTATTGCGTAGGTGCAGTAATATTTCAGAAATTATAATATAAATTAAGGCAGTATTGCCGTGTTTGGAAGCGCAAGCAGTATTCTGGGAGCGCAGTTTTATTTCAAAAAAAAAAGAAAGAAAAAAAAATAAATAAAAAAAAATAAATAAATAAAAAAAAAAAAAAAAATAAAAAAAAGCACCATATAAATAAAGGCAGTATTGCCGTGTTTGGAAGCGCAAGCAGTATTGCGGGAGCGCAGTTTTACTTAATAAAAAAAAAAAAAAAAAAAAGGATTATATAAATAAAAGCTGCCGTGCTCGGAAGCGCAAGCAGCATTGCGGAGGCGCAGTTATAATAGAGGCAGTATTGCCGTGCTTGAATGTGCAAGCAGTATTGAGGAGGCGCAGTCATAACAAGGCAGTATTGCCGTACTTGAGGTTGAGAGCGCAAGCAGTATTGCGGAGGCGCAGTTATATAAAGGCAGTATTGCCGTGTTTGAAAGCGCAAGCAGTATTGCGGAGGCGCAGTTATAACAATGGTAGTATTGCCGTGTTTGAAAGCACAAGCAGTATTGCGGAAGTGCAGGTATATTTGAATTGGTCTTTGAAAGTTTAAATGTATTATATTGAAGTTATGTCCAATTTCAGATTTATTAACCATCGACTTTGTGTGTTTTTTCAGATCCATAGGACCAAAATTGATCAGCTCCCAGAAGTGATGGCGGGAAAAGTGCACCTACTTCCGAATTTGTTGAAGAAATCAAGGGCAGATTCTACCAGTTCAAAATATCATGGAGCCTTTGTGCGCTTTCAGAAGTGGGTATCATGCAACGGCTTGGGAAGTGGAGACGCTTTTCCCCCCCAATTCTTTCATAGTAGCGATATATTTGGCTTCTTTAATTCAGTCTGCAAATTCACCTAGTCCAGTTATTGCTGCTTTCTATGCAATAAAATGGTACCATGACATTAACGGTCTATATTCTCCAACGAATTCAAAGTTAGTTGAAAATATTTTAGAAGCGGCTAAAAGAGTTTTGGGGAAACCAGTCGTTAAAAAAGAACCAATCACTGTTGATATCATTACATCTTTGTACAACAGACTATACGAATACAATAATATAAAAAATCAGAACAATTTGTGCATTTTTGATAGGCTTTTCTGGATTTTTGAGAAGTCGTGAAATGTTAAGTATTAAGATATCTAACATTGTATTTCATACTACTTATATGGCAATTTTTATGGAAGACAGCAAGACTGACAAATATAGAGATGGTTCTTGGATAATGATTGCAAAAATAGGTACAAATATTTGTCCTGTGGTTAACACTGTGAAATTAATAAAATGGGCAAACTTGAATGGTGATGATTACTTGTTTTGTAATTTAAGTGCTACAAAAACTGGACATAAGGTGAGAAATGTTAACAAAAAGATGTCCTACACAAATCTTCGTGACATATTCATAAATGCATTGAAGCCTCATGTGTCAGATGTGAAAAAGTATTGTGTTCATTCTATAAGATCTGGGGGAGCCACCGCAGCAGCTAACAACGGTGTCAAAGATCGTATGTTTAAACGACATGGTCGTTGGGCTAGCGAAACCGCAAAAGACGGTTAAGTGAAAGATAGTATCGATGAAATGTTAAAAGTATCTCTAAGTCTTGGCTTGTAGAAGTATTGTATTTGTTCATTATATTGCTGATCCAAACATGTTTAAGATTTATTCATTACAAACGAAGGCCCCCGTTCTTTATATTCAGCAACGTCCGAGTGCTATACGAACAGTCGTATCCAAATTCAATAAATTAAATTTGATTTGACTTGGTTTTATTTGTCCGTCCATACTGAGACATGGAGTATATACAGGAAATGTAATTTTCCACGTTTGAATTTATGAATAAGAGGAAAATTAAATTCCTTGATGGATGGAATGTCCAGTAGGTGGCGTGTCAGTAAGTTTGCTCGGTTGGTCTTAGGTGGTGAACAAGTCATTCAGCTTCGGACGTTGGACTGAACGAACAAGCGTTTATAAAACAAACAAGAAATTAAATTGATGTTATTAAGCCTTTTGTTTGGATCAGCAAATTGTAGTTATCATGATTGTTTAAATGTAATGGTGTATGTATAAAGTGTCTAAATGCCTTGAGTAAAGGCACCGTGTTTCAGCAACGTCCGAGTGCTATACGAACAGTCGTATCAAAATTCAATAAATTAAATTTGATTTGACTTGGTTTTATTTGTCCGTCCATACTGAGACATGGAGTATATACAGGAACTAATGGTGTAGCCCAATCTGAATATGTAACCTTTTCCCAAGAACCTTCACTTTCTAATCTCCTGATTTCTGTTTCAACGGCACTTTTCAATGCATACGGTACTGGTCTCAGAGCAAAAAATCTAGGAGAACTGTCAGGTTTCAAAACTAAAATTGCCTTTGCGTTCTTTACTGTACCTATTTTATCTTCAAATACGTCTTGAAACTCTGATATGATATCATCCATAGACATTTCATTTTTGTTTTCATCTTGTCTACCTGCAACCTTCAAAATACTACGCCAATCTAACTTCAAATACTGTAGCCAATCTAAACCTAGCAAAGTTTGTCCATTACCTTTTACTACTGTTAATGGCATTCTCTCTAATTTCTGTTCTTTGTACCGTACTTCTACGTTCGAAGCACCTATTACCTGAATATCAAAACCATTATAACTTTTCAAAACTCTATTTGTACCTTCTAACAACAAATTAGGAATGCTTTTAGCCATTTTCTCAGATATAATTGATACATCGGCTGCTGTGTCAACTTGCATCAAAATTGGTTTACCATTGATGATTACTTCTACCATGATATGTTTCTTTACACCTTTGTTGACTGAGTTTATGCGAAACGCAAAATCAGTTTCTGAACTAACCTGATTATCATAAACATTTTCCTCATTATTCTCTTGACCCATAGTATCAACTGTAGCATTTATTTTCTTTGCGTACTGTTTAGGGAATCTACAAGCAGTTGCAAAATGACCCAGCTTTCTGCAATTCTGGCATGTCTGTCCAGTAGCAGGGCATTTCTTTGCTTCGTATGCAAGATGATCAGTTTTACCACACCTAAAACACTTGGGTTTTTCCTGTTGTTTCTATGTATAAGCCTGATTCTGATATTTATGAACATTAGTGTTAGGCACTTTTCTATGACTAGGCTTTGTCATATTCCTTCTCTGATTCTCATTGGTTTTCCACTTAGAACCTACTGTATTAATTTTAGAATTTTCCATTCTATTGCTTGTAGAACTACCTATTATGTTACTTTGCCTATTTGATGTTTCTAAAGCTCTGCCTGTTATTAATACCTTTTCTAATGTTAAATCTTTATCTTGCAATAATTTCTTTCTTAGCTCTTCTGATGTGCAATGTGCAATTACTTGATCTATGATAACATTTTCTAACTCTAGAAATTCACATGAAACAGCTAAATTCTTTAGTCTAGTCACAAAGGCATCTAAACTTTCATTTTCTTTCTGATAAGCTTGCGCTGAAAACTGGTATCTTTCAAAAAATTTATTGACCTGAGGAGCAAAATATGTGGTAAGAGCCTTAATTGCAGCTTCACTTGTGTCATCTGTAGACTGCAAAGTCTTAAACACTTCCCGAACTTCCCTACCTGCTGTATGAAGTAATAATGCCTTCTTTTGTGCATCCTTCATGTTCCCTAATGCTTCTAAATAAATCTTAAATTCCTCACACCACTGTTGCCATCGTGTTGCAACAGAATTAGGCTCAGCAGTGATGCTGAAACCTGGGGGGTGCCCGATGTTAAAAGGCATTTTGTTTGCTTACCTTAATAACTGTGGTAGGTTAAGTTACTGTTCTGCAGTCACAAGTGTACTTCCTACCTACCTAACTTTAAATTTCACCCTTTTGTGTATTTGATGAAATTCCTATTCTGCTGCTGGTAAAATCTTCATTGGGCGATTTTACTCTTGTCCCCTGATGTACAAACGACCTTCTCTTGTGCTGGCCGTCCTTGTGCATAGGGTCCAATGTTTCTCCCTGCTTGCTTCTCCCTGCTTGTCCGTCGTCCTTTACGTCGCCAAATGTTCGATATTGACACTTAGGTAGGAAGTTCTATTAACCATAATAATTACCTGGAACATAGATGAACAATCGTTAGTAATTATTTCTCAGCTGATCCCATCTCGTCGCCAAATGTTCGATATTGACACTTAGGTAGGAAGTTCTATTAACCATAATAATTACCTGGAACATAGATGAACAATCGTTAGTAATTATTTCTCAGCTGATCCCATCTCGTTAATGTGTGCTTGATGGATAATAAGACGTTGGTATTCTAAAAAATACCTTTAATGTATAAAAGACTACATTGTAATGTTCACTCTGTGACAGCTGACTCCCAAGTGCATATGGAGCGTCCTACACAATCTGCCAAACCAAAACATTGCTAAACAAAAGAGCATCGCTCTGAAAAGACTTAAATCCTACTCCAGTACAAATCATAAAGAATCACATTCTATCTTTGAGGTAACCAACAAATGTTTGAATCCTAATACCAAAACAAATCATTACTCTTATGTATAAAGCATAACATGTCTTATTCACGCAATATGATGCAATGTTGCGCAATACCTGCAACACTTGAAATAATATAGTACATTACAATGATACATAACACGTAATTTTCTCTATGTTCTCTTTTATCTTTTCTAGAGACTAGAATATTATCTATGAAAATAAATACTCCTTGCATTCTTTTAAAAATCTTATCCATAGTTTGTTGCCATATAGTAGGGCTTTTTGCTACTCCATAAGGCAATCTCTTTGGCCTTATCAAACCTAAGGATGTATTTACTGTACATAGTTCTTGTGAATTTTCATCCTTGGGAAGCAGTTGAAATGCTTGTCAAAGATCTAACTTAGAAAATACAGTACATCCTGACATAGTTGCAAACATGTCTTTTGGATTTGGTAATGGATGAGGCTACCTGAAGCTGTGGATTTTATGTTACTTTGTAATCTCCACATAACCTAACCTGCCCGTTTTCCTTCACAATAGGAGCTAATGGTGTAGCCCAGCCTGAGTATGTAACTTTTTCCCCAAAACCTTCACTTTCTAACCTTTTGATTTCTGTCTCAATTGCACTTTTCAATGCATATGGTCTTGGAGCAAAAAATCTAGTAGTTCTATCTGATTTCAAAACTAAAATTACCTTTGCATTCTTTACGGTACCGCCTTTATCCTCAAACTCTGATAGAATATTATCCACGGACACTTCACTCTTGTGATCATCTTGTGTACCTTTAACCTTCAAAATACTAGGCCAATCTATTTTTAAATACTGTAACCAATCCAAACCTAGTAAAGTTTGTCTTTTACCTTTAGCTACCTTTGATGGCATTCTATCTAATTTCCGATCTTTATACTGTACTTCTATGTTCAAAGCACATATTACCTGAATATCAAAACCAATGTAACCTCTCAAAACTCTATTTGTACCTTCTAATAACAAATTAGGAATGGTTTTAGCTGTTTTCTCAGACATAATTGATACATCAGCTGATTGTCAACTTGCATTACAATTGGTTTACCATTTATGATCACTTCTACCAATATAGGTTTCTTTGCACTTTTGTTGATAGAATTAATACGAAATGCAAAATCAGTTTATGACCTAACCTGATTATCATAAACATTTTCTGTATTATTCTCTTAGCCTATAGTATCAACTGTTGCATTGATATTCTTTGCTTACTGTTTAAGAAATCTATAAATATTTGAAAAATGGCCCATCTTTCTACAATTCTGGCATGTCTGCCCCGTAGCAGGGCATTTTCTTGCTTAGTATGTAAGATGATCAGTTTTACCACACCAATAGCATTTGTATCTTTCCTGTTGCTTCTGTGTATAGGTCTGATTCTGATATTTGTGAGCATTAGAGTTCAGAAACTTCCTAAGACTAGGCTTCAATGTATTCTTTCTCTGACTATAATTGTCTTTCAATTTTGAGCCTATGCTGCTAATTTTTGAATTTTCCATTCTATTGCTTGTAGAATTACCTATTATATTACTGTGCCTATTTGATGTTTCTATAGCTCTGCCTATATAATCAATACCTTCTCTAGTGTTAAATCTTTATCCTGCAGTAATTTTTATTTTAGCTCTTGTGATGTGCAATGGACAATGACTTGATCTATGATAACATTTTCTAACCATGAAAATTCACATAAAACAACTAAATTTTCAAGTCTAGTCACAAATGGTCTTTCTGATATGCCTGTGCTGTAAAGTGATACCTTTCAAAAAATTTATTGACCTGAGGGGCAAAATATGTGGTGAGAGCCTTAATCGCAGCTTCAATGTCATCGGTAGGTTGTAGTGTCTTAAACACTTTCCAAACCTCTCTACCAGCTGTGTGCAGTAATAACGCCTTCTTCTGTGCATCTTTATTACTACCTATGGCTTCTATATAAATCTTAAATGCCTCACACCATTGTTGCTATCATGTTGCAACAGAATTGGGTCCAGCAACAATGCTGAACTTCTCTGGATATTCGATGTTCAGGGGTATTTTTGACTTCTTACCTAAATCCGGTTAGGCAAATGAAATCTAGAAAATTACCTGGTCACTTCCTAACAAAGTTAATTCTAACCTGATTCCTGTGTTAATTGCACCCTTTGTGTACTTGTGCAACTAACTTTAGTAGCTCTACACCTTTTGTTTTATGTAAACTATCATTGCTTACAGTAAATATTTACCACATAATGCCTACTTGTAACAAATTTCAAACCTACCTTACTTGGTCCTAACAAACAAAATATTAATGTATGATTTTTGCTTCTTTCTTGACATCGAACTTGAATGTTGTGGCGTTCCTCTGGTTGGCAGTATTCCTGCTTCATGGGGTTACATCTTCTGGTTGGCTCTGCTTCCCTGCATGGGTTTCGTTTTGACTGTTGCCAATGTTGAGTATGGTGTTGGTATTTAAAGTTGATTACTGCCCTCAAACATACTTGGAATAATAATTGTTTATTAGTTGAGAATATTTCAATACCATTATCTTCGAGCCTTGTCGTCCTGATGGAAGTTCCTCATTGGCTGTAATCCTACCTTACTTGGTCCTAATAAACAAAATGATAATGTATGATGTTTGCTTCTTTCTAGACATCGAACTTGAATGTTGTGGCGTTTCTCTGGTTAGCTGTATTCCTGCTGCTTGGGGTTACATCTTCTTGAGTGATTTCAACTGGGGCACTGATTACGAGGTCGCTAAGAGAATCCAGGCTATATATGGCTTATTAGAAATATAAAAAACACGTTTGAATGTACAAAATGTATTGTATACACGCATACACACACACACACACACACACATATATATATATATATATATATATATATATATATATATATATATGTATATACATATATATATATATATATATATATATATATATATATATATATATATATATATATATATATATATGTATATAATTATATATGTGCATATAGGTATTTGTATATATATATATGTATGAATATAGGTATAAATATGTACATATGTAAATATATGCACAGTGGAACCTCTACATACGATTGTCTTTACATACGAATTTTCCAACATCCGAAGTAAAATTTGATCAAATTTGCGTCTCGACATCCGAAGTCGTGCTCCAACATACGACGTAGATCATACGCATAGAATTTTCTCGAAGCGTCGATCGTAGTTTCTTGTTTACGCCGGTAGACGGCAGCACATCGGAGGGACGCCAATCGAGCGTCGCCTTGATCAGTCCTCTCATCTCGTGCGCATCGTGTGGTTGTTCTCTATTCGCTCCGTTATTAACAGTGTTTTTTATCTCCTTTTTTTCATGTTTAATTTTTGATTTTACGTATAATCATGGGTCCTAAAAAGCTTAGTTTCGGTTCAGGAAGTAGTAGTGGTGAGAAAAGGAAGAAGTCAATGCTTTCATTAGAACTAAAACAAGAAATAATAGAAAAACATGAGCGAGGTGTGCATGTTACCGATCTGGCTAAACATTATGGCCGGAATATGTCTACGATCTCGATGATCATAAAACTGAAGGCAGCCATTAAAGCAGTCAAACCATTGAAGGGGATCACCATTATTTCTAAACATTGTAGCCCTACTCTGGAAGAGATGGAACGCCTTTTGTTGATCTGGATAAAGGACAAGAAGATTGTTGGCGATACGATCACTGAAACGATCATTTGTGAGAAGGCCAGCGCTATCTATTGTGACTTGAAGGAGCAGGCGGGCTCTGGGGGTGATTCGGGGGAGAGTTCAACCGATCCCACGACGGAGGAATTCAAGGCGTTTCGAGGCTGGTTCGAGAAATTTAGGAAACAGACCTGGATTCATTCAGTTGTTCGGCATGGAGAGGCTTCAAGTTCGGACACCAAGGCTGCTAATGATTTTGTTAAAAAGTTCGAAAAGATCGTGGAGGAGGAAGGCTACGTAGAGCAGCAGGTTTTCAACTGTGATTAAACTGGTCTGTTTTGGAAAAAGATGCCTAGTCGAACATACATTACCGCCGAAGAAAAGAAAATGCCTGGACATAAGCCTATGAAGGATCGGTTGACTCTTGCGCTTTGTGCCAACGCCAGCGAGAACTGCAAATTAAAGCTGTTATTAGTTTACCATTCCGAAAACCCTAGGACATTTAAAGCACATTGCTGCATGTTCTATGGCGTTCTAATTCTAAGGCTTGGGTCACTAGGCATATCTTTGTGGAATGGGTAAACATAGTTTTTGGTCCTGCTGTCAAGAAGTACCTTCAGGAGAGGAATTTGCCTTTGAAGTACTTGCTTTGGTTGCATAATGCACCCGCTCACCCCCCAGCGAAGATGATATCATCGACGAATACAAATTCATCAAAGTGTTGTTTCTTCCACCGAATACCACCCCTATCCTCCAGCCCATGGACCAGCAAGTCATATCTAATTTCAAGAAGCTCTACACCAAGCACTTATTTAAGTAGTGCTTTAATATCACGCAAAGCACCAACTTAACTTTGCGTGAATTTTGGAGGAGCCATTTCAATATCGTGCACTGCTTGAAGATCATAGATCAGGCTTGGGAGGGAGTAACTCGTCGGACACTGAATTCAGCTTGGAAGAAGCTTTGGCCTGATGCTGTTCCTCCCAGAGATTTCGAAGGTTTTGGCCCCGAGCCTGGACCTGTGCTTGCCGTCGAGGAAGACGTTGAAGAGATTGTATCCCTTGGAAAGTCCATGGGTCTGGAGGTCGATGAAGATGACATCACCAAACTCGTCGATGAGGATCATGAAGAGCTCACCACTGAGGAAATCAAGGAGCTGCAAGCCATGCAGCATGATAAGTTCCAAGAGCAGTTGAGTGAGTCGAAGGAGATCGAGGAGGTAGGTCACATCTTACTGTAGGTACGACGGAAATAAAACAGATGTTGGCATATCATCAACATGTGGTTGATTTCATCGATAAGCATCACCCACAGAAACTTCAGGTTTGCCGTGTAGTTGCGCAGCTTGATGATGTTTGTTTAACACACTTTAGAAAGATTCTCAAAAGCCGTACCAAGCAACTTTCTCTCAATAGTTTCTTTAAAAAATCTACGAAGCGGTCTGGTGATCATGATGAAGAGAAAGAAAGTGAAGTAAAAAAAGTAAGACTGAATCGAGTGAAAGTGATGCAAATTAAAAATAGAAAAGGAAAAAAAAAATAATAAAATATAAAATGAAAAAAAAAGAAAAGAAATAAGCTAAGTTAGTTTAAAGTTCACGTAGTGTAAGTTAGAGTAAGTTACTGTACGTTATCGCAATCACCGTCTCTACCTCCTCGCTGATCTTCCGTCTCCTCCTGCGTAGTGTTAGTAATGGCGGTCATTGCGCCCCCTCTACCAAACAAAGACCCCACCAGCAAGGACTTGGTCGACAGGCCACAAGTTCTGGGACCCTACCAAGAGTCTCACCCCCCCCCTCCAACCATCCTATACCAGTCTGCTCCCCTTGAGATCTCATTCTCAGCCACCTTTTAAGAGTCACGTGACAACATCGAGGTCCCAGGAGAAGGAGGGAGGCGAGATGTGAAGGATGTAGGAGCACGTGACCAAGCCTGACCAATAAGACAGCGGTCAGGCCAATTCCCCCCTACCACCCCCAATTGGGGGCCAAGTGGGGTTGAATCTACCCAGGGAAAACTGGGGATCTTTCTTCGTGACTCAG